>NC_079509.1:17456079-17798262 GCF_030052815.1 Hevea brasiliensis | reverse complement strand
TATTTTATTCTGGGTTAACCTGCTTTTATACTTCGCAGGTTGTTTATCAATATTTGTGTAATTTTATTTGCTCCTAGAATTTTCGCATGTGTTAGCAATATTTATTTGAATTTGGTCTGTAATATTATTATCATGTTGGACCTGTAAACTTAATATTCTATGTCTGTTTGATGGATTGGATGAGGGAGCTGAGCTCCCATTTCTTTTATGATGTTATGAGTATGTGGAGGGTGAGCTGAGCTCCCCAGTTGAGTATTATTGTGTTTACAGGTCGGGTGAGTCAAAAACTCCCCGTTGGAAAGTCTATTTTATGGCCGGACTCTGTCCGTTTGTTTTCTTGAAATTGGGCCCAAATGGGCCTTAGAGTTGGGTAAAGGAACAGTTAGGCTTACTACGGGCCTCGGGGGCTTTAAGTCGCCTGTGTCCTAGTCTTGGGTCCGGCCCATAGGTTGGGTCGTGACAAATGTGGTATCAGAGCTTAGGCTCCAGATTCTTAGGGAAAAATTGTCTAAGTGTTGGGAAGAGTCTACTAGGAGTCACATGCGGAAAAATAGGGTCCACATTCATCTTGCATTGTCATCTTTGCTTCTAGTTTCTGCTCCATATATTATGTATAAATATGAGTCTATAGAGCTGTATAATGTGCAGTTTTGAATTTTGTGGGCTAATGCTGCTGAATTTCAGGAAAATGCGTAGAAGCAGGAGAGCTGCCACTGCACCAGAACCAGATGTGCCTGACGAGGTGTCAGCACAGGATGAGGCGCCTGCCCCGAGGAGGCGGGGTAGGAGGCCTAGAGCTGCTCAAGTAGAAGAGCAGCTACCACCAGTACAGGATCAGTCTTTTATGGCACAGGGTCCCATGGACCCCATGGCAGCTACTCTAGCTGGTTTGCAGAGAACCATCGATATGATGGCGTAGTATATGGTCCACCCTCCACAGCAGCAGTAGTCCACCGCACCAAGAGGGGAACCTTACAAACAGATCATCAATTTCAAGAAGTTGGTGCCTGGAACTTATAATGTGTCAGACGATGCATATTGGTTTTTGGATTCTGCATGACAGCGAGAGCAATTACTGATTGGTGATAGAAGACTGATAGAGTGTATGCAGCATGTCATGGGGCCTATGCCTAGATAATGGATGAATGACTACGTGTTACCCCGGATGGAGGGTTTGACATGGGCTCAGTTTGTGGAACTTTTTATCAATCGGTTTGTGCCAGAAAGCTTCAGAGACCAGAAACAGTGGGCCTTTGAGGCCTTAAGACAGAATGGCAGGTCTGTAGATGAATATACTACAGAATTTCTGGAATTGAGCAGATATGCCCCTACAGCAGTAGCTACAGAAACTATGAAGGTGAAGAGATTCCTAAAGGGGCTTGACAGGAGGTATGCGAACCTGGCCATAATGTCTAATCAGTCTTTTGATGTGGTGGTTGATCGAGCCAGACAGATTGAGATTAGCTATGCTGTGGATGACAGCGGAAGAGCAAAGAAAAACAGAGCAGAGGGTTCTTCAGGTGTTCCCCAAATGGGTACTCCGGATAGTGGTGGCCAGAGTAATTACAGAGGAAAGGGTAGGAGCAAGAGAAGTGGTTTTAGACACAGACCACGAGGATTGCACCAGTGCGGATCCAAGCGGTGGTCACTATTCAGGTATTAGCCTGATTCAGATCCTCCTTGGCACCTTGTGCACAGTGTGGAAGAGGACATTCAGACCTTGTTTGATGGGATCAGAGTATGCTTGTGTGTGGCCAACCAGGTCACTTTGCTAGAGAATGCCCGTGTTCGAGCCACGGATGGGGTCACAAGGTTACATTGCGAATGTTCCTCGCCGATTGTATCCGGTACTTCCAACATGGCGGCGATCGATTCGATGGCCACAGGCGAGGACAAGGGGACATGGATTTGGAGGCGGTCAGAGGTAGAAGTCGAGTTACGCCACTCGGGGTAGGGGTCAAGCTCGGGTTTTCACCGACCCACCAGATGCTCGAGCTTCCAATGCAGTTGTGGCAGGTATTCTTCTGGTCTGTTCTTATGAGGCTCGTGTTTTGATAGATCCGGGTGCTACGCACTCATTTGTCTCCCCTATGTTTGCCATGAGGTTGGGTAGAAACCCTACAACTTTAGAGTGCCCTTTGTCAGTAGCTACCCCACTTAGTGACAACATAGATGTAGATATGGTTTTTTCGGGTAGCCCAGTTGTAGTGGATGGAAAGATCCTCCCAGCAGACTTGGTTCCTCTACCAGTAATGGATTTTGATGTAATCCTGGGGATGGATTGGTTGTCAACTCACTATGCCACTTTAGACTGCAGGAACAAAAAGGTGTATTTCCACATACCTGGTGTGGAAGAGTTTAGCTTTGATGGTGACAGGAGTGTGGCTCCATATAATTTGGTGTCAGCAATTAGTGCTAGAAAAATGTTGAGGCGTGGATGCCAAAGGTATTTGGCATTGGTGAGAGATACATCTATAGAAGGTGTCAGCATGGAAAATGTTCCTGTTGTCAGAGAATTTATGGATGTCTTCCCAGAGGAGCTTCCAGGGTTGCCACCAGGAAGGGAAATAGAGTTTTGTATTGATGTTGTGCCGGGTACAAACCCCATATCCATGCCACCTTACAGGATGGCACCAGCAGAATTGAAAGAGCTGAAGGAGCAACTACATGAGCTTTTGGACAAGGGTTTCATACGTCCGAGCACTTCACCCTGGGGTGCTCCTGTTCTATTTGTAAGAAAGAAAGATGGATCATTGAGGTTGTGTATCGACTACAGACAGCTGAACAAGGTGACTGTGAAGAACAAGTATCCACTTCCTCGGATCGACGATCTGTTTGATCAGCTCCAAGGAGCTAGATTCTTTTCCAAGATAGACCTGCGATCAGGCTACCATCAGTTGAGAATCAGAGATGAGGACGTGTCCAAAACGGCATTCAGGACAAGATATGGTCATTATGAGTTCTTGGTGATGTCTTTTGGACTCACTAATGCACCAGCAGCCTTCATGGACTTGATGAACAGGGTGTTCAAGCCATTTTTGGACCGTTTTGTCATCGTGTTCATAGATGACATTTTGGTGTACTCTCGGACCGAGGAAGAACACGTGTGGCACTTGAGGATGGTGTTGCAGACGTTGAGGGAGCACCAGCTATATGCCAAATTTTCAAAATGTGAATTTTGGCTAGAAAGCATCTCATTCTTGGGACACGTGGTTTCTAGTGACGGCATTCAAGTGGATCCCAAGAAAATTGAAGCTGTAACTGATTGGCTTAGGCCTACAACAGTCACTGAGGTGCGAAGTTTTCTGGGTTTAGTTGGCTACTATAGGCGTTTTGTACAAGATTTCTCCAGGATAGCGGCTCCCCTAACTAAGTTAACCAGGAAGAATGTTCCATTCATTTGGACAGATGACTGTGAGAAGAGTTTCCAGAAGCTTAAGGAGTGTCTAACTAGGGCCTGTGTTGACACTACCTGTGAGTGGTGAAGGGTACACCGTGTATTGTGACGCCTCCAGAGTTGGCCTAGGGTGTGTCTTGATGCAGAATGGAAAGGTAGTGGCTTATGCTTCAAGGCAGCTGAAGAGGTATGAGCAGAACTACCCCACCCATGATTTGGAAATGGTGGCTGTAGTCTTTGCACTTAAAATCTGGAGACACTACCTGTATGGTGAAGTGTGCGAGATATACACCGACCACAAAAGCTTGAAGTACATCTTCCAACAGAGGGATTTAAACTTGAGACAAAGGAGATGGATGGAGCTTCTGAAAGACTATGATTGCACCATCGGCACCACCTGGAAAGGCCAATGTTGTGGCGGATGCCTTGAGCGAGAAAATCTTACGCGATTTGGCGCACATTTCAGTAGAGAAGAGACCATTGATTCAGGAGGTACATGAGTTGATGGATCAAGGTTTAATCCTAGATCTTTCAGATGAGGGCGTATTGTTGGCTCACTTTTTAGTGAGGCCAGATTTGAGGGACAGAGTTAGAGTTTCCCAGCACAGAGACCAACAACTGATGAAGATCATAGAAAGAGTACAGCAAGGTGAAGGTGGTGAGTTTGAATTTGCCAATGATGGTGCCCTAGTACAAGGTTCTAGGATATGTGTGCCCGATGTAGACAACCTCAGGAATGAAATCATGCGAGAGGCACACTACACACTGTACAGTGTCCACCCAGGTTCCACCAAGATGTACCATGATGTGAAGGATAGCTATTGGTGGAATGGCATGAAGAGAGACATAGCAGACTTTGTGTCCAAGTGCTTGACTTGTCAGAAGGTGAAGTTTGAACACCAGAGACCGTCAGGGAAGCTGCAAGAGCTCCCTATCCCAGAATGGAAGTGGGAAATGATCACTATGGATTTTGTGACTGGGTTGCCTCGTACCACGCGAGGATATGATTCGATATGGGTAATTGTAGACCGCTTGACCAAATCAGCTCACTTCTTACCTGTAAGGACTACATACTCTGTGGCACAGTATGCCCGGCTCTACATTCGAGAAATAGTCAGATTGCATGGAGTTTCAGCTTCCATAATATCTGACAGAGGGCCCCAGTTCACTTCTCGATTTTGGAGAAAGTTGCAGGAGGCACTTGGCACCTGATTGAACTTGATGCGGCTTTCCACACTCAGACAGACGGACAGTCCGAAAGGACAATCCAAACACTGGAAGACATGCTTCGCATGAGTGTCTTGGATTTTGGAGGTCAATGGGATGAGCAGCTAGCTTTGGTGGAGTTTGCTTACAATAACAGTTATCACTCCAGCATAGGGATGGCACCCTATGAGGCATTATATGGGAGAAAGTGTAGGTCTCCTCTGTGTTGGACAGAAATGGGGGAAGCGAAGGTGCATGATGTAGACCTAGTGCAGTACACTTCAGAGGTAATTCCTTTAATCGAGGAAGCAGCTTGACTTTCGAGGCGTAAGAGTTATGCAGACCCCAGACGAAGGGATGTGGAGTTTGCAGTGGGCGACTATGTATTTCTGAAGGTTTCTCCAATGAAGGGAGTCATGAGATTTGGAAAGAAGGACAAGTTGGCATCTCGGTATATTGGACCTTTTGAGGTTACGGATAGAGTTGGAGCAGTTGCCTACCGGTTGGAGCTACCACCCAACCTTTCTCACGTTCATCCCGTGTTTCACATCGCCATGCTCAGGAAATACATTCCCGATCCTTCTCATGTACTGCAGCCGGATGTGATAGAGCTAAAAGAGAACTTGACATTTGAGGAGCAACCTGTAGCCATAGTGGACTACCAAGTAAGACAGCTAAGATCCAAACAGATCCCTATGGTTAAGGTTTTGTGGAGGAGCCAGTCAGTGGAAGAGTGCACCAGGGAGTCAGAACGGGACATGCGTAGCAAGTACCCCTATCTGTTCAATGTATAATCATGTGCTTTATTCTGCCTTGTGTAAAATTCGAGGACGAATTTTCTGTAAGGGGGGAAGAATGTAACACCCCAAAATTTTAATTTTTATGAGCATTTTGGTATTTTAATTTTATTTAAATTTTAGGAATTTTTTTGAGATTTTTCGGATTTTAAAAATCGGGTTCGATTTTCCAAAAATATAAACTTTGATGAATTTTAAAAATTTATTTAAAGACCACGTGGCAAAACTAAAAATATATTTGGAGTCTACGTATTTTTCTGAGTTTTCTGGAATTTTTTCGGAATTTTTGGACCTCGTTTTCGGTCCCGAGGCAGAGTAAAAATTTAAAATTTCGTATTTCGAATCGAACCGGCCGAATCGAACTGGACCGGATCGGACCGGTCTTCTTCCCTTTTTCTTCCTCCCGCGCGCGACGTTCCCTCTCCCTTTTCTCTCTCTTTTCTCTCTCCTCCCCTCCCCTGCCGCCGGCCAGCCGCCTCCCCTGCGTCCCCACCTCGCCGGCGCCGCCTCCCAGCTGTCCCAGCCGACCGGCCGCCGCCCCAAACGGCCGGAAACTCGCGCGAACGCCCCTCCCTTGTGCGCGTGGCGTTTCGGCTTCTCCGACCAAAATCCGGTCGATCCGGCCACCAATTGGACCGGGTCTTGTGTCTAAAATCATCTACTCGGCGAGAGCTTTCCATAGGCACCAAGAACGCCGAAATCCATTGAGTGATTTGTCCAATTTTTGCTCGGAAAGTTTTTAGCCCATTTCGACTTTTGGGCTAGATTTCTCGAAAACCGTGAATCCCACGAGAAAACCGAGCCTACCAGCACGCTCCACTCATCGAGAGCTTCGCGGCGACATAAATTTCGAATTTTTTCTACACCATTTTTCGGTGGGTCCCACGGAACTTCGCAGTGTTTTTCCGAGCATTAAATGAGCTTAGAAAATTCTGAAAAATTTATGTACTAACCCCCGTGTTATGGGCTTCGTGTAGGTATCCTCAATTCGCGGAAATTCGACAGTTGACCGGGTCTGTGAATTTCCGGCTGAACACTGCTTCCTAAAAGTCTCCGAATTGGACCGAGGTTTTGGCTACCCCCCATTGTCAGACGTCCCGAGCGCGTCCCCGAAGTCGGAATCCGCAAAGGTAAACCCGAACCTTGCTTTTTCGTAATTTTCTAGCGCTTAAATAGGATTAAAAATCCATAAAATATTCGTGGTAGCTTAGAAAATTATGATTCTTTTTGCAATAGCTTAGTAATATTGCTAAGGACCGCGGGGCAAAGTTTTATAATTTTTAGAGCTTGTTTGGGCAGTTTTTGCAAAAATGATCAATAATAAGGACTAAATTGAAATTTTGCGTATTATGATGGATGACTGATTTGATGGGCCCAAGAGGGGCTGTGTGATATGATTGAGTTGTGGACATGTGGATTGTGAATATAGAAGTGTGTTTTGAGTCTTTTTTCAGGTTGGGTGGGTCCTAGGTATAGGGGAGACTCTGCCGGATTTTCGGCACGACTTAGGACGTATTGGTCTTTTTCTTTGTTTGTATTGAGTCAAATTTATTAAATGATTGTAATAAAATTATTAGGTGAGCCGGGATAGCCTTCTTCCTCCGCCTAGCCGCCTCAGTGACCACCGTCAAGTCTGTGAGTAAAATATTAATTTTAATTGTAATTTCGATATTATTATATGTTCAGCATGCCCATACATCACTTATATGCATATATTTATGTAGTTAAACTCTAGGCACGATTTATGTTGCATTCATAACTGTTAGCGTGCCATGGATGTTGTTGTGGTAATTTGGAGCAGTGTGCGTGCGTTGGCGTGCGTGTGACGTGGTGTGGACTATGGATAGGACGGGGTAGTCACGGCTTGAGTAATTCGCTGGGACCCGATCCTTCGAGGGGTAGTCACGGCTTGAGTAATTCGCTGGGACCCTCGATTTGGTTATTAAGTGGAAGTCCGAGCTGAGTAATTACGGCACCGTGTTGGATTTAAGAGAGTGTATAGGATCAGCTCCCATATGTTATGATTGATACTACAGGGTGTGTGAGTGCTCCAAATTACCTTTTTGATGTTATGATGTGAAAATGTTGTTGATGTTGCATTTCACTCTACAGGGTGCATTAGTTTTAGATAGTTATAGGGATTATGGTTAAAATTGATATTTTACTCTCTGAGTCGAACGCTCACTCCTGTTCAAAAATCTTTACAGGCCACAGGAGGATATTTTATTCTGGGTTAACCTGCTTTTATACTTCGCAGGTTGTTTATCAATATTTGTGTAATTTTATTTGCTCCTAGAATTTTCGCATGTGTTAGCAATATTTATTTGAATTTGGTCTGTAATATTATTATCATGTTGGACCTGTAAACTTAATATTCTATGTCTGTTTGATGGATTGGATGAGGGAGCTGAGCTCCCATTTCTTTTATGATGTTATGAGTATGTGGAGGGTGAGCTGAGCTCCCCAGTTGAGTATTATTGTGTTTACAGGTCAGGTAAGTCAAAAACTCCCCGTTGGAAAGTCCATTTTATGGCCGGACTCTGTCCGTTTGTTTTCTTGAAATTGGGCCCAAATGGGCCTTAGAGTTGGGTAAAGGAACAGTTAGGCTTACTACGGGCCTCGGGGGCTTTAAGCTGGCCCAGGTCCTAGTGCCGGTCCGGCCCATAGGTTGTGTCGTGACAAAAACACTTCCAATATGATTATAATACCAACAACTCCATTTAAGGTCAACATAACTCAATCAACACATTTTCAACAATCTCAATATCATTTCATTCAATTCAACTCAAATATAAAATTTTCAATTCCAGAAAAGAGAACAAATATTAATATTACAATTTTGATTGTACAACTGATCAACTAGTTTTATAGATACATATAAACAATAATTTATATCAAAAAGAAATTTACAAGAGTATAAGTGTTGTACCCATTCAAGACCCAAAAATAGATTTTCCCTTGCAGCTATAGCAGCTCACTCTGCTGCTTTATCCTTCTCCCTATCTACGACAACAAGAAAAAGCTATCGCTGAGTAATTTTACTCAGTGGTGCACAATAATAATTTCTAAGATCATCAAAAATATAATCATTCATTGATAATAGGAATTTAGAAATTTTCACATTCACAGAATTGATGTCAAAATTTTTAATAACAATTTATCAAAATAAATTGTAAATTATGGTGTTGCCAATTAATACACAACTTAGGTCATGACACAAAATTTTATGATCAATGCCGTGTTGTACACCACAACAAAGCAATCTACAACCTCACTAACCGAAATTAATGAGGGAGGTGACTAGCTAGCTATATGAGTACTCATCCGATCTCAACCTCAACTGGCAAGCTAGAAAGGGAGGAATATAATCAATCTCAACTCTATATATGGAGGAGGAACACAATAAACTTGCTATGCCAAGTGCGATTTCAAAATCAAATGCAAATCACATCATTCAAATATTTCATACAAATCACAATTCATATTTTATTCCAAAATTTTCATTTACAAAATAGGCAACACTCTAAATTTCAAATAAAATCCCCAAGGCCAAAATAATAAAAAGTTATTCATAATTCTATTCAATTAGCTTTTAAGTAGAAACAATGAAATTAAAATATTGTGTACAAACCTCTTTTGTTTGTCTTGCTTTAATCTATTCTTCCTCCTTCATTGGAGGGCTTCTTTTCAACTCAAACACATAATTTAAAGTGTTTCAATACTCATTCAAATCACTTCTACTAATTAATCCAACAATTAAATTTTGTTTACTTAATTTTTTCCTTACAATTTCTCCTAAGGGTTAAGTCCTTTGCATTGATAATATTGTGGTTACTATTCACATTACTATTCATTCAAAATATTGACTTTTTCGTGATTAATAGGTATATCATTTCTAAACACATGGTCATATCACATTTTGGATCACAATTTTATTGCATTGGTTGCCAATTGAAATTCAAGGCCTATTAGAATTAATCCTAAAATTTCAGATTTGGTCACCAATGTTTACTGTTCCATTGGACTAATCTACAGTAGAAATTTGGTCAAACTTTCTTCATCAAAGTTGTTCCTTAATGTGTCTAGTTTAATTCCCTTTTCGAATCGCTCCGTTTGGAGTTTTGTAGCTTAAGTTATGGTATTTTTACCCTAACTAGCCAGATTGGTCATTTCCAGATTTTCTGGGCAAGTTTTTGGTTCTGGCAGTTTTGGTGACCTAATTTTGGTTAGCAATTTGACCAGGTTATGGCCAGAATTTGGGTTTATGTTCTTCATGAAAGTTGTTCTACTATGTTCAAGCTTTTCAATAGTTTAAAAATCAGGTCATTTAGATCTCTCTACACAAAGTTATGACCATTTAAACATGTACTATTTATTTGATCAATTCTGCTCATAATCAGGGCACTTATTCTGGATTTAACTTAATTTTAGACCAACTTGTGGTCAGTTTTTGAGCAAAGTTTCTTCATAAAAAATGTAGCATTATGACCTTAATTTCATCTCCAACTGGCTTCATAATAATTGGACTTATGCAATTCAACTTATAATCTCTTAAATGGACAGAGGTCAGGCTGTCCAGAATTCAATAACACCACATCATCAACTTCTTAATTCCATTCATTAATTCTCAATTTATAACACACTAATTGATCAAAATTAAGCATCACAAATACCAATTAGTCAAAAGTCCTCAAAACCCTAATTTCCAACCAAAACCCTAATTCTCCTTTTTCCCAATTCATGCAAAGTCATATCATTCAAGTATACTAATCACCTATCCTTGATCATTTAAACTTGAATACACCTTTAATTGAATTAAAACACATTAACACCTCACAACACCATGTCTGACCGAAATTTGTGGGTACCCTAACATGCAATTTTTGTTTCAATTTCAATAAATCCTAACTCAATTTAAGTGCCTAATCATGAATAAAGAGAGAGAAGTGTAAGAATTAATACTAACCTCAAGTAGCTCAAGTCTAAGCTAACTAAACTTCAAGTTTTTCCTCTCCTTTTTGCTCCCAAAGTGTAAATTAAGGTCTAGGGATAAACTTTTGCATTGGGACTTGGGGAAATTATGGAAGAGAACTAGGAAATTTTAAGCTTTCAAAGCTTTAACAATGGTGGAAGAAAAGAAAAGAGAGAGAAATGGAGAGAGAGAGGGACGGCACCAAGAAGAAGAAGGTTATTTTATTTTTCTTTTTTTTTTTTAATTTCTCTCTTTATGTAGACAATTATCTCAAATTTTCAAAAATTTAAATTATAAATTTTTTTACTATGTCATGCTTACATGTAGGTGATGTCATAATTCACTTTAAAATTGAATTTTTCTTTTTCCTCATTCTTTCCTTCCATACACCTCTTCAATTTAAATCTATTTTTCATGAATTTAATTTTCTACATCTTAATGAACATTTAGGCCAAGAGTCACCTCTAAGGGTGAATTGACCATATTGCTCCTTATCGGTCTGATCAATTTTTCTAGTAACACTGAGTTACTTCCTGAACTCTGATTCAATTATTTGAGCTTATTCTCTATTCTTTTCTATGGTTTTTGCATTACCATTAGCTTCACAATTTTCCCTAGGCCTAGGGTGTCACAAGGTCCCACACGAATTTGGGTTAGCAACTGTGCTCGCAGTCACTTCCCGGTTCGGTCACCTATCGTCGGGACCTTAGCTCATTTAACTCATTATGCTTTATTTTTCTTATTTTCATTTCACCTTCATATAATTTCTATTTATTTTTATTTATAGCTTTTCTAGATGACATAAATATGGTTCTACACATTCTAACTGTCTGGACAGACATAAGTTATCGGAACAGTAGAATGTATAGACTACTTAGTATGTGGGTGTTACAATTCTCCCCCCCTTAAATAAATTTCATCTCGAAATTTTATCTGGTATTAGTCTCTGTACATCTATGGATGTTGTCTCCTCATGTCCTCTTCGCGCTCCCAAGTAGCCTTCCGGCCTGAATGATGGTTCCACAGCACCTTGACCAAAGGTATCTGCTTGTTCCTCAGCTGCTTCACTTCATACGCTAGAATCCCTATGGGCTCTTCCTTATAAGCGAGGTCTGGATTCACTTCAATTTCTTCTACTGGTAGCACATGAGAGGGGTCCGATTTGTACCTCTTCAACATAGATACATGGAAGACGTTATGAATCCTTTCTAATTCTAAAGGTAGTGCCAATCTAAATGACAAAGGACCCAGTCTTTCCAAAACCTCATACGACCCAATAAAGCGAAGACTCAATTTCCCCTTTCTGCCAAATCTTATAATTTTCTTCCAAGGAGAAACCTTGAGGAATACCTTGTCACCCACTGCATACTCAATATCTCTTCTTTTTAGATCAACATAGGACTTTTGACGGTCAGTGTCAGCTTTGAGTCTATCTTTGATAAGCTTAATCTTCTCCTCTGTCTGTTGAATAATTTCTAGGCCAATCAATTTCCTTTCACCCACTTCATCTCAACACAAAAGAGTTCTACACTTTCTGCCATATAAGGCTTCATATGGAGGCATCCCAATGCTTGATTGATAGCTATTATTGTAAGCAAATTCAATCAAGGGCAAGTGTGTATCCCAACTACCTTCAAACTCAATCACACAAGCCCGTAACATATTCTCCAATATCTTAAATACTCTCTTAGACTGGCCATTTGTCTATAGATGGAATGCAGTCCTAAAGTTTAATCTAGTTCCTAGGACTTTTTGCAAACTACTCTAGAATCTAGAAGTGAACCTTGGATCTCTGTCTGACACAATTGGTACTGGCACTCCATGAAGTCTTACTATCTCATCAATATACAGTTTAGCTAATCTGTCCAGGCTATAGTACATCCTCACTGGCAGAAAGTGAGCAGATTTGGTCAATCTATCCACAATGACCCAAACTGTATCATGGTTCTTCTGTGTTCTAGGAAGTCCCATCACAAAATCCATTGTGATCCTTTCCCATTTCCACTCGGGAACTGGCAATGGCTGTAGCAAACCAGCTGGCACTTGGTGTTCAGCCTTCATTTGCTGATAAGCTAGGCATTTGACAATATAGTTAGTTATATCATTCTTCATACCCATCCACCAATAGTGCTCTTTTACCGTTCTGTACATTTTTGTTCCACTAGGGTACATAGCAAAAGGAGAGTCATGTGCCTCCTTCATAATGATTTGCCTCAATTCCACATCATTTGGAACGCACACTCTGCCCTGGTATAACAGCAAGCCATCATTATTCACTGAAAATTCAAGTTTCTTGCCATTTCAAGCTTCCTCAATCAATTTCTGATACTTTTCATCATTTTGTGCTGCCATTTTTATCTGATCAATCAACATTGGCTTCACTTGCCAAGTAGCTATCATTTGTCCCTCGTCATCTATCTCCAAATTAGCAAACAATGCCCTTAACTCATTCACCATAGACAAAGGAGAAACCCTTAAACTAGCCATAGTCTTGCGACTTAAGGCATCAGCTATCACATTTTCTTTCCTGGCTACTAATCTATCAAGTATAACGTTATAATCTTTGATCAGTTCCAACCATCTCCTCTGTCTTAAATTCAACTCTTTTTGTGTGCCCAGATACTCCAAGCTCTTTTGGTCTGTGTAGATGTAACACTTCTCCCTATACAAATAGTGTCTCCAGATCTTCAAAGTAAATACAATGGCAGCAAGCTCCAAGTCATATGTAGGGCAGTTTCTCTCATGTGGTTTCAGCTAACGTGATGCATAAGCAATGACATTTTGGTCTTGCATCAGTACACAACCTAACCCATTGTGAGAAGCATTACTGTAAATAGTCTATTCTTTATCTGGTGTAGGTAAAGTCAGGACTGAAGCTTTAGTCAAACATCTCTTCAATTCTTCAAAACTCTGCTGGCACTTATCAGTCCACTGAAATTTTACATCTTTTCGAAGCAGCTTGGTTAGTTGAGATGCTAACATAGAAAACCCCTTTACAAAACGGCGGTAATAACCAGCTAAGCCTAGAAAACTACGAACTTCTGTAATATTTCTGGGTGGCTTTCAATTAAGGATAGCTTCTACCTTATTGGGATCTACCTTAATGCCTTTAACTGATATAATGTGCTCCAAGAAAGAAATTTCCTTCAGCCAAAATTCACACTTCGATAGCTTGGCATACAACCGTTTCTCCCTTAGAGTCCGTAGCACAATCCTCAGGTTTCTATCATGCTTCTTTGCATTCTTCGAATACACCAAAATATCGCCAATAAACACCATAACAAACTAATCTAAATATGGTCTGAATATAATTTTCATCAGGTCCATAAAAGCAGCTGGAGCATTAGTCAACCCGAATGGCATTACTAAAAACTTATAGTGGCCATATCCAGTGTTGAAGGCAGTCTTAGGAATGCTCTGCTCTTGCACCCTCAACTGGTAATAACCCAATCTCAAATCAATTTTGGAGAACACAGCTGCATCCTTCAATTGATCAAATAAGTCATCTATGCGAGGCAGTGGGTATCTATTCTTTATTGTCACCTTATTCAACTGTCTGTAGTCGATACATAGACGAAGAGTACCATCTTTCTTCTTTACAAACTGAATTGGTGTTCCCCAAGGTGACACACTAGGACGAATGAAGCCCTTATCAAGTAATTCTTACAACTGCACCTTCAACTCCTTCAACTCAGCAGGTGTCATTCTGTAAGGTGTAATGAAGATTGGGTCCACACCAAGCATAATCTCTATTTTAAACTGCACTTCTCTTTCTGGAGGTAACCCTAGTAATTCTTCAGAAACACGTCTAGAAAATCACATACAGTAGGAATATCCCTCAATGCCGGACTCTCTATTTGGATCTCTCTCACATGAGCCAAATAAGCTTCGCACCCTTTTCTGATCATTTTTCTAGCAAGTATAGCTGAAATGAGATTTGATGGCAATAACTGCCTCTCCCCATGTATTATCACATCACCATACTAAGGGAGACCAAAAGTGACTATCTTCGGTCTACAGTCAATCATTGCATGATGCCTAGCTAACCAATCAATGCCCAAGATAATGTCATAATCTCTTAAGGGCATTTCAATCAAATCAGATAGGAAAGTATGTCCTTGGATCACCAAAGGATAATCCTTGTACACTCTATTTACCTTGACCTCTTGGCCTAATGGACTAGTTACTAGTACATCAAAATCCATTTTTACACACGGGATAGTAGCAGAACAAACAATACTGACACTAACATATGAATGTGTGGAGTCAGGATCAAACAACACATAAGCATCTTGGTCAAGGATACCGACTACTACATCTGACGTCTCAGTCTTCTCTCTCTGACGCATTGTGTACACTCTGGCTGGTGCGTCACTTGGCTCTGGCTGATTTACTGTACTCTGACTACCAGGTGTACTACCCCTACCTCTGCCTCTGCTAACTGATGGTGAACCTCTGGGGGTAGATCCTTGGGCTGATCCCTCTGAAGTGATAGGTCATCCAGAACGGCATGCACTCGTACAATCTTTAGCAAAATGGCCAGTACCGCCACAGTTATAACATGCCCCTGAGGCTTTATAACATATTCCACCATGCACCTTTCCACATGTTTCATAGGTGCGGACTGACAATGTCCCCCTAGATGTCTGTTGGGTAGACCTGGACTATCCTAAGGATTTACCTCTACTAGACTTGCGAGATCTGGATCCTTCAAAATTTTTCATCTTTCTTGATCCACTACCCGAAGCTTGACCCAAAGTCTTTTCACTCTTCTCTTTTTCCTCTGTTCCCTTTTTAGCTGTTCTTTCTATTTCAATTCTTTTCAGCTCCAGGGCTTGTGAAATTAATTCTAAAAAGTTATGATGTCTAAACCCCACTACTTGCAGTCTCAAACTTGGTCTCAACCCAACCTCAAATCCTTTGCATCGATCCCTACTAGTGGTGAGTAGGCTCCTAGCATAGTAACTCAGCCTTAAAAAGTCTCTCTCATATTCTGCTACTGTTCTGTCCCCTTGTTTCAAACTCAAAAATTCTTGCAACTTCATATCAATATATGTATCCGGGGCCCATTTCTGTCTGAACTCCCTCTGAAAATCTGTCTATGATAGAACTGGGGGCTCCACTAAACTATGTAGGATGGTCTTCCACCACTCATATGCATCCCCTTGTAGCAGAGAAACTGAATATTCAAATTTTAGTTCTTCCGTGCAGTGCAGCTTTTTAAATACTCTCTTCATCCTTTCAAGCCACTGTTCTGCCTCTAGTAGATCCACTGTTCCTTTAAACTCAATAGCCCCATATTTTATTAATTTGTCGTATTGCCTGACTGGAGGCTGGGGTTGCACTGCTGGTGCTTGAATTGGGGTTTGTGTTGGCTTATTTCCAGCCATCTGTTGGAATAAGGTAGCCATCTACTGAGCGAACTGAGCAGGAAGCTGTGGTATGGTTGGAGTTGGTGTAGCTGACCCATTAACATTCTGAAGAGCTGGGGCTTCCCCTTGTGCCTCAGCCTCAACTGATTGCTCAACTGAGTGATCTCCTTCTTCCATTTCAATTTACAGAAATTCTACTCACTGACAACCAACACAAGGAGAATTATCCCCATTAGTTCATATTCATGATGCAAATGCATCATATATATTAATTAAGGACACTTGAGCAGTTATACTAATCAAGCAAATATTTCAAGTTCATAGTTCAAAACTCATTTCAAAACTTTGCTCTGATACCACTAAAACATATTACACCTTACCCCTCTGTAAGGCATAATATGATTCTGTATACCTAATGAATTACCGAACTTGGCTAACTGATAACCCATTAAATATACTATAAGGGATTTTAAACTAATTTCTATTCATTTTAAACTGTAGGGTAATGATGAACAATTAATAAAAAGCCTTTAATTAAGGTTTATGTCATAGGATAAAATTTTGTTTAATTTGGTATTACAAAAATTTTTCAAAAATTTCGACAGAATGCCGGCTAGAAATTGAGAAAACAGTTCTTCAAAACCTGTTAAAAATACTTTTAATATACATATAACACCCACAGCTCCATTTAAGGTCAACATAACTCAATCAACACATTTTCAACAATCTCAATATCATTTCATTCAATTCAACTCAAATATAAAATTTTCAATTTCAAAAAAGAGAACAAAATATTAATATTATAATTTTGATTGTACAACTGCTCAACTAGTTCTATAGATACATATAAACAACAGTTTATATCAAAAAGAAATTTACAAGGGTATACGTGTTATACCCATACAAGACCCAAAAATAAAATTTCCCCTGCAGCTATAGTAGCTCACTCTGCTGCTTTATC
This sequence comes from Hevea brasiliensis, assembly GCF_030052815.1. Lineage (NCBI taxonomy): Eukaryota > Viridiplantae > Streptophyta > Magnoliopsida > Malpighiales > Euphorbiaceae > Hevea > Hevea brasiliensis. Next base: position 17,781,557 of record NC_079509.1, on the reverse strand, counting down.
CTTCTCCCTATCTGCGACAATAAGAAAAAGCCATCGTTGAGTAATTTTACTCAGTGGTGCACAACAATAATTTCTAAAATCATCAAAAATATAATCATTCATTGATAATAGGAATTTAGAAATTTTCACAATCACAGTTCACAAAATTGATGTCAAAATTTTTAATAACAATTTATCAAAATAAATTGTAAACTATGGTGTTGCCAATTAATACACAATTTAGGTCATGACATAAAATTTCATGATCAATGCCGTGTTGTATACCACGACAAAGCAATCTACAACCTCACTAACCGAAATTAATGAGGGAGGTGGCTAGCTAGCTATATGAATACTCATCCGATCTCAACCTTAACTGGCAAGCCAGAGAGGGAAGAATATAATCAATCTCAACTTTATATATGGAGACGAACACAATAAAATTGCCATGCCAAGTGTGATTTCAAAATCAAATGCAAATCACATCATTCAAATATTTCATACAAATCACAATTCATATTTTATTCCAAAATTTTCATTTAAAAAGTAGACAACACCCTAAATTTCAAATAAAATCCCCAAGGCCAAAACAATAAAAAATTATTCATAATTCTATTCAATTAGCTTTTAAGTAGAAACAATGAAATTAAAATATTGTGCACAAACCTTTTTTGCTCGTCTTGCTTTAATTTACTCTTCCTCCTTCATTGGAGGGCTCCTTTTTAACTAAAAAACATAATCTAAAGTGTTTCAATACTTATTTAAATCACTTCTACTAATTAATCCAACAATTGAATTTTGCATACTTAATTTTTTCCTTATAATTTCTTCTAAAGGTTGAGTCCTTTGCATTGATAATATTGTGGTTACTATTCATTCAAAATATTGACTTTTTTATAATTAATAGGTATACCATTTCTAAACACATGGTCATACCAAATTTTGGGTCATAATTTTGTTAGCATTGGTTGCCAATTAAAATTCAAGGCCTATTAGAATTAATTCCAAAATTTTAGATTTGGTCACCAATGTTTACTGTTCCATTGGACCAATCTACAGTGGAAAATTTGGCCAAGCTTTTTTCATCAAAGTTATTCCTTAATGTGTCTAGTTTAATTCCATTTTTGAATCACTCCATTTGGAGTTTTGTAGCTTAAGTTATGACATTTTTACCATAACTGGTAGGATTCATCATTTCCATATTTTCTGGGCAAGTTTTTTGTTCTGATAGTTTTGGTGACCTAATTTTGGTTAGCAATTTGACCATGTTATAGTTAGAATTTGGATTTCTGTTCTTCATAAAAGTTGTTTTACTATGTCTAAGCTTTCCAATGATTTAAAAATCAGGTTATTTGGATCTCTCTGCACAAAGTTATGACCATTTGAACATGTACTGTTTATTTGGTCAATTCTGCCCAGAATCAGGGCACCTATTCCAGATTTAACTTAATTGTAGACTAACCTGTGGTCAATTTTTGAGCAAAATTTTTTCATAAAAAATGTAGCATTATGACCCTAATTTCATCTCCAATTGGCCTCATACCAATTGGAGTCATGCAATTCAACTTATAACCTCTTAAATGGACAGAGGTCAGGCTGTCCAGAATTCAATAACACCACATCATCAACTTCTCAATTTCATTCATTAATTCTCAATTTATAATACACTAATTGATCAAAATTGAGCATCATAAATACCAATTAGTCAAAAGTCTTCAAAACCCTAATTTCCAACCAAAACCCTAATTCTCCTTTTTCCCAATTCATGCAAAGTCATATCATTCAAGTATACTAATCACCTATCCTCGATCATTTAAACTTGAATACACCTTTAATTGAATTAAAACATATCAACACCTCACAACACCATGGCTGGCCAAAATTTGTGGGTACCCTAACATGCAATTTTTGTTTCAATTTCAATAAATCCTAACTCAATTTAAGTGCCTAATCATGAATAAAGAGAGAGAAGTGTAAGAATTAACACTAACCTCAAGTAGCTTAAGTCCAAGCTAACCAAACTTCAAGTTTTTCCTCTCCTTTTCGCTCCCAAAGTGTAAAGCAAGGTCTAGGGATAAACTTTTGTATTGGGACTTAGGGAAATTATGGAAGAGAACTAGGAAATTTTAAGCTTTCAAAGCTTTAACAATGGTGGAAGAAAAGAAAAGAGAGAGAAATGGAGAGAGAGAGAGAGAGAGAGACGGTACCAAGAAGAAGAAGGTTATTTTATTTTTCTTTTTTTTTTTAAATTTGTCTCTTTATGTAGACAATTATCCCAAATTTTCAAAAATTTAAATTATAAATTTTTTTACTATGTCATGCTTATATGTAGGTGATGTCATAATTCACTTTAAAATTAAATTTTTCTTTTTCCTCATTCTTTCCTTCCAGACACCTCTTCAATTTAAATCTATTCTTCATAATTTTAATTTCTTACATTTTAATAGACATTTAGGCCAAGGGTCACCTCTAAGGGTGAGTTGACTATATTGCCCCTTATCGGTCTGATCAATTTTTCTAGTAACACTGAGTTACTTCCTAAAATCTGATTTAATTATTTGAGCTTGTTCTCTATTCTTTTCTATGGTTTTCGCATTACTATTAGCTTCGCAATTTTCCCTAGGCCTGGGTGTCATAGGGTCCCACACGAATTTAGGGTAGTAACTAAGCTCGCAGTCACTTCCCGATTCGGTCATCCATCTCTAGGACCTCGGCTCATTTAACCCATTATGCTTTGTTTTTTTATTTTCATTTCACCTTCATATAATTTCTATTAATTTTTATTTATAGCTTTTCTAGGTGACATAAATATGGTTCTACACATCCTGACTATCCGGACAGACGCTAGTCACTGGAACAATAAAATATATAGACTACTTAGTATAGGGGTGTTACATTGATAAACTTAAAGCTTGCCTTGTTGCAAAGGGCTATACTCAGATCTTGGGCCTCGATTACAGTGATACCTTCTCTCCTGTGGCTAAGATTGCCTCGGTTTGCCTTCTTATTTCCTTAGCTGCCATCCATCACTGGCCACTTCATCAATTGGATATCAAAAATGCCTTTTTACATGGTAAGCTAGTTGAAGAAGTTTATATGGAGCAACCACCAGGGTTTGTTGCTCAGGGGGAGTCTGGTTTGGTGTATCGCCTACGGCGTTCTTTATATGGCTTGAAATAATCTTCGAGAGCATGGTTTGGACAGTTCAGTACTATAGTCCAACAATTTTGAATGTCCCAAAGTGAAGCTGACCATTCAGTATTTTTCCACCATAATGGCCATGATAAGTGCATTTATCTCGTTGTTTATGTTGATGACATTGTTATTACAGGAAATGATCATGTTAGGTTCTCAAAACTCAAACAACACTTGTCCAGTCATTTTCAGACTAAGGATCTTGGGAAGCCAAAGTATTTCTTGGGGATTGAAGTGGCACAATCCAAGACAGGTATCGCCATTTCTCAAAGGAAATATGCTTTGGATATACTGACAAAGACGGGCATGATATACTATAGACACGCAGATACTCCTATGGATCCAAATGTCAAACTTGTTCCTCAACAGGGGGAGTCATTGGAGGATCCTGGTAGATACCGGAGAATGGCTGGAAAACTCAATTATCTTACAATCGCATGCCTAGACATCTCATTTGCTATAAGTGTGGTCAGTCAGTTCCTTCAAGCATCATGTAGTAGTCATTGGGATGCAGTTATTCGGATACTCAGATATATTAAAGGAGCTCCAAGAAAAGGCCTATTATATGAAGACAGAGGTCATTCACAGATTATTGGTTACTCAGATGCAGATTGGGTAGGTTCTCCTTTAGACAGACGGTCTACTTTAGGATATTACATTATGATTGGAGGTAATTTGATTTCTTGGAAAAGTAAGAAACAATGTAACACCCTCACTATAACAATTCCACACATTCTACTATTTCGGTGACTAGTGTCGGTCCGGACAGTTAGAACGTCCGGAAAAATATTTAAACTAAAGTGAAGAACTATAATTAACTCAAATATTAATAAGAAAAATTTAGGAAAAATTTTAGAAATAAAATACAACCAAGTTAAATGAGTCGGTGCCCTAGCGATGGGTAACCTAGTGGGAAGTTGCGGTTCTCGCAACTAGGAGCCCTAGACCCAGGGAAAAATTCATAAAATAATTTTTGAGACTCCAGAGAAGGGTCATTGAGATTTCTATGGCATTAGAATGCCAAGAAAATGCTTAGAAAATTTTTTCAATCGGTACAGACAATTTTGGCTCAATAACCCAAACGGAGGGCATTTTGGTCATTTCGTCTTTAGAGATGATTTTTGGCCGACTTGTCCAGTTAAGTAAATAATTATTATGACATAAAATATAAATAAATATTGCTACAAATTAAATTGAAATTAAGTAGAAAAGAAAAAAAAAAGAAAATGAATTAAATAAGAAATTATGACATCACATGATGCCATTAGTGTGCCTCCACCCAATCACATGGTGACACATGGCTATAACTCACTTAAAATGAGTTAAATGGGCAGAAATGAAAGAAAGAAATCAGTTGTCATTTTACTTTCTTCTTCCATCCGTAGCTCTCCTAACCCTTACCACCATTAAAGCTTATCCAAGCTTTATAACCCACCCAAATCTCACTTGAAACCCTAAGTCCACTTCAACAAAATTTGTCTCTACATCTTGAGCAAGTGTTTGGCAGCCAAGAAAATTAAAGAAAGTGAAGGAAAAATCTAAGTTGGGTCAAGAAAAAATTCTGCTCCATTCAAGGTTAGTGCCCTAAACAATTTCTTTCTTTCTTTAATCTTGTAAGCATGCTAAATCAAGTAGAAAATTGTGTGAAATTAAAAAAAAAAAAAACTTGAGTAATGAAATCTCTAAATTTGGCAGCCATGAGAAATTTTAAGGATTGTTGGTTTTTGATAAAATTAAGTGGCTTAATTATGTTATTGATGAGTATAGATGATGGATAAAGTGATTTGGTATGAGTTTGGTGTGTGTATGCCATGAATTGGAAATTGGAGTTAGGGTTTGAGCATGAAATTGAGACTTTGATCATGTAATGATGAAAGTGAGTTTTAATGGTCAATTAGTGACCATTTGGTTATTGGTAAACAAGAAATGAAGTGTGTTTAGTGATGGGATTTAGGTTTAGTGTGGCTGCCCTAGGTGACCTGCAGAATTGGACATGAGTCCAGCAGGTTTGAGCAGCCATAACTTGAATTGTAGAGGTTCAATTGGTGTTTGGCCAATTGGAAATGAAACTAGACACATAATGGCACAACTTTGGTGAAGAAACCATGCGCAGAAAACCAAACCAAGTTGACCAAAAGTTTGCCCTAATCCGGGTGACCTGCAATCTGCCTGGGCAAAATGACCAAATGAACAGTGTTTGGTCATTTGGCCATAACTCAATGTAGAAAGGTCCAATTGACTTGAAATTTTACCAGCAACAAGCTGAGATATAGACCAACAACTTTTATGGAGAAACCTAACTCAAATTATGACCATAACCTAGTCAAATTGCCAACCAAACTTAGGTCACCAAATCTGGCAGAACCAAATTGCCTAGAAAATCTGGGTACAGGTCACTCCGACCAGTTATGGTAAAATGACCATAACTTGAGCTAAAAAACTCCAAATGGAGTGATTCAAAAAGGGAATTAAATAAGACACAATAAGGAACAACTTTGATGAAGAAAGGTTAGCCCAGTTTTCACTCTAAAATTGTCCAATGGAACAGTAAACTTAGGTAATAAAAACTGAAAATTTAGAAATGCATCTAGGGGACTTTAAATTACAATTGGCAATTAATACTAGCAAATGTAAAACTCAAAATGTGGGATCTTGGTGTAATTAGAATTAATATATCCATTAAGTATAAAAAAGTCAACATTTTGGTTGACTAGTAAGGCGAATAGTAATCAAAATGATTAGTAAATTAAGATGAAGACCTAGAACCAATTCTAAGCTTAAATGCTTAGAATTGTATGACAAATGTGGACTATGCATCCTAGTCAAAATTGTTAAAAAGAAATTAAGGCCATAAATTTGAAATCCATGAAATATTTATGGATTACTTGAAACATGAAAAATAAGTCACCTAATTGATGTGAATAGATAGTTAGGGCTTATATGCCCATCACAAGTGGAATTCATAAAATATTAGTAACTCAACTTGAAATATAAAATTTGTAATTACATAAGTAGATTCTTGAATGTATAAATGAGAAAGGAAAAATGTTTTGAATACAATGGTACATGTGAACTATTGTTTAGAATTGTGATCAATATGAATAACATAATGAATGAATAAATGAACCATATTAATATATGAATGAGACATTAGTTCTCATTATTGTAGAGAGGAGAAGTATTTTGAGTACAATGGTATAAAAGGATAATTGATGTGAATTGTGATTATATAAATGATCAAATGAATGTATGAATTATAATTGAAATTTATCATGAAATAATGAAGTCATAAAACACAATATATTAATATTTAATGATATTATGTACCATTGTATTGCCTAGACATGTGTGTCAAATTGGATAGTTTGACATGCCAATAGGGTATTGTTTAGCAGTACTGCGAAAGGCTTTATGCCTGTATTCATGGCTTTGTGCCCGTATTCATGGCTTTATGCCCGCATTCATGGCTTTATGCCAACATTCATGGCTTTTATGACTGATTATGTGTTATCATGGCTTTTTAGCCATACTGACTGCATACGTGGTTGACGTTCTGCATCCTATGGTATGACGGCCCGAGACACCGTGGTGTCCAGTGCCAACGACCCGTTATCCAGTTTAGTCAGCCTGTCATAGGTTACTTGGGCAATGAAATTTATTGAGATAAGTTAAGAATATTAGCAATTAAAAATATTAGAATTTAAATAAAATAAATGAGTAAGATGACCTAAAATAAATTAGAATAGTTATTTATTAGAAAGAATCGAAATGAACTGGATCGATATTAAAATTTACTTATTATGAGATAATTTGAAACAACCTAGCAAGTATAGAGAAAATGTTAAAAGATTAGCAAAGAAAATTATAACATAAATAAATATTGCAAATGTGACTTATATAATCATATAAGCATAAATTTATTATTTTTAGATCATTTTTCTTTGTACATTATTACTGTACATTGGTGAAATAAACACTTTCAAAGAAGACTAAATTAGGATAAAACATATTAAATTTTAGAAACCGCATGTGAAGTATAAATAAACCTTAATTATTTGAATTATGTTTTATTTCTATCTTTATTTGTATATTATTTCCTTGTTATATTATTGCACCACTAAGTAGCAATGCTTAGCGCGATGGAATTGTATTTTGTATAAAGTGCTAGATATTGTATTATAATGTAGATTATGAACAGATAATGAATAGAAATGTGATGTAAATTAATAAATTAGCTTTTTCATATGTAATTAATTTATATATCATGTAAATTATGAAATTGTGTAAATTAATGAAATTTGAAAATTTTACTTATGTGATTTTAGCATGAATGAGATTGTATGGATTTGAAGACAGATTTGAAATATATAGATAATGCATGGAAATGAATATGAAATTAAGATATATGAATGAGATGTGAATTATGAAATGGTTATGAAAATAATTGATGGGATTTTTATTGTTAAATATTACTGAAAGTTTCAAACATGTGAATAGTAAAACACGTCAAACGATAATAAAATAGGGGAAACTCCGTTAGTTTCTCCGTCGAAAAATAATCAATATCAAATATAACGAGAACAAAATTTTTAAAGAAATAAAGTAAGGTAAGTTAGGGTGCTCCAGCACCGAATGTAGCATGCCTTGCTCGGCTATACTGTAGTCGGGTGAGGGGTGTTACAAACAAGATGTGGTTGCTAGGTCAAGTGCAGAAGTAGAATATCGAGCTATAGCTTTGGCAACTTGTGAACTTATATGATTGAAACAACTTCTCCAAGAGTTGAGGTATGGGAAACTTAAACAAATGCAGCTAATCTGTGACAATCAAGCTACACTTCACATTATTTCTAATCCAGTGTTTCATGAGAGAATGAAACATATAGAGGTAGATTGTCATTTCATCAGACAAAAAATTGAATCTGGATGTATTGCCACTAGCTTTATTAGCTCAAATGACTAATTAGCAGATATCCTAACAAAATCTCTTAGAGGCTCTCGGATTGAATATATTGGTAACAAGCTTGGAGCATATGATTTGTACGTTCCAGCTTGAGGGGGAGTGTTAAGATATGTACCATAAATAGCTAGGATATGTGTATCTATACTGATTGTGTGAATATATTTAGGTATTAGAATCGTGGCTATAATTACGTATTTAATTAGGATTGTATTTCTTATTTAGTTGTCCTATACATATTATAAATTGACACCATTGGCTTAAGGGAATAATCAAGCTCTTCAATCATTCTCAATATTTTTCTTCTGTTCTATTTTCTAACACATACATGTATAGCAAAATGTGGGAATGAAGAATTTTACTTTTAGTTGGTCCAGGGAATAAGTTTTGTTATTTTGTGGCCAATACACATTATTGACTTTTTAAGAAATAATTACTATGTACACAAGTGGGTTCTTAATAGAGATATCTTCAAAAGCAACATTTGCATTCACACAATGAATAAAAAGTTGAAAATCTTATATTGCAAAGTTATGATGCAATGCATTTCTTCGTTGCATTTTTACTATTCAATGGTTGACATGTAGTTAAGTATTACTATTATTGTTTGCCATTTGCAGCACATGTGACCTTTTTTGAAAGCTAGAGGAGGCTTAAGGACACAGAGGGATGTTGCAGTGGTGGCCAATTTAAGTCCAAGGGTGGGACTCTGTGATGATGATGGCCTAGGAGTTTGGCACTCTTATCACTCGTCAAAGTTTGCCTATTCAATGTATGACTTTTCTCTAGGCTTCCCGTAACATTAAGTTTCATGATCTATGACTTCTATATCTAAATGTCTGATGTTTCAAGCCACTTCCAACTAGCAATGGAATGTTATAATACCATTTGTGGTTTATTCTTTCTAATCGTAAGGATAATTTCTGAGACTGCAAGCGGAGAACCATGATTATGTTAGCAAGTATTTACATGTTTATTTTTTCATCTTGGCAAGGAATGTTTAATTATGTTAACTTCTAATAATCTTTTCAATGTAATTTGGCAAACTCTACACAATCTAAATGTTAGATTATTCGTGCTAATGGAGTATGATAGTTTGCTTTATTTAAACCATTCAATTCACAGGCTAGATAAAGCCCAGGAAAAGGCCTTTGGTGCCTGAAAAGCATGCTCCGTAAGTTTGTCTTCATGCCTATTCGAGGCTAGAAATAGTATTAAAAATAATAATGAATATAAGTTTTTGATTGTTGATTGATGGATTCAGTACTCATTCAGTATTGTGGTATTCCTTGCGTGTAACAAACTTGACCTATTGGCTCATTGATATTATCCATGTCTTAAAATACCAATAACAATAGATTGCCCTTTTTGAAGATAAAAAAATAAAAAATGCACATGATGAGAATGAATGACTGCTAGAGGAACAGGGTATCTATTGTCCACATACCTATATATATGTGTAATCTTTTTTAGTTGTCATTAGTCCTTCAATACCAATTGACCTTTGACTTTTTCGTATCCATGCATCCATACACCTTAATGTGGTCTTACCTGAGTTTGCTTTATAAGTACGTTCTAATGTTGCTATTTTCTTATTAGTTTGTCTGTCACAGACATAATTGTTATAAAAAAACAACACGAGTGGATCAAGTTAGAAATTTCATTACTTGCATTTCACTTACAATAATTCTTCTTAACCCAAGCATAGTGGACACTAACCATATTAGGCCATTTAAGAGTGTTGTTCCTGAAGGCAAGCCATTCACCAAAGAGCTCTCGATACAAAAACTCTTAAAAATCATCAATCATGCAAAGAGCCGTGATAAATGGAAAGTTCCTCCCATGGAATGGCCAGGAAGTTTTTTGGTAAAATTGATCATACTTCCTTGAAATTTTTGCTTTTGTTACCCAATTATATATCAACTCATGCAATTGATCATAGTTGTTGTGAAAATAATTGTACAACTGCTCATCTATTTCTTAATTTCTTCAAAATGCAATTTCTTTATGCATCGTATTTGCATCACTCTCTTAAAACCCTATTTAGTCAGGTCTGAAGACATTATGCATTTTATTCCTTTGTTGTGTTTTTCTTTTTCCTTCCTCTTCTCCATTTGTGCTCTTGAACTGGATTAGTGCTGCAATTTCATTGGAAAGGAATGAAATGGGTACTCATTGATGAAAATCTTGTCCTATATTGATGTAACAAGAAGTTTATTGAATATATATATATATATATATATATATATATATATATATATATATATGGTTGTTATAAATAGTTAGTGATATAAAAGTTGTCTCATATCAAAATAGTTATGCCTGTTTATTAAAAGGCATTAAAAGAAACTGTTTATTACCAGTAATTATATATGTTCTAAGAGATATAAATGAACAGATGTAATTGTTCTATTTTAAGAGGGACAAGTAAATAAATATAATTTTTTTAAGAGATACGAAGTGAATTATGGTATCTGTTATAAAAATTATAAGTGAATAGATTTAATTATTCTAATAGATACAAAATGAACTGTTGTTTCTATTTGAAGAGGTGTAAATGCTTTATAAATAGCAGTAGTTTTGAACAAAAATTCATTATCTCTTTCTCTTTTCTCTTCTCTTCACTTGTACTTACAATCAACATTATTATTCTTTAATTTGTTCTTGGGAGAATTCTAGAATTGCTATATAGAATTCTGTTTTGGCTTTGTTATCTTGGAGGGATCTACTCAAACTACCTGACAGCAACATAGTAGGGGGCATAATTCCCTTAAGGAGAGTGACTATATGATTGAAGCCTATTGCTATCATTATTGTTATTTTTCTAACAATCTTATGGGAATTAAATAACAATGGAGGCTTCTGATACTGGTGTTTCTGATTCTGCTTTAAACAAAATTGTCAATTTTGATGTCTTCAAACTGGAGTATTTTGATGGAACAAATTTTACTCACTGGAAGGACAAATTATCATTTTTGCTTACTGAATTAGGTGTTGCATATTTGCTAAGTGACAATCTACCTAAAATTCCTGAATCATTTGATAGTGAGGATATAACAGTCACAGTATTTCGAAAGAAACTTAAAGAAGATGAAGTTTGATGCAAAGAATTTATTCTAAATTCTCTTTCTGATAGGCTATATGATTTATTTCAACTTATCAAAACTCCACAAGAAATTTAGCAGGCCTTAGAAAATAAGTATACTTCTTAAAAATAAGGTACGATAGATTTTTAAATATGAAGTTTTTTGAATTTCAGATATCAAAAAATAAATTTGTTATGAATCAAGTAGATGAATTTCTTATATTGGAATCTAGACTTAAAGATTTGAAGATAGAAGTGTCTAAAGAACTTCAAGTGACTACTGTGATTACAAATGTCCACCACTTGGAATGATTACAAAAAGAAATTGCTGCAAACTTTTGAAGGTTTCACCGTAGACTAATTTATAAAGCATGTTCATATTGAAGAAGAGACTTGCATTCATGAGAATAAATCTACTTTAGAGTCTGGCACTAAGGTAAATAATATAGAGTCTAGTATTAGAAAATATAAAAATACCAAGTCTGAAAAAAAGAGAAAGTATACTGGTGTCGCTTCAAGTTCTGATTCTACAAATAATAAGAAAAACAAATCATATTTTTTCTGTGAAAAAAAAAGGGTCATTTTAAGAAAGAATGCAGGTTCTATAAGAAGTTGAAATTGAAAGACAACGTTGGTCAAAAGAAGGCAAGTATTGTTGAAAATAAGCCATCTATTTCAAAAATTATTGCCATAGTTTCTAAACTTAATATCAATGTGGTAATAGAATTGAACATGGCAATAATTGAGAAATCTGCTGATTGGTGGTATGATTCTGGTATTACTGTTTATGTCTACAATAACAAAAATCTATTGAAAAATTATGAAGTTGTAGCAAAAGATAAAAAAGTTCTGATGGAAAACTAAGACACAGCCAAGGTTATTGGAAAATGAACTATTGAACTTCAATTCACTTCTAGAAAGAAGTTAATTTTAATAAATGTTTTTCATGTTTTAGATGTAAGAAAGAATTTGATTTTTACAAATTTATTATGCAAGAAGTGTCTGAAGGCTGTCATAGAAGCAGAAAAAATTATTTTCTTTTTAAATGATGTATTTGTTGGACTGGGATTTTCATGTGATAGCATGTTCAAATTAAGTAATAATAAAGTGAATGTTTTTATTTATATGCTTGAGTCTTCTTTTAATTTATAGTATGCTCATTTATCACATGTTAATTTTCAATCAATTAAATATATGTCTAAGTATGGATTGATTTCTAATGTTAATAATAAAAATGGAAAATGTGAAAATGTATACAAGCAAAAATGACTAAGAAACATTTTCCAAAGATTGAAAGAACAGCATAATCGCTTGAACTTATATATTCTTTTATTTATGAATTAAATGGTCATTTAACTAGAGGAGTTAATATATATTTTATTACTTTTATAGATAATCATTCTAGATTTACTCCTATTTATTTAATGAGGACAAAAATCAAGCTTTTGACATATTTAAAATTTATAAAGCCTTGGTAGAAAATCAATTGGAAGGGAAGATTAAAATCCTTCGAAGTGATAAAGCAGGTAAATATTTTTCAAATGAATTTTCTATTTTTTGTGAAGAAAATGGTTTGATTCATCAAACAAGTTTATATACCCCACAACATAATGGCTTAGCTGAGAGGAAAAATAGAACATTGGTAGATATGATTAATGTTATACTTATATATGCAAAATTACCATGAATCTATGGGAAGAAGCATTATTAGTAGCTTGCCATGTGCATAACAGAATACCTTTAAAGAAATTTAGAATCTCTCCATATGAAATATGGAAAGGAAGGAAGTCTAACTTAAATTATTTAAGGGTATGGGATTGTATAGTCTATTATAGAGTTTCAGATTCTAAAAGAACCAAATTAGGACCTAGAGCTCTTAAAAGTGTTTTTGTGGGATATGCTAAAAATTCAAAAGTATATAGATTGTTGGATTTAGATTCTAATATAATTATAAAGTCTAGAGATGTTGAATTTTTAGAATCAAATTTTCTTGGTAATACAAACATCAGTCCACGATCAAATACAGAAGGTTCTAATCCTACATTAACTCAAGGCGTCAATTTGAATTCTAGTTATTTTTTAAATAATAAATGAAAATAAATTGATTCTCCTATTGAACCTAGGAGAAGTCAAAGAGTTCGAAAAGAAAAGAACTTAAATTCTGATTTCATTTCCTCATAATCAATAATCTTCCTAATTGAAGGTAGTAGAGATAAGATACTAAATAAAATACCTATTATTTTAAATCTGGAAAAGGACCGTAAATCTTATAGTGAAACAATTGCCACAAGAGATTATGCTTTTTGAAAAGAAGCAATAAACGATGAAATGGATTCTTTATTATCAAATAGTATATGGGTATTAGTAAATTTACCTCCTGGTTCTAAACCTATTGGATGTAAATGGGTATTTAGGAGAAAATATAATACCGATGGTTCTCTACAAACTTTCAAAGCTAAACTAGTTGCAAAAGGTTTTAAACAAAAAGTAGGAATTGATTATTTTGATACATATGCTCCTGTGGCAATAATTACTTCAATATGAGTGTTTTTTGCTTTAGTATAAATTTATAATTTATTTGTTCATCAAATGGATATTAAAACTGCATTCTTAAATGGTGATCTTGATGAAGAAGTATATATGGAGTAACTTGAAGAGTTTATACTTCTTGGAAATGAAAAGAACGTTTGCAAATTAGTAAAATCATTATATGGTTTGAAGCAAACCCCAAAATAATGGCATGAAAAATTTGACAATGTGATATTATCACATGGTTTTAAACATAATGGAGTAGATAAATGTATTTATTCTAAATTTTTAAAAATTATGGTGTAATAGTGTGCCTTTATGCAGATGACATGCTAATAATAGAAACTAACATGCAAGGAGTGAATGATACTAAGAAATATTTAGCTTCTTAATTTAAAATGAAAGACATGGGAGAAGTGGATACTATCTTAGGTATCAAAATTAAAAAACATAGTGGGAGTTTTGCTTTGAGTCAATCTCATTATATTGATAAAATTCTTTCCAAGTATAATCATTTGTGTATTAAAGAAGTTAATACTCCTTTTGATATTTCTAACAAATTAGTTGAAAATTTGGGAAGATCTGTAAGTCAATTAGATTATGCTAGCGCAACTGGTAGTTTGATAAATGCTATGCATTGTATTAGACCAGATATTGCTTTTGTTGTTCGTAAACTTTCAAGATATACTCTTAATCCTAGCACTAATCATTGGAGAGCTTTTGGAAGAGTTCTTGGTTATCTTAAATGGACAAAGTCTTTTGCCTTGTTTTACAATTAGTTTCCTTTAGTACTTGAGGATTATAGTGATGCCAGTTGGATACCTAGTATTAATAATAATAAGTCTACATCTGGTTAGATATTCACTTTAAGTGGAGGAGCTATCTCATAGGCTTCTAATAAACAGACATGCATCACCCATTCTACAATGGAATATGAGTTTATTGCTTTAGCAACAGCAGACAAAGAGGCAGAATGGCTAAAAAATTTATTGCTAGATATAAAGTTGTGGCCACAATCGATGCTAGCAATCTCTTTGCACTGTGATAGTGAAGTTACTATGTCTATAGCATTTAGCGAGATTTATAATAGTAAGTCTAGTCATATTACTTTAAGATACGAGTATGTTAGATAACCAATTTTTGATAGTATTATCACAGTTATACATATCAGATCAAAGAATAATCTTGCTAACCCATTAACCAAAGGGCTCCCAAGGGATATGATCCGTAGCACTACATGTGCGATGGGTCTAAAATTTTTTTAACTTGTCACTAGTGATGGGAACCTTATCTTTCTTATTGCCCATCAATTTTAAAGGTTTAAAAGGTAATAATAAGTTATAGTTTGTGATAGTTTGCAAGCACTAAAAATTTAAGCAGTGCTTAAGAAAAAGAGCTTGTATTTGTTACTCTTAATGACGATATTAACTTTGTAAGTGTTTATGAATTCAGGAGGTAGCACAAGGCTATAATATAGTGCTAAAGCTCATAGTGAATATTTTAAACAAGTTGATAAGATTTATGTATATAATATTTCCGATCTTGTCAATATAGTAATTATGATTTAATATTTAAATATAACCGATAATTTCGATGAGATTTTGAGATATTTATACTTACAATAAGTTTAAGTTGAAAGGCACCTTCAGTATATATAAATCTTAATTCATGTTGATTGTGTTTATCACTAACTAAGTGGGAGATTGTTATGAGTAGTTAGTGATATAAAGTTGTCCCATATCGAAATGGTTATGTCTTTTCATTAAAGGCATAAAAAAAACTGTTTATTACCAACAATTGCATTTGTTCTAAGATATATATATATGAACAGATATAATTATTCCATTTTGAGATATATAAGTGAACAGATATAATTTTTTTAAGAGATACAAAGTGAATTATTGTATCTGTTATAAAAGTTACAAGTGAATAGTTGTGCTTATTCTAATAGATACAAAGTAAACTGTTATATCTATTCGAAGAGGTATAAATGCTTTATAAATAGCAGTAGTTTTTAATAGAAATTTATTATCTCTTTCTCTTCTATCTCTTCTCTTCACTTCTACTTACAATCAACGTTATTATTCTTTAATTCATTTTTAGGAGAATTCTAGAATTGTTGTCTAGAATTTTATTTTGGCTTTGTTATTCTGGAGGGATCTGCTCAAACTACCGACAACAACATTGTGGGGGGCACAATTCCCTTCAGGAGAGTGACTACACGATCGAAGCCTATTGCTATTGCTATTGCTATTGTTATTGTTATTGTTATTGTTATTTTTCTAACAAAGGTTTCTTTGCACTCACATGTAAGTTAAGTTGTTGACTTGCAAGCCTAGGAACCCATCATTTTCTTATCGGGAAACCATGCTTTTAACATTTTCACAAAGTTTCTAAACTTCAAATAGGTTCAGTATGGATTTTTGTTGACATTTTTGAATGAATTGCCAGATGTTCAATGCTTAACTTGTAATTTTCATTGAAGGCTATATAAATTTAGTTTGGTTATAAAACTATCACCACTACCTTGTTGTCTGCTCTTCTAATGAGCAAAGTTTAATGCACACGAGATCGAGAGGAGGAAAAACCACCAATATAGCAAATACAGAATGAAAAATGACAAGAAAGAGGAGCTGAATTGATGCCAAAACAACCAAATTGGGCAACATGATTATTAAGGTACAAAGTATAGGATCTAAGAAGGACCACATTCATACGTTAGAGGACCTATACTGTTTTATTTGAACTCCCTCTTGTCTCTCTAGTTCCATTGCAATTAATCTAGTGAATCCTGTAAAATCAGAATCACAAGTTGAATCAATCCATTTTCTCTTAATAAGGGTGCATATAAAAGCGTTGAGTGACAATTGAAAACTGAATTTATATTATCAGTTAAAGAACAAAATCTACTCACGTTTCACAGTTGGTGCTGGTGGAGATTGGGAACCCAACATTGATGTTGCAATCTCCAGGAATCTTGCTCAAGAACTGATCTTTAATTCCCATAGATTTGGAGCTAGCCTTCAAGCACCTGCAAATAGCTTTCTTGTCATCAACTGTTTTCGCAGTTTGAGCAAGCTGTTGCAGCCCACTGCAGCATGCTGAAGAGGGTTTTGGGTACTTGCCTGTGGCGAACCCAACGCAAGCAGCAGCCTTGGCGTCCACGGTGCTGCATGGAACTGCAGCCTTGTTAACGTTGGCGAGGCAGAAGAGGAAGGAGAGGAGGAAGAGGACGGCAAAGAAGATGCTCTTCATGGTTATACGTTTGAAAGTAACCTTATTAACAGACTCTTTGTATATGTTGCTGGAGGAGTAGAGACTAGCTAGCTTTGGTTTGGGAGATGCAGGTGTGGGTGATGGATTTTATAGGGAAAAAATGGAAATTGGAATTGGGTTGAGGTTTGAGTCTTCCAAGAAGATCTGATTGAATTGCATTGGGATTGATCAGTTTCCAGTGATTTTGTGTTGGATCATTTTCATGACAATTATTTCGAATTCCAGCTTCAATGCCATGCGGCAAGTAGTTTGCTTGATGATCGTAATGCGCAAGTTCAAGCTCTAATAATTTCGTATTCTTTAAAAAATTTTACTTGCAATTTACATTTTTTTTCTTTCTTGTCCAGCTAAATTATTGTCATTGTAATTGAATTATATTAAATTACTGAAAGATCTAATTTTTTTAATAGAACAATTATAATACCTCTTCATCTTATTCAGCAAGATTATTTCATTTATGTAGGGTTCTTCAATTTCACTCATGTGATCTTTCGAAAATAAATTTATTATTCTGTAAGTCGACTTACCATAAATTTATTGTTGAAGGGAAATTTATAATTTGATCTCTAGATTATGTCCTATATTATATTTAGTTTTTAGATTTTTGGAATTAATTACTTAGTGTCTAGGTTTTATATTATATTACATTTTAATCCTTAAATTTTTTAAAATTAATTATTTGATCCCTAAATTTTATACTATATCACACTTTAATACATATAATTTTAATATATAAAACAATTTATTCTTTTTGTCAATGGATAAAATTGTTATAAATATTAAAATTATGGGATTAAATTGTTTTATATATTAAAATTGAAGGGATTAAATAATTTATTTTTTAATATTTAAATATTAAATTGTAATACAGTACTATAAAATTTAATAACTAAATAATAAAATCCAAATGGTAAATTTCCCATTGTTGAATCAGTATCTTTTACTTGATTCAATGATTGAAAACTTATATACATGATAAGCAGCACATGTCCATAAATTAATAATACTAATATGGATTTGCTTTTTGTAGCAACCATTAAATTTATCAATGGAGTATCTGCGTTTTAATCCAAATCTAATATGTTTTGAATAAATTTAAATTGATATAAATACAGTATCCAATTATTATTGGAGTTCACTAATTTGTTTATTAACAATAATTAATATCTGAATTAATATTTTATTTTATTAGCAAATATGTGAAATAATTAAAAATCTGGCAACACTGTCCACTATATTTGTTTGAATTTTAAATTGCAGCATGTTCTGCTACCATGTGAAATTTTGTTGACTCAAAGAGTATTGAAGAGTGAAGGCTATGAGTATGGTTCGATTGTCGAGCCTAGAATTACTTCCATCAAAATGGTTTAAGCCAATTTAACTTAATTCTCTCCTTACTTATATTTTTGGATGCATAGGTTGTATTTTTATAGGTATTTAACTTGATCGAATTTTAATAGAATGGGATTTGGGTTTGAAGAATAGTGCTCGTGATGGATTTGGGCTTTGCATTTTAGCTTTCTTGAACTCGTTTATATAAATATTTTATTTTAAGTAAAATAGAATTTAAATATTTTATAAAATTATTAAATTTTTAAAATATGAATTATTAGAAAAATAATTTTTTATATAAATTATTAATTAAAATATATAAAATGAAACGGTTTTATGTATTTTTTGAATATTGTGAATTTGAAATGAATTTGAATGGTTAATAATAAATTTTAATTAAATTTAGAATAAATTTGAATTCAGATAACGTGATTTTTATAAATACTCTATACACACTTTGCCATTTCTACTTTTATTCTCTTCTAATTCCAGTTGCTCTTCCTACTTATATTTCTCTTCTAATATTTATAGTTTTCGTATGTAGAGTCGAACAAAATGAAGTGTTAATTTGAATCTTAAACTTTTAAATACTGATTATTTAATATATGATAATAAGAACGGAAGTGCATATGTTTATTAAGCGAAATCTGAAGGAATTTTTAGCAACTGCAGAGGGAAAGTGGAAACCGATGGATGATGAACTCATATCATACATATGAAAACACAGCATTTATAAGATTACATTACATGATTATTAAGGATAAATTTCAATAACTATCCTTGAACTTATATGGTTGTAACATTATAGTCCTTAAACTTTAAAACGCAACATAAAACCCCTTAAACTTTCAAATTTTGCACAGTAAAATCCCTCTAACTTTTAATTACTGATTTTTCAGTTGAAAACTGATTTGAATAGCTCCCGCATGGCTCTTAGTCAATATTTCTCTCTCCTCTTTTATTCAAATTGTAAAATTATTCTATCTGCACCTGAAAAATCATTCTATTTACAGTGAGAAAAATGATTCAATTTGCACATAACTTGAGAGAGAAAACAAAAATATTGACTAAGCTCTGCGCTAGAACTGTTCAAGTCAGTGTCTAACTGAAAAATCGACAATTAGAGGTTTGAGGATTTTTACTGTGTAAAATTTAAAAGTTGAAGGGGTTTTATGTTATATTTTTAAGTTGAAGGACTATAATGTTATACTAGATAAGTTCAGGACGGTTGTCAAAATTTATCCTGATTATTAAGGTCTTAAACAAGACCATGACTTAACATTGCCTCAATTGCTTTGTTCAAATCCTTTTTAATCAGGTCTAGCTATGTAGGATAGCTCATAATCATCTCCATAGTTACTCACTCAGTGGATCCTGCAAAATCCAACCAGAACTCAATATTAATTAATTAATTAATACAAGTCACTTCAATGACAAGAACTAGCTAGACAAGTACTTACGTTTCACAGTTGATGCTGGTGGAGACAGGGAAGCCAACGTTGATGTTGCAAGGTCCAAGAATCTTGCTCAAGGACTGATCTTTAATTCCCAAAGACTTGGACCCAGCCTTCAAGCACCTGCAAATTGCCTTCTTGTCATCAATTGTTTTCACTTTTTGAGCAAGCTGTTGCAGCCCACTGCAGCATGCTGGAGAGGGATTCGGCACCTTACTGGTGGCGAACCAACGTAAGCAGCAGCCTTTGCGTCCACGGTGCTGCATGGAACTGCAGCTTCGTTGACATTGGTGAGGTAGAAAAGGAAGGAGAGGAGGAAGAGGAAACAGAAGAAAGCGTTCTTCATGGTTTCTAGTACTGTAACGGGTGAAAATTGAAAGATCTTTTGTAATCTTGAAGGCAATGTTGAATTAGTGATGATGAGTTGAATGGATATAGGTTTATACAGAGGAGGATTCCTGTAAATATGGATTTGGGTTTGTTGAGAGTTTCAAGGTCCAGTCCTACTACCACATAAACTTATAAAACAAAGAAAGAGTAAGGTTGGTGGCCTTTCGGGCAGTCACTTCGATGCTAGCAATATTGATCTAGGAGAATAAAATAGTTTTGTATTGATTTGGATAGAATATATGCATACCTTGTTTTTTTATCTTTCTTTAATATTTATAGGCTTTCAGGAAAAATAGACGTTACTTTAATCATTGAGATGATCTCAGATTGACATGCCGATATTGCCTCCTACAAATCCAGCTTTGTCTTTGCTTGATGTTGTCTTTGCTCTGTTACAATAGGCAGAGCTAAAGCATTCTTCCTTGTCCAGTCTAGACCGACAATGTTTTGTTTGACTTGATTCTGTTCGGTTTAGGTCGAGCGACCTTTTACTTATTCTTTGAGTGTTGACACTTTGACTGGCACATTGAATTTTTGTGCATTGACACTTTAATTGCCATGTTAGATTTTTGAGCAAGTAATATCAATTTCAAAGAAGAGTGATAGATATAAATTAATTGCAGGTATAAATTAATTGCAGGTGAATTTAATGGCATTGAAGAAAAATATGATATTGATCCGAGCCATAGCTAATTGCCTAGGGAAGTTAAATTGATCATATGAAGAAATCTTCTTGGTTTTTGAAAATGGGTGTTAGCATCCTTGTTTCAAGAACTTCTTCTATATCTTTCTAGGCTCTTGGATTTGTCTGCACCTTTAGATTTGTTCATATAAGAGTAAAAGCCTAACAATTGTCAAATGTCATAAGTACTTAGATTCCAAAGAGATCATTGGGCATCATTTTTCACAATCAGATAATTATCATATGTGATCATTTTATGAGTATTTTTATTAAAATTAATAAATTGTAATTTTTTTTCATAAAATTTACTGGATTTTAATTTGATTTCATAAAAATTACTGAAATTAAAGTTAAGTGACTGTATTAAATATTTACTCCTCACAATCATGTGGATTGATTCTCCCAATTACAATGAGAACTTATTTTTTTGTGAAAGATGAGTATTGTATGATATTCTTGGATTTCATATGTTTTTAAACCATTTTCCATTAATGCGAGTTTAATTTTGGTGTTTTAGCATTAATGCAATTTCTAAAAATAACAAATAAATTAACAACAAAAATTATTGAAAAACAATGAACTTTAATCAATAAAAATCTAAAATTTTTTCAAAATGGGTCCATATAATATATATTAATCATGCAAATTAAAATTAAGTACATAATACTTTATATAATTAAAAAATAAAAGATGCACAATTGTTTTTAACAAATTTTATTTCTAAAAAATAACAAAAAAATCATATAATTATATAAACTATCAAATATATTTTACTTTATAGAGATAAAAATATTCGAAAAAATATTTTGTGATCGCATATAGAGGCAAGAAATTTTCAAAAGTATCTTTTTTTTTATTATGATTACACCATCCTTTATCATCAGCCATATAAAATAATAAAACAGAAGTATTATTTTAATATTATTATTTGAGAATTCAAAAACGACTTTAATATTATTTTATTAAAATTCATTAATTTGATTTACTGATTTTTAATAAATAAATTTCTCAACAAATCGAGGCAAACAGATTCATCCCATTAAAAACACGTCAAAATTTCTCTCCTCTTTCTTTTTCTTTTTTTTCCTCCTTTTCTAATAGCAATATTTTTCAGTTTCATCGTCAATTTCAGTTTCATCGTCATCAAACTGTTTACTTCATGATTTTCTTTGACAATATATTCACTTTCATTTAGCTTTTCTTCTTCATTTATTAGAAATTTTCTTAAAATTTTGAAGTTAC
Source organism: Hevea brasiliensis (assembly GCF_030052815.1). Lineage (NCBI taxonomy): Eukaryota > Viridiplantae > Streptophyta > Magnoliopsida > Malpighiales > Euphorbiaceae > Hevea > Hevea brasiliensis. The sequence continues at coordinate 17,759,436 of NC_079509.1, read as the reverse complement.
TGATTATAAATTTTATGGTGTCCTGAGAATGTAAAGGAAGCAACATTTCAGATATTAAACTGCTTTCCCCCGTAACATAATGAATATCAAGCTTAAATTTGTTAGTACAGTGCGCAATAGCGGCGACTTAAAAGTAGCCAACACTCTAAAGATCAGAGTGTCTAGTGGCTTGTTACGTCAAGGAACTTGACATTCAGGGCAACATATAAAAGTTGCCAAAGTACGGTCAAGATCAACTTCTACACTCCAATCTCTCAGCTACCGCCAAGGGGAACAAGCAACTGAGTCAGCTTTGTGTTGGAGCTCGCTTAATCTTGCAATGGAAAAATAGGCAAAAATTGATTGAGACCAATTTTCTTCATCAACTTTCTCGCTTTCTCAATCCATAAATACGGTTCCAATATGTTGCTAAACCTAGTGCACATATTGATGAATAATACTCATGAACAGTACCAATGAACTAATGAATGAGTGCTCTGATACTATGTAGAGGAAAATTTTTGTGTGTTCTATTTCATGAAGTAATTGATAAAAATATATACAAGTAGTTCCTAACTAATTAAGAATACAAATCCCTGAAATTGAGCTATATAATCAACTATGTAAGAAATACACAATTAATTAGGAATCTATGATTTACTTTCCTTAACATGGAGTTTCTATGATTAAACAATATTAAATTTAATTTTAAATCAATTTTTAATAACATCTAATGAATATATTTAAGCATGTGCTTTTCTCAACAGACAGTTAACAACCATGTCAAATAGACCTGTAAAGGAGAATGAATAAGGTTAAAGCATGGAGAATTGTATCCATCCATGCTTTGTACCTGGGGGTGATAGTTAGATCTCCATGTTACCATCCACCTCAAATTCATCCTTCAAACTTCAAGACGTGTCAAACCATCGTTTTGACAAGAAAACAACTCCATGTAGTCGCCCAGAACCTTCAGAATCATGAAGTGGCTCCACTGGAGAAGGGTGAATTGTTAAGCATGGTTTTTCTCTATTGGATCCCTAAGCTTCTATGAGAATTAATCCTCTCTCAAGATAGTTGATGAAGAATTTTGTAGGCAGTTATGCTTTTTACCATAGAGGCACATATATTTCACTTCATTCAGTGGGAAATCCAAATCCAGACTTGGACCTGGTATTATCTAATGAAGCAAGATGTTCCTTTGGACTTGTCATGCCATTTTCAGATTATCCTCCACCATAATTGAATTCGTCCTTCTTTTATGTTCAATCCAACTATAACCTGAACCTTTAACAACTTGTTAATCACTCATCAGCCCTCCGATAGCCCTTACGTTATCCCATCTTCACAAGGAAGTGTAAACATTTTCTAGAAGTACATAAGGAGAAGAGTTTAGGGGGTCCAAGGGGATGAGTTTCTCTGCTACTTTTTTTGCTAACCTCGTATTAAAATGGTGACTACAAGAACTAAGTAAAACCTACCACACAATTGGATCATCTCATATGGCATTCTATCCACCGACACTTTTGCTTCATGAATCAACCAGCTCAAGCCAAAGCATCAATGATGCAAGTATAATGATCTAAAACTGGTTCGACTCAGTGGTCTCGTTGCATTGAATCAAATATTTCAACTGTTATATCAACTAATCCAGAATGGCTACAAGTAGTCAAAACAGCAATGAAGGCTATCCCATCACCATCGGGTTCTCACCTGATCCAATCATCTTTATAGTCATAGATTAACAACCTCAAATCCATGCCCATTTTGAGTGTACCCATGAATCATCTCATTCCATGCAAAAATATTTTTATTAGCCACCATATCAAAAAATTGTCGAGCCTCGTCCACCTCACCACACTTACAATTCATATCAACAAGAGCACAAGTGCACTGCCAACATAGGCATCATTCATCAATCCTTCTTTAGCTATCTGAGCATGAGCCAGCCTTCCTTGAAACATTGAAGATAATTTTTCATAACAGCTCAAGATAGTAGCATAAGAGAATTGGGTAGGAGACATGTCCTTTTGTTGCATCTGCTGAAACAAAGTCAAAGCTTCCTTGTCTATGCAATTAAGAGAAAAACCTGCAATAATATAATTCTAGCAGACAATATCCAATTTAGGCATTTGCTCAAATACAAATTTTGCCATATCCCTTTCCTGTGACACCCCTCACCCGTCTACAGTGTAGCCGAGCAAGGTGTGCTACATTCAGTGTCGGAGCACCCTATTTTATATTACTTTATTTCTTTAAAAATTTTGTTCTCATTATATTTTAATATCAATTATTTTTCTATGAAGAAATCAGAAGAGTTTTCCCTATTTCTATTACTATTTGGTGTATTTCATTATTCACCTGCTTGAAATTTTTCAATAACATATGACAATAAAAATCTCATCTATTATTCTCATAATCATCTCATATTTCATTAATCATCCATATATTTCAATTCTGTCTTCAAACCCATACAATCTCATTCATACTCAAATTACATAAGCAAAATTTTCAAATTTCATTAATTTACATGCTTTACAAAATAATTACATAATTTCATAATTTAAGCCGCTCGTGTGTCCTCTTGGGCAATGGTGGGGCAAACCTCAGCGAGGACGCTGAGTCCCGAAAGGGGGGGAGAAAGATTCCTTAGGCAAATCCCACATCAGCAAAGCACGGAGATGGTCTTGGGCTCAAAAAGTAATGATAGATAAAATGGGGGAACTAATTACTAGAGGCACATTTTGGTGGAATGGCCTGGAGAGTTGGAAGAACTCCAGGGTTAAGCGTGCTTGCTTGAGAGAAATTCTAGGATGGGTGACCTCCTGGGAAGTTCTCCATTCCACTTATGGGACAAAACCGTGAGGCTTATGGCCAAAGCGGACAATTCCTCTAGTGGTTGGAGCCTGATCGTTACATTTCCCCACACTTCGAATACATACCAATAACTCCATAAGCAACATATATGTCATTTTGAAAGGCAGCTTTTTGTGAGATGGCATGGACCTGTTTTCCAGCCTCCAAAAGTTCCATCCCTGCACACGAATTAAGTATAATAGCTAAAGTAATAATTATAATTATAGATGGAATTGTTGAATTTTAATAATTATAAGTATAATTATAATTATAATTATTTAGATATTTATGTAAATAAGACAAAACATATTAATTAAGATAATTTCTCATTTAAACACCTCACCATCACCTCATCTTCATCATCTTCTTCTTCTTTCTCTCATTGCCGTCCACCTTTCTCTCTCTTACTCTCCATTAAAGCTTTATTTCCAAGCTTTAAAACCCATAAATCCCTCCATAATTTTATAGGAAATCAAAAGAAAACCTTGTATTAAGCCTTGATTTGAAAAAAGCAAACAAGAATTCAAAGAAATTTGAAAAATTAGTGAAGGAGTGTTGGCCAATTGAGGTAAGTTATGATTTGACCTTAATTAGTTGTGAGTTTATGGAATTCAAGTTTGATTGTGGAGATTACTATAGAAATTGATTGAAATTGTGGATGTTATTAAAGGAAGAAATTTCAGTTTAGGGAGAACAAAGAGGAGAGTCAAGGTTTTGGTGAATTGAAGGTTGATTGAGGTTGATTAGGACTTGTAATAAAGGTTACTGCTAAGAAACTCCATGAATTTTGAAGTTATTGCTAGTTAAGTTAAGGTTTTTATATAATTAGGATTTTTATTGTATGAAGCCTATTTAATGCTATTATATTTATATTATGATTATTTGATGTGTATTTATTGAGCAACATTAATGATATGGTGAAGAAATTAAATGAAATGGGTATTGTGCATTAAATGTGAATCTGGAGAGCTTGAGTCCAATTGAATTAAATGCTTATAATTTGAGCTACATAATTCTAATTGATGTGAACTCAACGGCAAATTAAAGATAAGACAATATACTAAAATTTTCATGAAAACAAGTTGCTCTAATTTTGTGTATAAATATCTTAAATAATTGCTAGAACTTAAGTCACAAAATCTATAACCTAGGAGCAGGGCACCCTAAATAGTCTGAATTAAAATGAGTATAACTCACTATAGAAAACTCCAAATTAGGTGATTTTTGATTTTTTGAAAAGCTAAGACATAAAGAAACAATTTTCATGGGGAACAAAATGATAAATTCTAATTGCAACTTGTTCAATCTGGACTCCAAAAACTGCCCAGAACCTGTCCTGTGATTAGTAATGTAGTGTATCTGAACCTATCCTATTTACTTGGACATAACTCATTGTATATAATTCCAAATGAAGTAAATTTAACATTGTTGGAAAGCTAAGACATTGAAGAATAACTTTCATGAGGAACCATTGACTTGAAACTGACTAGAAGATACCTGAATTATGGCTGAAATCTAGCAATGTAAAACTGAAATCCTGAAAAATGACCAAATGAACAGTACACACTAAATTGAGCATAACTTACTCAACAAAACTCTAAATTGAGTAATTCTTGAACTTATGTAATCCTGAGACACAGGGGAGTAATTCATATGAGACCATGATACTAAATTATGACCGTAACCTATCCAAATTTGCTTGACAAAGTGAGTCTAGAAATCTTTTTGAGTTCTAGAAGTGACCTGAAACCTGAGATTTAGTCACTGGAATAGTTTTGGCAAAATGGCCATAACTCAAGCTATACAAATGCAAATTGAATGATTCCAAAGTCAAAATAAATATAAGACATAGATCTACAATTCTTATGAAGAAGATATGGCCTAATTCCTACTGTACCTTAGCCAAATCTAATAAGGAAGTTGAGGTAACAAATCTAGAATTTATGAAATGTAAGCATAATTGTTTGAAATGTGAAATTGTGTTTGGGACCTATGTTCCTGTGATGAATAAGATGATAATGAAATAATGAGAACATTAAATTGGTAATGATAATAAATTAGCCCGAGTATACCTAAACCATAGTGCATAGGTTGGATAGATTGACATGTCAAGAAGGGACGAGATTAGCAGTACTACCTATGGCTTCTATGCCCGGATACCATTGGCAGGCACCGAGTGTCCGACATGGTTATCCCTTATTCATGATTGCTTTGAATAATCATTGGCAGGAACCGAGTGTCCGATATGATTATTTTCATGGCTTTTATGCCCAATTATATTGTATACCCTGCAGGCACCGATGTATCCAATGGTATGACGGCTCGAGGCACCGAGCATCCAGTGCCAATAAAACTCGCGTATCCAGTCCAAACAGTCCTATTAAAGGTTACTTTGAACACCAAACTCATTTAGGAAAGATGAATATCGAAATAAGGAAAAGGAAAGATCCTATGAAATTAAATATATTCGAATATCATGAAAATATGGAAATATAAGAAAATGAGAGAAAAATATTGTGAAAGGTATCCAAAATCATTACATAGTTAAACAATTGAAATGAATACAAAATTTTGATATTGTAAATTCTATATTCTTTTATAATGATTATGAATACTTCAATGGGCATTTTTTTTTTCATACAAGCATGAAAATTTTATTTTTGTTAGTATATTGTACTTTTGTTATATTAGTACACCACTAAGCAGAAATGCTTAGCACAATAGTTTTTCCTTGTGTAGGTCCAGGCTATATATTGTAAAACATCACTCACCTAATTGCAAGTACCAACTCACAAATATCACATCTCCATCCATATAAATTCATACTCAAAAGCTCCTTCTAGGAAATCAATAATCTAATAATCAAAATCAACCACATGCTTCACTTTTCATATTAATGATCTAATGAAAATTCGATAGCATTTCCTCTTAAAATTAAACAAAACTCTTTATTACAAAATTCAAATCCACAACTCAAAAATCATATCAACATATTAACTAGCATAACTAAAATCACAATTTCACCACTTCCTCCGTAAACTCAAATTTCCATTTTAATGCTATTTACTTCCTTCAATTATAATTGGTTACAACAACATCAAATTATTTATCAAACTACTAATGCTCACATTCACCCAAAATTTAACCATTCACAAATATAAATTTTTCATTTTCAACCAATTATATAAAATTTAAAGAACCCATAGGAATCACGCATACCACCATTTTATACCCAAATCTCAATCAAAATATTCAAAATACGTTCATATCACTAAAATCCAACTAAACACATATAATTATTTCTTAAAAATATTCTAAAATCACTTAATAATTCAATAAACACTATATCCCATCTCAAAATAATTTTAGTTCCATCAAAATCACTTATTCAATTTAACTCAATCCTTAATACCCAATTTAGTACTTTGTATATTCAAATTTATATATAATGATTCAATAATCAGATAAATTCCAAAATTTAACCATATGTTCAAGACATCCATATATAGTATCAATACCATTTTTAACATCAAACTATCTCTACATCATGAGATATCAACATATTTATCCAACCCTTCAAATTCTGAATTTTTGAAAAATCATTCTTACTCAGACAGCTCATACAAAATAATTTATATCTCATAAACTACAAGTTTAAAATTCACCAAATTTTAACAAAACATCGTCGACCTCCTAAAGATTATTTGTACTAAATTTTATAATTTTGTAAGCATCCTAACTATTTATTTTCTTTAAATTTTAGTAGGTAAAATTTAGAATTCCAAATGCAGACAGCCTATGTTCAATAATTTATTTTTCTAAATTCAATCGTAGAAAAATTACCAAATTTTAACTATAATTTCTACGGATAGACCTCAAACATATCCAAAAATCAATGGTGAAAGATGCACTAAATTCACCTGAAGGAAAGATAAAATTACTGTCCTTGCTCAACCCTTATTTCTGCTCCTATTTACCATCCTTCTCCCTTTCCTTCTCTTTTATTTATAACCTTTGTCTTCCTGATAAACTTATTATTTTAATTATTTCATATGATTAAATTAGCAAATTTAAGGTAACCATCCATTCTTCTTAATTTAGTAAAAATAAGCATTTTATCTTGCTTTCCAAATTATTTTCTTCAAATTTTAGTAGGTAAAATTTGGAATTCCAAATGCAGACAACCTATGTTTAATAATTTATTTCTCTAAATTCAACCGTAAAAAAATTATCAAATTTTAACTATAATTTATACGGATAGACCTCTAACATATCCAAAAATCAATGGTGAAAGATGCACTAAATTCACTTGAATGAAAGATAAAATTACTGTCCCTGCTCAACCCTTATTTCTGCTCCTATTTACCATCCTTCTCCCTTTCCTTCTCTTTTATTTATAACCTTTGTCTTCCTTATAAACTTATTATTTTAATCATTTCATATGATTAAATTAGCAAATTTAAGCTAACCATCCATTCTTCTTAATTTAGTAAAAATAAGCATTTTATCTTACTTTCCAAAAAGGCAAAGTGTATACAGCTCTTACTACCACTTCAAGTATAAATTCACCATAAATCTCTTTTTAGGATTCTTTCATATATAACCACTATACTTCTAAGAGTTAGGGAATCCATATGAAAGGCAAACCAAGAACAAAACAACTACCTCCAACATCCTTCATAAAACTATTACCTAAATACATGATTAAGATTGCTCAAAACTAAAATCATTAGCTAAACTTAATTAGCTCCAAATTATACTTCTAAGGTATAAACAAACAAATATCTTGATATATTCAGAAAATTCATGGTAGCATACCTTCATAGTTTGAAGGGAAGAATAAAAGGGTTCGGTGGGCATCCATGCTGCTGAAAATGCATAAACAACAACAGGGGATCTTCCTTCTTTACTTAATTTTGGTGTTCCTTGGTGAAAATTCCAGTAGCTATACTGATTCTAGAGAAATGGAAGGAAGGACAAAGGATTTGTTTGGAGGATGAAAGCAAGAAATGGACGAGAAAGGAAGGGAAAGAAAACAGGTTAGCTAAACTCTCTCAGTCTCTCCCTCTCTCTCTTTCTTTTCCTCCTCCTATTTGTGCCTCTCTTAATTATTATTATTATTATTATTATTATTATTATTATTATTATTATTATTATTATTATTATTATTATTATCTAGAAAGCTTCCGATTGTGCTTTTTCTCTAGGCTAAAATTGGTCAATTGCACTTCTAATTCTTTTTTGTTTTGTTTTATTATAATATATATAAACATATTGTCGCATGCTATTTTGCGATAGCCTGGACGAACACTCACCGAAGTGGGAAAGGCTGTGGAGTCACCACTTTAATTTTGAGGGAAATTAAATAAAACCATTTATGATAAAAAAAAAACTAAAAACTACTTTAAAAACAGAGATTCTAGGTTCGGGGTCCGTGTACGGGTAGGGAATGTGTTAGGCACCTCACTTCGTCCCTAAGCGAGGGTAAGCAGATTTTATATTATGCTCTTTATAAATTAAAATCGATAATTAGGGGGTTAGAATGATGATGTTAATCCTTTGGACAGATAAAAAGGAATATTTGATATTTCACTGGTTCGGGTTACCCAAGTACATAACTACATGAGATGACCCTTAGTGAGTTGGTGTTGTGTAGCGGGTTTTTGTTTAGGGGGTTACTTTGTGTATTGTGATATTTTAGTTTGGATTTAAGAGAATTCGGGTAAAAACCTCTCCCGATCTCTTAGAATAATCTATTTAAAGTTTAAGCGAAGAATCTCGGATAAGAACTCTCCTCCGATCTCCACATATTTAATAAAATTTTTGGTTGAAAATCGGATAAGAACTCTCCTCTGATCTCTTCAAGCATTTAAAGTTTAGCGAGAGGAATCTCGGATAAGAACTCTCCTCCGATCTTTACATGTTTAATAAATTTTTTGGTTGAGAATCGGATAAGAACTCTCCTCCGATCTCTTTAAGTATTTAATTTAGAGTTTTGCGTGAGGGATCTCGGATAAGAACTCTCCTCCGATCTCCACATATTTAATAAAATTTTTGGTTGAGAATCGGATAAGAACTCTCCTCCAATCTCTTTAAGTATTCAATTTAAAGTTTAGCATGAGGAATCTCGGATAAGAACTCTCCTCCGATCTCTGCATATTTATTAAAATTTTTGGTTGAGAATCGGATAAAAACTCTCTTCCGATCTCCTATTTATTAAAATTTCGTATTGTACAATCTTATGAATTAAGGAATCTAGTGATCGAGGGCACAAAAGACCCACGTGTAGATTTTTGAACCCACTGAGCCTTATCTAGAGGGTAGACACGACACCGAACTTCTTGCCAATCTCTTATGTGATCACCTTATTAGAACTCTTTAGTTCGATCTCTTTGGTTGCTCGCTAGGAATCCGAACTTATCGGATTCTCGATTTATTACATCATCCTCTGGGCTCGCTCCATAGCTCGACCTCTAGACTTATTTGGTTTAACCCACTATTTGACCTTTTATTACAACTTCCTTTTTTATCATTTTTATTTGTTTTGAAAACTCTTAGATCGAAATATCCATGTCTACGCTCTTTTGAATAGTTATAAGTTGCCTACGAGATGAACGTCTACTGTTGAAGAAAATAAAAACCAGATGATGATGAAAGGGATTTGCAAATAAAAATAAGAAAAGATACAGGTAATGACTACTGGCCTAGACAACTTGTTCTGAAACTAGATATGAAAGAAACCTTAAAAAAAACTGGAGAAAACCCATCGAGGGTATTCAACAAAATACAGTTTACTGCAACTGTTTTGGGATTTTAATGTAACTGAACATAGAAGAAATTTTAAAAAGGAAAGCTGGAGAAGATAGACAAGGGCATTCAACAAAATGGCAGTTAAAACACTTACCTGGAGCCACAAATATTACTGCGTTGAAGGCTGGTGGTACAAGGACCAATGCTTACTTTGAGATTGGGAGAACCAAGTTGAAATGCTGTAGAACCAAAGCGACGGAAACCGGGTCAGAATAAGATCAAGCTGAAAGAAATAACGGGTTGAGATTGGGGGGTGATGCAGACTAGACCGAATGAAAATGGTAATAGCAGAGTTATGAACAAACAAAAAATGAAGAATTTCAGGGTTCGTAAACTCTGTCAATGGAGATACTAAAAAAAACTAGTTCCTGAAGTTCCTCAGTTTTATGTAAGCTCAAAGTAGCAAGACTGAATTGATTTTCAGAGTCTTTCCACTATAATCACCACCACCCTTTTTTGTCCGTCCGTCAACAGTATTGCATGCAGGTATTTATAGGGAACGGGTGCTCCTAATGAAGGGTCAAGATCTCTTCTAAGGAGATGGAAGGTTTGCATTTAAAAGGACATGATCTGATGCCTGAGAATTGAAGAGAATCAAAATGGACAGCTGAGATCCTATTCAGAATATTTATCCTTTCTCTTTTCCAATCGAACGGCTCAGGATCTTCCTATCAAGATGGATCCAAAGGCCGAGAATAAAAGGCGCTGGTCCTGTCGTCTACTTTTTGATCCAAGGGCTCCGGGTTTACGAGTAAGATTAACGGTGGAGATTGATAAGCACAGGAATGTCATAACTGTCCTGGCGTCTGTCAGCATTGTGGGCGATTCTGCAAATGAAGCACGCGGTGAAGATTTGATCTTGCCTGCAACGCTTTAACTACCTCGGCTCTGATTATGAAGGAGGTTATTGGAAGTCTTTTGTCTTCTTTTCTGATCTCCATTCCTTCCGTTCTCTTAGTCATGAATCTTTTCTGATCTCTCTCACATCAGGTCCCTCATCCCTTCCCGATTTGAGATCGCCTAAACGATGAAGTTTGATCTTTAAAGGTTCTCTTAATGATGTAATCCGATCTCTTAGGATCGCTCCAAATGGTGAAATCTAACCTTGTGGAAATGAAATGAAATTTTATTTGAAGGTCATTATTTAATTATTGTATTGGTGAAATTTCCGATCTCTGATGTGCCTACTCGATCTGGTTTTTAACTAAATCGTCTTTAGCCGATCTGTGACTCTGAACATTTACCTTATTTCGACGACCTTAGCTAGCCGATCTCATTTTATTTTATTTATTGTGTTTCTAAAACCTTCCCGCGATGCATCAGAAAAGCGGGCAAATTACACCAACTGATGCACCGCTTGGGACTCTGTGAGCATTGAATGCTCACACGGGTATAAATAGGGGGAGGGTCCCTCAGTTGCTCCCCTATGCCATTTTCAATACTCTGCTCGCAATTTCAACTTTCTCTCATTTCTTCAAGTTTTTCGAGCACCGATCACACTCCGGTAAGGACTTTAATCCTTCTCTTACTTAAGCTTTTTTTATTTCTTTGAAAATGAGTGGCGCCGAGGGTCAGAGAGCGGTGAGCCCCCCTTCCGTCCATGTCTCGTGGTCGTCGGATGAAGTTGAAGTGGTCGAACCAAGTGGGCGATCTGAGCCTCCTACGACTTCCGCTTTAGTTCATGGTCGAGCGGCTCAATCAAGACAAACATCTTCCTCTGGTAGAGAAAATCTTACGATGGATGAGTTGCTATCGGTCCTCTAGGAAACCAATCTGCAATCCATTAGTCAAGAATACAACCTTCAAACTGACTCCTTCAAGCTTATCAAATGCCATGGCGATCTTCGAGCCGATCACTTTTTCGATGAAAATGATGCGATCATGGTGTATGAAGAGCAATTAAAAGCCGTGCTTCGGTTTCCCCTTGATGACTTCTTCAAGGACGTCCTGAAATTTCTGAAAGAACGGAAGCTTGAAAAACACAAGTTTATACCATTGAATTCAAAAAATTTTCACCTAGGGTCACATGCATCATGCAAGATTTATTTTTATCTATTTGATTTCAATGATAAACAACATATTAAAAATCTTTTAATATGTTTTTGGATCTGTATTTGCCATTTAAGATTTTAAAATTAATCAGATTAATTTTAGAACCCTAGATTAAATCAAGAACGATTACATTAACCTCTTGATGCACTGCAGCGTGTCTGCGCCTTTGAGATTTGTCTTCAGGACATCAAATGTTGTCCCTCTAACTTGTCCACACCAAGAACACCTATGGCAGCCCTTGAACAGCTTCTAAATCTTTTTCTATTAATTAGAAATTCAAGTTCTGTCTTTTAAGAGATTAGAGATGTAAACAGGACACTAGAAACAATTTCTAGTATTCTTAATTCAAGAGATTGATGGCTAATCTCTTTGAATTGATGAGAGATGAAGAAGAATAGATGGATAACCTCAAAATGGCGTGACAAAGGAGAGGAGTGGCTGCTGGTTGTTTTTCTTTTTCATAACAACACTTATATAGCTAGGTTAACACATTAAACCCTTGCCACATATCACCCTTTGATTAGCTCTAGGTTTAAGTGACCCAATCACATTGTGCCAAGTGTCAAACCTATATTTAATCTTGATTTTAATCATCTTACATGATTAAAAAAATATTTGGCAAGCTTATGTGTAATCCCATGTGCCACCATCTCATGGTGCCACGTGTTACACTGTGAAATGACCAAAATGCCCCTGTGTCTTAATTTTGAGTTCTTAACCCAAAATAATTATTTTTTCTTCTTCTAATTTATATCAAATATAAATTAATTAATTAATCTCTATTAATTAATTTCTCATTAATTAAATTCATATCTAAACACTTTAAATATAAATTTAACTTATACTATACATCCAATAATCTAGATTTGGTTTCAAGTCATGCTAGGGACTTTGCAATTTAATTGCAAACTAAACCTATTTAATTAATCAATTAAACTCTTTAATTAATTAATTAAATCATATTTAAATAGGTGATAACTTGTGTATGTGTGTGACTTACTAGGCTCATCACTAATTGGCAATGAGATATGATATCAACTCTTAATATCATCAGAACTCTTTCTTACCATAAATGATTTCTCTAAATCATTTTATGAACCTCATAGACCATGGTTAACACCTAGCATAGCATGCCATGGCCACCCAATTAGTAATAAGGTTTACCTTAAATGAACCTATAATCATATGTTACCATGCACTAGAATCTCTCTGTTACAAAATCCCAACTCAAGCTGGAGTCATGGTTTATGTCAAACTCCATTTGCTATGAATATTATGTTCTCTTTTAATTCCAGTTCTTGATTAAAAAGATTTTCTCATCAGAAAATCTTTTCTGAATAAATCTATCTGTCCTGGCCAGGAACTTGAAACATCAAGAACAATTAAATGAACATAGGATTTTATCTCTATTTACTTAGAGGAACAGATTCCATCTTAATCAACACCTACCTCCATATATAACTAGTAGGAGCCAACAGATGCCCATATACCCATACAGTACAAGTATGAAAGCGAGATCAAACTCAAACTACCTATATACAAGATAACTGTGCTATCTCAGGTCTAAAGATTATATGCACTTATATGATTTATGACAAAACATTGACAAGAGTAAACTCCATGTGCTTGTCATAAGTGTCACTGGTTCAGCCTACCTATCATGTTTGTTATATGGCATGAGACTCACCATTTCATCTTATTTATATCTCATATAAATAACTTGGAAACAAACATAAATACAATCTTTCTGGATAAGTCATGTCCTTATTATGAAGTATCCTCGATTGTGAACCTATTTATGATACTTTGTGCTAGAAATATTGTCACTCATATTCTTAACAACTTAAGAATAATATTTCTAACAAAATATCAATGGACCTTTTCTATTACACATAAATATATTATGTAAACGGAAAAGTGGAAATGCCTTTTATTAATAAAAATATGTACAAGATACATACTAAATGATATGCTCTAGGGCATACTACTAACAATTTCACCATGTCTCGGTAGCCCAAGTACATCCGAACTCGTGGCGAATTCTGGTAACTTTCAGAGGCTTATGCCGGGCCAAGGAGCTCGATCCTACCGCGAAGGTTTTTGCCAAGCTGCATAGGCTTACTCGCCGAAAGGACGATGAGTACTAGTTCTTCCAGGCAAAACCACATTGTGGGCTTTTTACTGATCTCCCCTCTTCACTGAAGAATTGGAAAAATCGCTTTTTCATGCTGAGGAGCAAGATTCCAAACGGTTTCGAGGGTTTCCCCCGTAGCTGGCAATATCTAGTTCCACCAATTCCGAAGCATGTCACCCTGAGTAAGGATGAGGGTGCCATGGTAATAGAACTTAAGGATCAGGCGGCCACCCAGAAGTTCTCTTGCTTATATGCGGTGATAGCCGAGCTGAAACATTGGATGATGGGACTAATCACCGATGAAGGATACGAGCTCCAGCTCTCTGACCTCGGCCCTGGTACCTTCCCCATCTCTGATCTCTGAACCTTAGCGAACTCACTTATTTTTCTTTGTGCAGGTATGGCGAGCGGTGAGGCTTCCAAGGAGAGCCATAAGCGAAAGAGGGAGATCTCCAGAAAGGTGCGGGAAATAAAGATCACCGCGGTATCACAGACACCGAGGCGAGATTCAGAAGAAGTGCCGGGAGACTCGTCCCGACCTTTGGGACAACCGGTCTCGAAAGTAGAAGTAGCTCCTTCTCCCCCTCGACAAGAAGGGCCACCGCCTCCACCTGTTCCTGCAAGTGCGGAAGGGGGACCTTCCCAACCTACTGTGAGGAACCTTTCCCGCGACTCCCAGGTCCTCATTCACTCTCTGGAGAAGAACCGATCTGTTCGGGAGAATCCAGGCTTGGCCAAAGTTCTGGGCACTACCATATGCCTTCAGGAGGATCGGAATAGGCTGTCCTCGAGTGGCATTGACGATCTCCTGGCCTAGACGATGAGTTTGAGCGTAGAGAGCTTGGTGAACCAACATATAATCAAGGAAAAAGCTCATCTTCTGAGGCAGGAAATTCTAAAAGTGGTCAAGGACGCATCCTCTGCCCAAGCTCAACTTTCATCCGCCCAAGATTATATTGCCGAACTCGAAGGTCAGATGAAGTCCTACGAGGATAAATTGGCCGAATAGGCTCATGAACTCGGAGAAGCTCAGGCGCTCCGAACTGCTGATGTCGCTCTCCTCACCGAAGAACTCAAAGCGAAAGAAGAAGAGGCTGTGATGAGGGAAGCAGGTGCTTATGTGAATGCCCACAACGATCTTTTGACCGAGCTCGAGAGGCGTTACCCCAGGGAGGACTTCTCCTGGATGGTGGACCTTGTTCCTAGGAACGACGAGAGGAGCGAAGAGGAGCCCAAGGGAGAGAGGGAGGATGAGCGAAATGTACCCGGAGACCAGGCTGGGGGTGACCCTCCAGCCGAATGAATTATAACTCTTTATTTTAAGATGAAATGAAATTGCTTTTGTTCAATGACTTGATGAGATCGGAAAGTATTCAAATTGTATGAGTGCTTGATTGTTTGAACACATCAGAACATCAAACTTAAAAGGGATTATTAATCTAAGTATAAGAGGTTGGAAGAACATTGTAACAATAAGATCGGCCTAAGCCGAGACTAAACACCGGATAGAACTTTAGATCATTAAAATTAGAAACTTGATTTGAATTAGATCAGAACTACCATTAAATCGGACTGAGACCTTAACCTTAATTTAAGTAATGTCTGAGACACACAAGTGAGGAACCCAATCTAAGTGTTAGCTAAATGACTTTCAACTACATTTTGTAAAAAAATATCGGAAATGAGACCAAATGGCATAGAGACTTGATATTGGTTTGAGAGATCGGGACTGAGGTTGAACGACATGAAGACTTAACATTGGTTTGATCTCTCTGATGAGAGATCGGTAATGAATCAAATGACATGGAGACTTGATATTGGTTCGACCTTCTTTGTTGAGAGATTGAAAATGAGATTAGATGGCATGGAGACTTGATATTGGTTTGATCTCTTTGACGAGAGGTCGGAAATGAATCGACTAGATGGGGGATTGGTTTATTTTTTGATCGAGTCATCTGCAACCGAAGAATGTTGGGTGGGGATCGATTCCAAAGTTCATTGACTTCGGGGATTGGCCAAAATATAGTGTCGACATATATTTTTATCATTCAAGGCATTTCCATCCTCCTTTCTTATTTTTATTTTATTTTATTTTATTTGTTGAAATAGATAAAATCACGTGAGTTAATTTTAAGAGAAAAAAAGGTTTGTCACTTTTCCACTTAAGCAAAATTTCATTTTGATCTTTTTTTTTTTAATATTCTAATTGCCAACATAAAACTTTTAAAACTTCACTTACTAGGCCAAATTTAAATAGAAATCTCACTAAAACTTTAATAAATTGCCTTTCTTTTTTCTAATGATACCCATTACTATTATTTTCAGAAATTTTAGGTTGTTATAAGCTTAAACGCTGTCGTTTTAGCTTAGAAGGTTTAAGCGCGCGGGTTTTTAAGGAAGACATGGACCGCAATGGATATGGACCTATTTGCAGCAGCCCATGTCGTACGGCCAGTCGTTCCCTCCAGATTTGGAACCTTTCCTACTAGTTACCGCGTCATTTCTACAAGCGTCTGCTTCCACTATCAAGTAAAGGCGTCTCAGATGGAGGTCGCTGGCTCCGATTCCGATGGCCGCGAGTTCAAGAACGCAGACGAGATGTGGAGGGAACAAACCGGTGACGATAACAAGAAGACCCAATGGTATCGCGAAGGCGTTGCCTACTGGGAAGTAAGTATACCTTAATAATTTTGCGGAATTATTATGAGCCAAGATACAAGTTTTTGGCTCTGTAATTTATTTGTTTGTTTATTTTTGTTGGGGAGAGAAGGGCGTGGAGGCATCGGTGGATGGAGTTTTGGGTGGATATGGGCGCGTGAATGATGCTGATGTGAAGGGCAGTGAAGCTTTTCTTCAGGCCCTGTTTTCCGAATGTTTTGTCGACGGTGGAATTGACCGGCATCTTGTTGCTCTTGGTAATTTCTTTTTCTATGCGCATATTATATGAACACTGATGTAAAATGTACGTTTACGTTACACATTGTTCACAACCAATGTAAAATTGCAGCCTGAAAGGTGTTGCTTTAAAAATAGTGCTTATCTTAGCGTGTTCAGGTAATTTTGCTATGAGTTTAAATGGGGTTTGTTGTTTTTGAATCAGTGATCCGGATGGTTTAACATGAGAGAATGTTTTTATGTTAAAAAATGTGAAGTAGGATTTTGCTGCACTTTATGCCATTTGGAGCTTGACTCCAGCTTTGGAGTAACTACCTTTCCGGCTTTCACTGCCCTGAAGACAAGAACTGCAAATTCCTTGAGAAGTTTGATGGGGAGCTTGAAAGAATTAAGAGATTTCATGTAGTAGCTGTATCTTTTTGTGTGAATTATCTAGTTGCCACATCTGAATGTTAGAATGCTAATGTGCTCCAGATCATTCTGTTCTTAAAACTTTAATTACTGGTTGAGGATTAGGAAGTCTTTAATTAAGTTGTGTCAATAGCACATCTAATCGGAACCCCTGCTTGATAAGAGCTCATTTATTAAGTCTCTTGGTAAATAAGCCAAATTTGAGCTAGCCTTGGCTTAGTTACTTTAAGCTTTGTTTATTTGAAAACAGTGATCAAACCTGATGTTCAAGCTGGCTTACTAAGTATGCAAAGCCTGATCTAAATTATCACTGAGCTCAGCTTATTTGCAGAGCCATGTGTTATCAGTGTGCATTTTCTATTAGTAAACTAAAGTCAAAACTGATGCAGACTGTGGTTCTGGCATTGGGAGAATCACCAAGAATCTTCTCTTACGATATTTTAATGAGGTAAGGTCTTTTTTTATCCTCGAGTTCCTTGTATGCTTGGGGATATTGCCAAAGCATAGTGTTCTATCTTATATCACTGATGATTTGTTTATATGCTTATGGAAAATTCATTAAACTAAAGTTGAGTTTTCACTATTGAGTTCTCCAATTGAAATGTGCCCCATTAAACCCTTGAACTATTTGATTTGATTCTATTGAGCACTAATGTAATTGTAACAAAATATAAGGGCTTAAGTACTTGTTGAAAATAATTTTCTATTTTCTATGGAAAGCTTGGAAAATGTTGTTCATTTGTTGAGAGCAAAAATCATTTCCAATTTGGAAAATAAGAGAACATTTTCTTATTGTAATCTACAGCTAGAAAGTTGAAATTTCATAAAATATATTCAAAAAATTCTTGTTTTTGTATATTTCTTATGCAGTCATTTAATTTACAAATTCACAATTTCTGTCTCATTATCTCTTTGCCGTTGACCTGTTTTTACGTAAAAAATTTATTATTCTAAAGTGAAATCATTATAAAATGCAAATTGGAACAAAAAAAAAAAAAGACAAATGGGAATATTGAAAGCAGAAATGCACTGAGAATTGTCAACTAAATGAAGAATATGGGAATTAAAAACTCAACTCAACTAAACTTTTATCCCAAAAATTTATTGGAGTCAACTTTATGAATTCTCTTTCTCCACTCTAAATGATTTTGGGTTAAATCCTCAGAAATGTGTAATGCTTCTAAATTATGTTGTATTAATCTCTTTCAAGTCAATTTAGGTCTACCCCTTCTTTTCTTTCTATACTCTAACCCAATGTGCTCTACTTGTCTAACTGGAGCCTCCGTATGTCTAGGCTTCACAGGATCAAACCACCTCAACTCCCTTCCCTCAACTTATTCTCAATTGGCACCATTTTTATCTTTTCTCTAATACTCTCATTACAGACTTTATCTAATCTAGTATGACCACTCATCCACCTTAACATTCTCATCTCCGCAACTCTCATCTTAGACACATACGACTTCTTCATTGCTCAACACTCACTACCATATAATATAGCTGGTTGTATGGCTATATGGTAAAATTTTCCTTTCAACTTATTGGGAATCTTGAGATTACATAAAACTCTCGTGGCACGTCTCCACTTCAACCATCCGGCTTTAATCCTATGACTAGCATCCTCCTCACATCCCTCATCTACTTGAAGGATTGAGCTGAGATATTTAAAGTGATTACTTTGGGACAATACCACTCCATTCAAACTAACTCCTTCCCTATCACCAGTTCGGCTTTCACTAAACTTGCAATGCATGTATTTTGTCTTCGTTCTACTTAACTTAAAGCCCTTTGAATCTAGAGTACTTCTCCAAAATTCTAGTTTTCTATTGACTCTTTATCACGTCTTATCTATCAGAACTATATCATCCGTAAACATCACGCACTAAGGGATACTCTCTTATATGTGTTTTGTCAATTCATCTAGAACTAATGTAAAAAGATAAGGGCTCACAGCTGAAACTTGGTGTAATCCAACTGAGATAGGAAAATCTCTTGTGTCCCCTCCCACTGTACGCACAATAGTTGTTGTTCCTTCATACATATCTTTCAACACTTGTATGTACTTAGATACTCTCTTTTGTTCTAACATTCTCCATAAGACATCTCTTGAAACACTATCATAAGCCTTCTTCAAATCGATAAAAACCATATAGAAATTAATAAAATGAAAAAAGAGAAAAAAAAATAATAAAGGAAACAAATGAAAACCATGCAAAAATGG
Organism: Hevea brasiliensis; assembly: GCF_030052815.1. Taxonomy (NCBI): domain Eukaryota; kingdom Viridiplantae; phylum Streptophyta; class Magnoliopsida; order Malpighiales; family Euphorbiaceae; genus Hevea; species Hevea brasiliensis. The sequence goes on along the minus strand of NC_079509.1, from coordinate 17,740,078 downwards.
CAAACATACTGAGATTGGGTTTCAGGCCCCTGTACAAATCAAGAATGATTTGGAAAATGCTGTGTTTTTCAAATGGAAAATTATGTCTTAGTGATAAAAGGAAACAATAGAAAACATGTTCATCTTGTTTTCCAAAGGTTGGTTGTAATCTTAGGATGTAAGGATGACTGATTTCCACTTCTTTATCTGGAAAAGTATCATACATGAACATCAAACTCTGTTTTCTAGTTTTCTTGGGAAAGTTTTCCAGTAAACAAGCTTATTTTTCTGTAAGTGAACACAGCCTACTATTTCCTAAATAAAAAACTTTTTTAGTTTCTAAGCCCTTTGGTTTCAATTCTTGATGCCTGCATAGATAAACTAATGTATTTTGTGGCAGTATGTAAATGTCATATGTTAATGATATTAATTTTGAAATATTTTATTAACTAATATGGGATCCTAATCCTTAATAGTCAGAATAAATTCTACTATTTTAGCCTTGCTTCTTGCTTGTATCCAAGTAATATTATATTTGTTGCTATTAAGCCAGTATTTGGTAGCCCAAACTGAATAGTTCGAGCGCTTAATAGAGCACAACTCCTGTTGAAGGGCTAAGTGGCAAAAACTCAAAAGCATATTATTTATGCTTGCGTAAAATTGTGAACTGTCTTTGTAGGAAATTACTGGAAGCATATTTGTTGTATTATACATGTCAAGAAGAAGAAATGAAATTGGACATGAACTTTCAAAGATATTCCTATATTAATGTTGCATATTGGTGTTTTAGTCTTTTACCAAAACTTACCAACTGTTATGTATGCACCACAGCTATGAAACTGTACTTTGTTTCATTTACCTTCTTTCTCTCTCTCAATCTCACTTTGTTACTCTTTCCAAGGTTGATCTTCTTGAGCCAGTCTCACATTTCCTAGATGTTGCCCGTGAAAGTTTGGTCTACGAAAATCATATGGCCTCAGATACACACAAGGCCACTAATTTTTTTTGCACTCCACTTCAGGTAATGTATTACAAGTGTAATTTATATGCACAAGACAAACTCACTAAACATTTATGGATTTGAGAATGCATAGCTACGCACTTAATCATTAATGCGTAAAATGCACATGAGAACAGTGTATGCACTTAAATACTTAATGATGCAATTACTTTGTTATCCTTTGAGAATTCGGAACAATTAGTTCCTAGAGAATCTTTATGTGCATGAGAAGAGCTGGAATTGATGAAATCAAATCAAAATTCCATTTTGGATGATATAGAATTGCATTTCTTCTTCCTTTTTTTCTCTGCACTTTATATGTTAAATCAACCATCAGAACTGAACAGTTGGATAATTGCAAGCAGAGTAGAACAAACTTTTGGCCAGTGGATCCTTGTTTTAAAATTCTATGATTTAGTGTTCAAGTAAAGTTTGCACTCGATTTTTTTCTTTTCTAAAATTTTACGTAGTGAAATTGTACAAGTAACTGCCATTTGACTTTTGAAGAAAAAGATAGATAGACTACTGTTTACATTTAACTTTTTAATGCAATTGAAGGCCAAGTGCACTAGTAGCTTTACTACATGACTTTCGGATCTTTGTTGAACTGGAGGACTTTTATCTTCTCATGACATTTGTTTCACAGATTTTGTTTTTCATGTAAGAGGAGTAAGAAGCGCCATTCTGATTTTAGCGTTTCCTCTAAGGATTAGAATTTGAATTGAGGGATCAACTTCCTCTTCTGATCACTGATTTCAAGTTAAGTCTGTAAACCAGCAACTGTTTAAGGCATAGGGTGACCCTTGTGTTTGATTCTTGTTTTTATAGGCATTTTGTTTTCTTTTTGTTGACTTTTGGATACAAGTAAAATCAATTGATTGAATTCTGGAACATTGAACCAATTATTTGCTTTTAGATGTCTGATCTTAACTCTAACTATGTGAGTTAAATTTGATTCATTTAATAGGCTGAAGAGATTTTGTGGCTTCAACTATTTGCTTCTTCATTTTGTATTTATAGCATGCTTGTGTTTGGGCTATTTGGCCACATAATGAAGTTCACTTACCTTTGCCTTCAGGAATTCACACCAGCTGCTGGAAGATACGACGTTATTTGGGTTCAGTGGTGTATTGGGCATCTCACAGATGATGATTTTGTTTCATTTTTCAAGAGAGCAAAGGTAAATCAGAATTTCGTTGTAGTTAAAACATAAGAACTTTTGGTAGCACAATATATTTAGTGGGAATCATTCCTTGAAAGTCCTAAAAATTTTAGGGGGGAAAATAACTTAAACTTTTAAAATTTTTGCAATTCTACACTAAACTAAAGAAATTACCAATTAAACTTTGTACTTTTTATGTTTGTCTAATTACATTCCTATCGTCGACAAGTCCGTTAATAAGCGAACAGGACGTCTTTCACCTCCAATTAACCTAATTTAAGCCTAATTAAGTCTAATTAAATGAAATAAAAAGAATAAAATAAAAGGAAGATGGTTTTGATAATTGAGGAGACTTGAAAGTAAGATTTGATTAAAAATTTCAAAATCATCTTTTGCAAGTAAGCTTTGATAAAAAAATTTCAAAGCTATCTTCCTTTCATTTAATTAGATCTAATTAGGGTTTAATTGGGCTAATTAGGAGGTGAAGGACGTTTGAAGTGACATTTCATTAGCTTCTTAACGGCCTTGTTGACGGTAGGGTATAATTGGACAAATATAAAAGTACATAATTTAATTGGTAATTTTTTTTAGTTTAGTATAGAATTGCAAAAATTTTAAAAGTTCAGGTTTTTTTTTTTTTTTTTTTTTGGGTATTTTGCCTAAAATATTAAATTTCATGCTTTGTGATTTTCATTGGGAGAATAATAGATTATGAATGGAAGTTTGTTGACTAGCATACACTGTTTCTGCTGCTTGCTGTAATTCCAGTTCTTTTGATACTACTACACCTTTTGCAATGCATAATACTTTATTCGGTGCATTTTCCATTTAAAATGATTCAGTATTTCTTTTCTTTCCTTTTACCCCACTTAATGCCAAATGAGGTTTAGATAGAAAATTCAACATTGCAAGTGCCATGAGTATGGTGGTTGAGCTCTAATGATCTTCTTGCGAAAAAATGATATGCCTGCTATACAGGAGCTATTTTCCCCCTTTTACTTCTCACTCTGAGTGATCATTAGGTTTGAGTGAATTATTGTAGGCCAACCAGTCTAATTATATCCTCATCATTCTTGCATTGTTGGATTGTAGAAACTTCCTATGAGTGTTTCTACAACATTTACTGTCATTTCTTTATTTTTAATGATGATTGCAGGTTGGCCTCAAACCTGGTGGGTTTTTTGTCCTGAAGGAAAACACTGCACGAAGTGGTACTATGCTTTATTTCTCACAGAATACCATACTAAATGCATAAGTTTTTATTCCTATAGTGCTGTATTTCGCTATTTTCATTTCATCCACCAAGTGGTGATACTTGCATCTCATTGCGACCTTCACAAACAGAAATTCACTTTCATTGTTGACATTCTCTCTTCAAACTAAAAGCAAGTGCAATGATAAATTTTCTGTGAATAAAATAATGATTGGATATAGAAATTAATTTAGAAATCAGTTTTGCTTTAGCTAGAGTTATTTAGGAATTGCCTATAGTTTTCTCTTATTTAGAAAATGATTGGATAGGGAGCTAGTTTTCCTTAGAGAGATAGACCAAAATTTGGGCAATTCGACTACAGTTACATGTTCCATAGCGGTAATCCTAACAGTTGCAAGTTTGGGAAATATGTGGTAAATTTGTACAGTGTACTCAATTCATTTGTTCATCTCTCAAGTGAAAAATGTAACTACACATTTTATACTTGAGTTTACTTTGGAATTTAAACATGTAGGGAGCCTCACATTGGCTGAGAAAATCCAGTTGTCATTGTTACAGGTGTAAAATGATTACTTCTGAGCTAAAACTGCATGTTTGCAGGATTTATATTGGACAAAGAAGATCGAAGCATTACTAGGTCTGATGTGTTCTTCAGGGAGCTCTTTTGTAGGTGCGGATTGCATCTTTATAAATCAAAGGTCAACTCCTCTCACAGACACATGCTCTACTAAAGCTTAATCCTGGATTAGTTAAAGTTGGCTATATGAATTGTTTTTCCTCTATTCCACTTGATTTAGGGTTACTTTGGATCTAGAGTTATGAATTCCCCTTTTTACTTTGTACTAATACGTTTGATGGCCTATGATGCCCATTTCCAAACTATCTCAATCTAATTTCTCTCAACTTTTCCTTAATGGATACTACTTCCATCTTCCTATGAATGCGTTAATTTCTAATTCAATCAACTCCTGTATTTCCACACATCCATCTTATCATTCTTATTTTTTATTACGATAGTCTTTTGCATATGCTGTTTTTTTTACCACCTAACACTCACCACCATACATCGTAGTATCTTGAATCACATTCCCGCAAAACTTTCTTTCAACTAAGATGGTTTTTTGGCAATGGATGGGAATCGTTTTGCACTTCTCAATTTCACCCTTCCTGATTTAATTCTATTGTGGACATTTTTCTCACTTCTAGTATCCCTTTATATAAGAGAGCCTAAGTATCAACAATGAATGCTTTAAGAAACCTCTACACCATCCAAAGTAACCCAAATTTGCTCACTGCTTCTTACAGTGCTAAAATTGCTGTGCATATTCTACTTAACTTGAAACCCTTAGACTCTATGGTTGGGTTGTTCACTGTTTGTGTCCAACTGAAAAAAACCGAACCCATTCAATTCGGTTTTTTGGCTTTTATTTGGGTAAAATCTATTTGTTTGGTTTTTAAGGTTAAAAAACTGAAATAACTGAATTTAACATATGCAAATAAAAATTTTTTTTTGTAAATCCCCAAAATACTGTTTTTTTTTTGGTTTCTTTTGGTCCTAAAGGCCACTCTCCAGTAGTCTTCTTCCCCAACTATTAAAACAGACAATCACTAGCACACCCACCCCCATGTCTCTCTCTCTCTCTCTCTCTCTCTCTCTCTCTCTCTCTCTCTCTCTCATTTCTGGACTCTGCTTGAATTGTCCCCCCTCTCCCGGCCATCTCCATGGCTCAACCCTTGCCGCCACCCAATGCACTCACCTGCGCCTCACCTTTAACCAGACCAACCCCAAGCGACCACCTCCTCCTCCTCTTTCTCTACCCTGAAACAAAAATAATAATAATAATAATAATAATAATAATAATAATAATAATAAAAAACACAGTTTCCCTCATGCATTTCAATTTTGAAACCAACAGAAAAGTATGCTCAAATAGATTAAATTCAAGCCAAAATTCCATTCACAGCCATATGTCATGAAAATGCGGCAAGCCAAAAACCCTTGCCGTCATAGATTTTGCTCTCATGTTTCACCTTTGTACTCACCTCCTTCACAAAAGAGCCAAGGTATCTATGCATTCTCGTTGAATTTGAGCACTTGTTTGCCAAAGTCGGATCTTTTGATTCCTGCTTTATCAGTATTGTTTCTTCACGTTGTTCCCTTGAAATCATAAGTCGTAACAATTTGATGGGCACAATATGATATATGGAAATTTAAGGTTTAGGACATATTATCTTGCACTTTGGAATATGTGCCTCTATAATATCTATGCATTATTTCTAAAGAAATTTAAATGGTAAAGTCTAAGCAAATATTTTTTTTGTTATTTGTGCCATCTAGAAGGAGTGAAATTGTACTTTAGCAACCATTAATAGTTAACTTTTAGCTCAAAAATGAAAAATATGCTCCTTCCAACTGCATTTTCTTTTCTATTTGAAAGTTAACACACAAAAGTAAATTGCGAGTGCGTTATTGCAGTAATTTGATTTTAGGGTGGAAACTTACGGTTTGTGTCACAATGACTATACTTTTTCAGTCTAGCAATATCCTTTTCTTAGAGATTTAATTATAAAGCAAAAACAATGAAAGAAGCAGAGGGAGGAAAACCAGAAGTATGAAAGAGGGTTCGGGTGGGGGTGGCATAGTGAGAAATCACGTGTAGTTAAGAGTCTCTGTCTTCTAGGTAAAGAAAAACAGAAATACTGGCAGTGCAACAGAAAAATGTTGGAATTACCTGCTACTTGCGCTGCAGGAGCGCACATCAATAGGATATTTCTGAATTATTATGTTTACTTGCTCATGTTGTGTTTTGAAAACAGGATCAGAGGGGATTTCCCAAGGAACTATTTGCTGTGAAGATGTATGCTTTAATGCCAGATATGCCGAAGAAAATCAGTAAGACTAGATCCAAAACACATGCAAATAGGCCTGGCATAATCAAATAAGGATTTAGTCTCTCAAAGCTTCTAAAATTGTTGTAAAAGGTGTTCTACTTTTCCAATATAAAAGCAGATGTACATGCTGTGACACCCATGCAAGAGTAGACAGAAATTGCATTTTTCTACATTCCTAATGAATTCGTTCTTCTTTGTACTTTTGTTCCCAATCACCCTCTCCATTTTCTCTCAAGATGTACTTTATTATTATAATTATTATTATTATTATTATTATTATTATTATTACATCAATCTCAATTCTGTTTTTAAGAGTTCGTTCTTTGTAGTACTAGTGAGACAGGCTTCAAAACTATATTCTGGCCATTGTTTGGAAATAGGCTTTCTATTTGTCACAGGTACTATATTCCATAAGGCTGCTCTTGTTTCATCTGTTATTTTTTCCTGGTCTTTGCGAGGCTTATAAATGCATCTTGGAATAAAAAGTTGATTCATTTAAAAACAGGGGAAAAAAAATGAAAAATGTCTAGTTCGGGTGGTACTCAACACTTAAAAGAATAAAATAGTGGGGGAATTGTCTTGGAACTTGCATTCGGGTAACATGTGATTGTTTTGAAACGGTAAGCAGTCATCAAGAATTTTTGCTTCTTATAGCATCTGCAACTGACTTGAAATTACTAGTTCTCTCATCTGGATAGAGCACGTTTGTCTCGTCTCCCCATCGAGTTCTCCTTTGACCCTGCAATGCCGTAACCAGGCAAGACTCGCAGTCTCGCACGCTCTGTTTATCATATTGAATATCTGATTTATTTACTGGTTGATTGATCAGTGCACATCAACCCCAGGGCTATTCCATGTTCAGTCTAATCAAACTTATTTTATATTTTCATTCTCGAATCAACCACAAAACGCAACTTTCCAGGATAGCTAATTCTGATGTACTCTATAAATTCAGCCTTGTCCCTCTCAAGTTCCTCCTGTGGTCCCTTGTTTGTTATCGTCTCCAGTAGAAATACTCTAGAAGTCCAAAATTGTAAATGTCTGGAATTCCAAGCAAATTGAGCATATTATTATGGTATAACTTAGGAGAATTAAACATACTTCTGGTGTTACTGTTTTGAACTCCAATCTTGAATCTTGAAATGAGTGGCTCCAGATTGTCAGATAGCAGCACGCTTGTATTCCTTAATCATACCCCACTTCAGGCCATTGTTCCTGTTGTAGACCCTTATTTTGTGATGAGTATGTGTATTGAGGTCGTGGGAAACCCGATGATAAAAAATTATATTACTGTAAGATGCAATTGGAGACATGGAGTTGAATTATTAATTCCGTGGCATGATCTTGAAAAAATAAAAATAATAATAAAGTTTTGGGGAAATTAATTTAATTAAATTTAAATAAAATTTTATTTTGTTTAAATTTAATATGGGTAGTTCTTAAATGAATCTAACTAAGTTTAATTGGGCTCCATGGGTCTAAGAAAGCCTAGTTAGAAATTTTAAATGGGACCCATTTAATTATTTTCTAAAAATTAAAATAATAAAATATATCTCTCCTCTTTGGCCCCACCCTCTTCCTCACTCCCTATTGGTGCCTTCCATTTTTTCCTGTCTTCCTATTGGTTGAAACACCTCACTCATATCCCAATCTTATTCGAATTCTGCAATCGTAGTTGTTTAAGTCATCTAAACTTTATCACCCTAAGACTCCAAACCCTACCACACATCTTCCTCACTCCCTATTGGTGCCTTCCATTTTTTCCTGTCTTCCTATTGGTTGAAACACCTCACCCATATCCCAGTCTTATTCGAATTCTGCAATCGTAGTTGTTTAAGTCATCTAAACTTTATCACCCTAAGACTCCAAACCCTATCACACCTCTCTCTCAAAACCCTATAAATACCCTACTAGAGAAAGGAAGAAGGGATGATGAGAGGAAAGAGGAAGAGAAAATTCAGAGCTATAGGAAATTTAGAGATATTCAAGACCCTTTGAGCTCTTCCTTATTTTTTCTTTTCTTCAAGAAGATTTTCATACAAGATTTCTGGAAGGTCAGTTTTTATTGTTTTCTTTTCAAGATCTATGCCACATAATATTTTAATTCTATGCTCTGTCTTCAATTTATTTTATATGTTCATATAGATCATGTAATCATGTTTAATTTGAGGGGATACACAACTCTGTACATGTTTGGTTTCTGTCTCTCATATTTTTATTATTTTTCTTTATTTTCTGAATCTGTAAAAAATTTGTAAAAATTATATTCATATTCTACACGAAATTCCATTAATTTTAGGCTCAAGAATCACTAAAAAAGCTTTAATATTTTGTAAGTTATGGCTGTTTGAAGTTAGGGTTTCTGTAAAATCTGATTTGCAGGATATCCGACTTGTGGAGCCCATATCTCCCTTGTTCCTTAATATTTTTGTGCAAATCTAGTGTCTAAAATTAACTTCAGAATCTTATGAATCTTTTTCAATTGGTTTTGCATTCATATCTTTTGTGGTTAATGAGTTATGAATTTTACAAAAAAGTAGTACGATTCTGCCACTTAGAAGAGTTACGATTTATGTAGATCATTCGGCTAGGATTTTGTTTGATTTATAAATTTTATGTTATTGTATGATATGTAGGCTGTCTTCTGTAATTTTTTTATGATTTTTAGGCATATTTAACTATTTTTAAAAAATCAAATTTCTTGCTACTGTTAATCTGTCAGAATTTGAAAATTGTATATTTGTGCATGTTCTGTATTTTCTTAGGTTTTAATTGATATTTGATCTATTTTCTGTATTCTTTTAATTCAAGAAGTGTTATAAAGTGTTTGGATCATATTAGACGACTTAGACCATTAGGTAGTTGAAACTAATTAGGAATCTTAACCGTTTAGGAGACTAGAGTTAGAATCCAATGTAAATTGTTATTAATATTTTCTTTATTTCTTTTATTTTCTTTAGTTTCTTTATTTTTTTTATTACAAACAAAATTGGTAAGTAGCTCTAAGGTAAGTACCAAAGAGGGCATTTGCGTGGAGCTTATATGGAGCTAAACGGGAGTAAGCCAGGGATATCATTGCCATACTAAAAGCGAAGACCCTTTTTTAAGGGTAGCTTGCCCCAATGGCAACTGCATTTACCAATAAGTAAGTAGCTCTAAATTTCTCGAATAACCATTGGCATGAAATTGTAGTAATAATAGAACTTTTATTTGGTAAATTAAAATTAACAATGTTTTTAATTTAACTGACTTTTGTATGTAATTAATTTAAATAAATACTTTGTAAATTAAAATTAATCTTGTTTGTAAATTAAACTAACATTGGCATGTAAATAAATTTAATTTAATACTTGGTAATTGTAAAATAAATTTGCATGTTAGAAATCTTTATTAGGTTGTGATTGTTTGGGCCTTATGTGATATTAGAATAAATTACACATGTACATAATTAACTTAGTTCAATTATCCTTATGGTAACTTGGTGAAAATTAATTAATTAGGTTAAATAGAAACATAGGGTTATTTGAAATTGAATTTGTTTGTAAATTAAATTCTCAATAATAAATTAATTTTAGTCATCTGGTAAATATCATTTAAATAATTAGCAACCCCATAGATAGGAATTACTTGTGCATGAAAATTGTGTGTAAACAACAACCCTTTTGTGAATTACTTGCGTGTGTAGGATTAGAATTGCATTTTTTAGGATAAAGTTTAATAAAGAAATAATAAACAAGACTTCTAGAAACATTAGTAGAGGACTGGCACTCGAATCAATGAGGTTAGACCAGGCGTAAGGGGTGCCTAACACCTTCCCCTTACGTACCCACTATCCCGAACCTAGACATTGGGCTATGGTAATGACGGTTGTGGAAACTCTGCAAGGAGTAAGTTGCCATCCATGACCCTTGGAAGAAACACTGAATATGTCCCGGTTATTACCCGGGTGGCGACTCCTGTCTATCTATGCCTTCGTGGCATAAATCCTTAGTACCGTGGTAGTGTTATGGGAAGACGGTACTTACCAGTGGTTTGATTCTATTAGGATTGTATGAAGTGCATATCTAGGAAATGCTGTCTAAGGAGGTGGTATTTAAGTGAGACCATTGTGACTCCACCATCTTTCCTGGGCATTACCTGGTGCATTTTATATAATTCCAATGGATGATATTTCGCCTCACGCCCCCCCTTGCCCCTACAGTTTGGCGACTCCACTGGGGACTAAATGGATAGTTACTCCAACATGTTTCTATTAGTCTAATATTATTCCTCTGTTGAACTTTTTGCATTGCACTACACTATCACATGGATCACTCTTACCCTTTTTAGCCCCGCTAGTACTTGCTAAGGAGACCATAGTTTCACTCGAGCTATGATGAATTGGTGAATGCTAGCACCCCATGCCCGTACCTTCGAGTATATAAAAGAGCCACAGCTCCGGCCGTTGTGCTTAATGGATAAGCTCTCGCATGGGTGACCCTTTTCCTACCCGATGAAGCCCATGAGCCATAGATTTTAACCCTAGGTACCTCGTAGATTTTTGTTATGCTAGATTTATAACCTTACTGTTCAAACCATAAGTTCTAGTGGTAGTTGAGATGAACCTAGGCCTATGCATAGGCCCAATGTGTGTATAGGCCCAAGTCCATTTTAAAACCCATGGTAAGTAAGACGATGCTTACTTATGGTTAAACTTTAAGAATATAAATCCTTTGTTTGTGAGGGAAGGATCGTCCTGGACCACCCCCTGTTGGTGTGTCCAGTGTACCATAGCCTAAGATCGAATTTTTTTTTTCTTACCCTGCATGTGAGAGTTGAAGGTATAAGGGGGCGAAGATTCAGTTCTGGAGATTTTTTTTTTTTCAGTTTTGATTCAGTCTTTGGTCCGATTTTAGTTCAGTTTATATGGTCTGGTTTTGGTTTTGTAAAAGTAAAGGCAAAAAAAAAAGAAAAAAAAATGGTCCATTCATGCATTACATTCATGTACGTAGCATGCTTAGGTTAACCCTTAAATCCTATTTTTTTTAGCAAACATAGCCTCAAAGCACACCAAAGAGACTTCCAATCAGGTCACTTGGGTTAGGGAAGGGAAGAGAATAGTAAGGATTTCACCTGCACTACTTAAGATGGAAGAAACTATGGTCGTGCTTGATGAAATATTGAATGCCAAAATGTCTAAGCTAAAAGAGAAAATTGTGGTCAACTTTAGAAAGAGGCCCCGAGGAAGGCTAATTAAGTGGCATTAAAGTTATTGAGGTTCAAATTGTGTCTCACACCCTAAGGAGATTTTTTCCAATTCAGCCATCCCTTATCTGAAGTTTTGGAGTGTCTCAAAGTTCAAGACCTCCTGTAGCTCTTAGCACCCAGACCACTACCAAATCCACTCCCACCTAGCTATGATATCAACCAATGTTGCCAGTTCTACCAAGCCCACAGTCATGACACCGACTGATGCTTTCAACTTAAGCATGATATCTAAGGCCTAATTGATGCCAAAAGGATAATTGACCCAGAAAATCAACCCAAAAACCCCATGCCTAGCCAAAATTTTCACCTATACCAGGTCTCTACATGATCTCCATCACCCCAAATAACCCTAACAGAATTATTTACTTTATCCAACCCATCCAAAAGCCCAATGAACTTATCCAACCCATCCAAAAGCCCAGTGAACCTATCCAACCCATCCAAAAGCCCAATGAACCTCAGTCTATAATGGTTGTTGACATTTGTGATAATTCTAGCTATTATGAGGGTCCTTTATATGTTTTGACCAATTTTGATGAGGAGGTAGTTGCATTACAACTAGATGGTTCAGTTCCACTAGTGTCTGATTTTCAAGTTGTTGGGATCTATAAAAACTAGATGGATCTAAAAGTGGTTACTATGAAGAAAGATATGAAGTTTTTTCTTAGCACAGGCCTAGGAGAAAATATAGATGGCCTGCTGACTTTTCTTGAGATGAAGGAGTAGATCACAAGGTATGGTTTTGGCTATGAGCCAACTAAAGAGGAAAAAGAGTCAAAACCTCCTAAGTTCTTGAAAGAGAGGGACAATTACCTGGACATTTGATTAGGAGTTACTATATGTGAAAGTGCTAAAGCAGAAAATCAGGACCATTGATCTAAGGACTGCATGGAAAGCTAAGCACCTAAAGTTACACTCCTAAGTTTGAGTTTGTCTTTTGTAATGCTCACAGTAGTGATACAGATGTTTCCATTTCTAATGTACTTGATGAAGATTTTGAGGCAAAGATCAATAACATGACCAGCCTTTTACTTACTTATTTGATGTTTATTCTAATAGGCATATGCATGGCAATCATAATCATTTAGAATCCATTTCTATTAATGCATCAAAATCGATCTCTATTAATTTGGGTACACCAAATAATCCTAAAGACATTAAGTTAGCTGAAGATTTAACCCAAGAAGAAAGAGATAAATTTATAGCCTTGTTAACAAAGTACCAAGAAGCACATGCCTCAAGCTTAAAATTAGATGGCCGATTCCCAAGCCAAGCTAGTGTTCCCATAGGAAAAGAATGATCAAAAGTTGACTTAGCTAATTATCCTAATGAGGAGTAAAATTTCATGTTATGAATGATTAATAGTAGCACATGTGGACCTATAGGGAGAAGGAAAATGATATGAAGACATAAGGAGGTCTCTGGAAGTGAGAGAATACTGGCAATAAGCCTACAAAAGAGATAGAACAATAATTCAGGAAAATAGGCTGAGCAAATAATGAAAGAAGTACATGCAGGAATGTGTGGTCTCCATATGAATGGAAAGCTTCTAGTTGGAAAACAAAAAATGTTCGAAACATATAAGGATTGGCCTGAAAAACTCTTTTATGTTCTTTAAGGTTATCGTAGTACTACAAGGACATCCACGAGGGTAACCCCATTCTCTTTAGTGTATTGGACTAAAGTAGTACTATCCATTAAGCAAGAGGTCAAATCCTTAAGAGTGATGCTAGAAGCTAAGATCCTAGAAAATGAGTGGGCCTAGAAGAGATATGAGGAACTAGCTTTGATTGATGAAAAGAGGATGTGAGCCTTGTATCATATGCAGGCTTATCAGAGGAAGATAACTAGAGCCTTTAATGAAAAGGTGAAACCAAGAAAGATCAAAGAGGGAGACATAGTTTTGAAACAAGCTCGGCCCATCCCTTTTGATTTAAGAGGAAAGTTTACCCAAGCTAGGAAGGTCCATACATAGTCAACAAGATCTTACCACAGTAAGAATATCAGACTTGGATGGGAATAAATTTCAAGAACTAGTCAATTTAGACAGGCTCAAATGGTACTTTGTGTGAGATAGGCCCGCTAGGCTGAAAACTTATAAAAGATGGTCTAGGCAAAAGTAAGGGTCAAAGAAAAAAAAAAGAAAAGAAAAAAAAATGCTAGATTGAAAACCTGCAAAAGGCAGTCTAGGCAAAAGGAGAGATGAGAGAAGATCTGGATGGAAAACCTGAAAAGGCCATTCGGCAAGTTATAAAGCTTATTTCTAACTTTGGAAGGTTAGAAATTTGGCAAAACTAAATGTAAGAGGGAGTAATGGTGTACCTTAATAAATAAAGAAGTTTTTATTGCATTGACTAGGAATGGGTTTTATTTAATTATGATTGCAAATGTTTGTGTCTTGAGGGATACATCAGAAGATTAAGTAATTGAACTGCATTGTTTTGATTTAACCTATTGCCTTATGAGCATGATAGAATAGGTGCTTGATATGAATATCCTGGTGATTGTCTAATTTCAAAAAAAAAAAAAAGAGAGAGAAAAAGAACAAGAAAAAGAAAAAGAAAAAAGAGAGCTCGCAAAGTGGAAAACCCGAAAGGGCCGCTTAGGCAAAAGTTAGAGCAAGCTCGCTGAAATGAAAACTCGAAAGAGCATTTCAAGCAAAAGTTAGAGCACAAAGAATTGAGTTCATGGAAGATAAAGGAGTCAAGGCAGAAAAGTTTTGAAATAGCTGTAGAATAATGAAGCATGGGGGAGAGAAGAAAAAGAAAAATCAGAGGGAAATTGTATTGTGACCTTGAGGAAGTCTTTTTTGGTGAACAGTTCTTCTAAAAAATTTTGAGGCTATAAGAAAGTTTTTGCAAAAAGAGGCCCCCTAGAGGACTAAATTTTTTTAGAATCTCTAGCAAAATCAGCATGCCCATGATAGGAAGTAGCATACAGGAAGCATAAAAATCAGAGAAAATTTTGAGACCCAGTCATCCTAATTTTTTTTTCAAATCATGAATTAGATATTTTTTGGTAAGTCCTTAGATGTTGTTTAGGACGCATGACATAGTTGTGTAAGGCATAGAAGAACATGCATCAACATGTCACCTGTAGGTGTGTAAGGCGTAGAATAACATGCATCACCACAGTTTCAAGTGTCGAACTACGAGGGGGTCTGATTCTTCCTCAAGATAGCGAGGGGGATACGTAGGTAGTTTAGGACTGCGATCCTAAATACGAACACACAATATTTCATGACAGATATTTTTTGGTAAGTCCTTAGACATTGTTTAGGGCACATGGCATAGTTGTGTAAGGCGTAGAAGAACATGCATCAACATGTCACCTGTAGGTGTGTAAGGCGTAGAATAATATGCATCACCACAGTTTCAAGTGTCGAACTACGAGGGGGTCTGATTCTTCCTCAGGATAGTGAGGGGGATACGTAGGTAGTTTAGGACCGCGGTCCTAAATACGAACCCACAATATTTCATGACAAATGTTTTTTTGGTAAGTCCTTAGACGTTGTTTAGGGCACATGGCATAGTTGTGTAAGGCGTAGAAGAACACGCATCAACATGTCACCTGTAGGTGTGTAAGGCGTAGAAGAACACGCATCACCACAGTTTCAAGTGTCGAACTACGAGTGGGTCTGATTCTTCCTCAGGATAGCGAGGGGGATACGTAGGTAGTTTAGGACTGCGGTCCTAAATACGAATCCATAACATTTCAAATCACACAGTTGCCATTGTCATGAGACCGTAGCTAGTCTCATGACGCAGAGTGTATCGACAGAGCAAGATGCACTCAATTTTCACATGATACAGTTATCACTGTTATGAGACCGTAACTAGTCTCATGACGCAAAGTGTATCGACAGAGCAAGATACACTCATTTTTCACATGAAACAATTATTACTGTTATGAGACCGTAGCTAGTCTCATAACATAGAGAATGTCGACCGAGCAAGATATATTTGATCCTCATAGCCAATGTTTCATAGTTATTAGAAATTTGAGTTTCACTTTGACAAAACTTGAGCAATGCTTTCGCATTGATTTCAACTTTCGCCAAAGTGGGGGGCAAACTGTAGACCCTTATTTTGTGATGAGTATGTGTATTGAGGTCGTGGGAAACCCGATGATGAAAAATTATATGACTGTAAGATGCAATTGGAGACATGGAGCTGAATTATTAATTCCGTGGCATGATCTTGAAAAAATAAAAATAATAATAAAGTTTTGGGGAAATTAATTTAATTAAATTTAAATAAAATTTTATTTTGTTTAAATTTAATATGGGTAGTTCTTAAATGAATCTAACTAAGTTTAATTGGGCTCCATGGGCCTAAGAAAGCCTAGTTAGAAATTTTAAATGGGATCCATTTAATTATTTTCTAAAAATTAAAATAATAAAATATCTCTCTCCTCCTTGGCCCCACTCTCTTCCTCACTCCCTATTGGTGCCTTCCATTTTTTCCTGTCTTCCTATTGGTTGAAACACCTCACTCATATCCCAATCTTATTCAAATTCTGCAATCGTAATTGTTTAAGTCATCTAAACTTTATCACCCTAAGACTCCAAACCCTACCACACCTCTTCCTCACTCCCTATTGGTGCCTTCCATTTTTTCATGTCTTCCTATTGGTTGAAACACCTCACCCATATCCCAGTCTTATTCGAATTCTGCAATCGTAGTTGTTTAAGTCATCTAAACTTTATCACCCTAAGACTCCAAACCCTATCACACATCTCTCTCAAAACCCTATAAATACCCTACTAGAGAAGGGAAGAAGGGATGATGAGAAGAAAGAGGAAGAGAAAATTTAGAGCTATAGGAAATTTAGAGATATTCAAGACTCTTTGAGTTCTTCCTTATTTTTTCTTTTCTTCAAGAAGATTTTCATACAAGATTTCTGGAAGGTCAGTTTTTATTGTTTTCTTTTCAAGATCTATGCCACACAAGATTTTAATTCTATGCTCTGTCTTCAATTTATTTTATATGTTCATATAGATCATGTAATCATGTTTAATTTGAGGGGATACACAACTCTGCACATGTTTGGTTTCTGTCTCTCATATTTTTATTATTTTTCTTTATTTTCTGAATCTGTAAAAAATTTATAAAAATTATATTCAAATTCTACACGAAATTCCATTAATTTTAGGCTCAAGAATCACTAAAAAAGCTTTAATATTTTGTAAGTTATGGCTGTTTGAAGTTAGGGTTTCTGTAAAATCTGATTTGCAGGATATCCGACTTGTGGAGCCCATATCTCCCTTGTTCCTTAATATTTTTGTGCAAATCTAGTGTCTAAAATTAACTTCAGAATCTTATGAATCTTTTCCAATTGGTTTTGCATTCATATCTTTTGTGGTTAATGAGTTATGAATTTTACAAAAAAGTAGTACGATTCTATCACTTAAAAGAGTTACGATTTATGTAGATCATTCGGCTAGGGTTTTGTTTGATTTATAAATTTTATGTTATTGTATGATATGTAAGCTATCTTCTGTAATTTTTTTATGATTTTTAGGCATATTTAACTATTTTTAAAAAATCAAATTTCTTGCTACTGTTAATCTGCCAGAATTTGAAAATTGTATATTTGTGCATGTTCTTGTATTTTCTTAGGTTTTAATTGATATTTGATCTATTTTCTGTATTCTTTTAATTCAAGAAGTGTTATAAAGTGTTTGGATCATGTTAGAAGACTTAGACCATTAGGTAGTTGAAACTAATTAGGAATCTTAACCGTTTAGGAGACTAGAGTTAGAATCCAATGTAAATTGTTATTAATATTTTCTTTATTTCTTTTATTTTCTTTAGTTTCTTTATTTTTTTTATTACAAACAAAATTGGTAAGTAGCCCTAAGGTAAGTACCAAAGAGGACATTTGCGTGGAGCTTATATGGAGCTAAACGGGAGTAAGCCAGGGATATCATTGCCATACTAAAAGCGAAGACCCTTTTTTAAGGGTAGCTTGCCCCAATGGCAACTGCATTTACCAATAAGTAAGTAGCTCTAAATTTCTCGAATAACCATTGGCATGAAATTGTAGTAATAATAGAACTTTTATTTGGTAAATTAAAATTAACAATGTTTTTAATTTAACTGACTTTTGTATGTAATTAATTTAAATAAATACTTTGTAAATTAAAATTAATCTTGTTTGTAAATTAAACTAACATTGGCATGTAAATAAATTTAATTTAATACTTGGTAATTGTAAAATAAATTTGCATGTTAGAAATCTTTATTAGGTTGTGATTGTTTGGGCCTTATGTGATATTAGAGTAAATTACACATGTATATAATTAACTTAGTTCGATTATCCTTAGGGTAACTTGGTGAAAATTAATTAATTAGGTTAAATAGAAACATAGGGTTATTTGAAATTGAATTTGTTTGTAAATTAAATTCTCAATAATAAATTAATTTTAGTCATCTGGTAAATATCATTTAAATAATTAGCAACCCCATATATAGGAATTACTTGTGCATGAAAATTGTGTGTAAACAACAACCCTTTTGTGAATTACTTGCGTATGTAGGATTAGAATTGCATTTTTTATGATAAAGTTTAATAAAGAAATAATAAACAAGACTTCTAGAAATATTAGTAGAGGACTGGCACTTGAATCAATGAGGTTAGACCAGGCGTAAGGGGTGCCTAACACCTTCCCCTTACGTACCCACTATCCCGAACCTAGACATTGGGCTATGGTAATGACGGTTGTGGAAACTCTGCAAGGAGTAAGTTGGATGACCCTCGGAAGAAACACTGAATATGTCCCGGTTATTACCCGGGTGGTGACTCCTGTCTATCTATGCCTTCGTGGCATAAATCCTTAGTACCGTGGTAGTGTTATGGGAAGACGGTACTTACCAGTGGTTTGATTCTATTAGGATTGTATGAAGTGCATGTCTAGGAAATGCTGTCTAAGTAGGTGGTATTTAAGTGAGACCATTGTGACTCCACCATCTTTCCTGGGCATTACCTGGTGCATTTTATATAATTCCAATAGATGATATTTCGCCTCACGCCCCCCCTTGCCCCTACACCTGCATATGACACATGCCCTCTGCAACTCCCATTATTACTTTTAACCTTTGCTTCCATGGTGGAACTGACCCGACATTTCAATATTCTATCCGTGTCCATTCTGTAACAATCGCCTTCATTTTTCTGTCATTACACCAAACAAACACTTGAACTAGGTTCTTGTGACATCGTTGAACAAGAACCTTGCATTCCTTGACGAATCTCTGGCGGTCTGCCCTTGAAATGTTGTCCCAGTAGATTTCTATCCTGATACCCATCTCTCAGAGTTCCTTCATACATTCTCACTCCTTCACTCTTCACCACCAAATTCTTTCTCCAAAACCGATCGGTTGCTGCCTTTAGCATTGCTGGTGTGAATTTGTGCTTTCTCTGGAGCACTCTTGGCAAGTATTCTGGCCTTTGAAGACAGCCACGCAAAATCAAACTAGGACTAGAATTACATAGATTAGAAATCCAAGTAACAGAAATATAGCCTTGATCTTATGGTTCCTGTGACTTGGGAGGAGACTCGAAGAAAGAAAACTCGAAGCATTAAACTTCTTGAAGAACTGTGAATCTGAGATATTATTCCCAGAAAAATAGCTATATGACAGATTGAGAAATGTAAGGTTGGAAAGAGGAGTGAAACTCTGCACAGGAACATCACCTGTAAGGGCATTAGGACTCAAATCAAGAGCCTGGATTTGAGAACAAGACAGGACATCCGCAGGAAAACTACGTTTCAAAGAATTGTTAGACAAATCAATGGATAGAATAGTTAAGGGGCAGTACTTCCAAAAAACGTTGTATGACAAATACAAACTTACAATCTTTGGACGATTTTTGAGGTCTATTTTGGGGAATGATTCAACACAAATTAGGTTCTTAGATTCATTGCAAAGATGAGTAGCAACAATGGGGGACTTGAAGATCTCAATGAGACGCAGTATCTAAGAGAAGGGTTGTGGAGACAGTTGGTCTTGATTGTGGAGTTGAAGTCTGGAGGGGCTTTTAATTTTGCAAGGTCCTCAACAGGTGCTGCAGAAAGCTGAAACTAAAAGAACTGAGATGAAAAGAAGGACGGAACTTGCAGAAATGGAAGCCATGTGATATGGGCTAAAATATTTCAGCTCCTTAGACGATCACACGTATGTCAGTGATGTCCGATTTGTTCTTTAATAGGGTCATAACTTTTAACACTAACTTTAACGCTCGAGTCTCACTATGACGATTCCTGACCCAAGATTCATTCACTGAGTGTCAGAACTAAAATCTCCTGATTTGACTAAAGCATTCAGCATCAGGATCTTTAATGAAAAGACACTGTCTTGACCTAATCTTACCAAACGTTTGAACAAACCTGTTAAATACTCGAACGTAAATTTACAAATAAATTCTGTAAATTTAGTAGAATTTATTTATTTATACAAAATTAAGCTCTAGAAGAACCGTTCTCTAATCATTATAAGCAGTTCGAAAATTATAATGATTTATTAATTATAGTCAAGATTTTTCTCAGAGTAATACTAATTAGGAGATTTTATGGTAGTTTATTGTTAACAAAGCAAATATTATTTAATTTATCAATAATCACCATAAATAAATAAAATAAAACGGCATATTACTCATCTCCTTTAATAATTTCTACCAAAAAAAAACAATAATTGAGGTAATTATTTTATTTATTTTATAACAGTAATACAAATTCAAGGCCTAAAAACAATTATTAGAGAAATATGTTTCGAGTTAAAATAATTAATTATTTGTGATATTGCTTGAATTTTAATATATATTCACCAATAATTAATATCCTTAAAAAGATTACGAAGAAGAGAGATAGAAAGAGTCAATCCTTTTCATGGAAAAAGAATTTACAAGAAATTGATTAGATTAGCACCTAAAAGTAAGGAACATTGATCATTAGCACCTAGCTAGCTGCAAGATTAGTGGAAAAATAACTACTGATATTATAATTAATTAGCACCTAATTAGCACATTATCATAATTAGAAGGGGGATAAAAACAGACAACAAGGCTACTCATGTCAATGATGAAAAGTGTTGATTGAATCTTATTCACCATTTGCTATGGTTTGAAGAAACTCTTTTGGAACCAAGCACTTCTCCTGTGAGTACAACTTCTCTTGAATCATTGGAGATGCAAGAAGAATTTGGAGTTCATGTGTCTGCAGATGGGAATCCTTGTTTCCCTGCAAGTACATTATTGCTCTCAAAAATCCAAAACTTTCATCGTAAAAGAATTCAGAAGAACAAATGGGAATGTGAATTTAATTATATATATACCTGATGCATTGATTCCATAAGTTGAAGAAGTTTAACTTGAGCCTGTAAGAACTTGACATACTTGGAAGCAGCTTGGAGCATTTCAGCAGTGTTCATCTTATTCCCTCCAGGAATCAGCTTTCCAAGTTCTTGCGTCTTCTCAGTTATCTTCCTTCTCCTCTCTCTCGCAGCAATGCTCTGTGCAGACAAGCTCTCTCCGCTTGGTTTCTTCGTACTCCAGTCACTTCTCCCTCCATTAAAAGCTGCTGCCGGAACCTGAAACTTGGGCAGTACTGGAGCTGGAAATTCTGGGAGTACAGGATCAGAATTCGCAATAACATACCCATCAAAGAAACTCGGAGCAAAACTTGAGTGGCAGATATCTGCATAGCTCTTCTGGCGTTTTGGGTACTGGTAGGACTCGAATTCTTGGAGAGGAAAGATATCAGGTGATGACAAAGACATGACATTATCTGAAGGAGAAGAAGAGAAGTATGGAAGGAGATTGGTGTAGCTATCAGAGTAGAAGAGCTCATCATCAAATTCAAACAATGGGTTGACGATGGAATCTGAAAAGGTACTCATGAAGTTTTCATTGTAACCAAGAAGCTGATGATCATCAGTATCAACCTCAGTGTGTGGATAGACGGTTAACTCTTGGTGGTGGTTAAAGGAACAAAAACTCAAAGCCATGGATAGACTGAAAGACAACGAAAACCCAGTTAACTAAAGAATTGAAAAAAAGAAAAGTTGGCCATGAAGCCAAGAAGACAAACTTTATAATTAAATTAAACATGCAGTCTAAGATAATAAATCAACAAGAGAAGAAAAGAGAACCCATAAGACATGAGATACCTGTGGAGATACTGTCTTTTTTGCTTGTTGAATAGCAGTAGACTTGAGGTTGCTAACAAACCTTATCAAACTAATTAACAGTACTCTAATTAGCTGCTAAATATGGTAATATATGAGAGAGAGAGAGAGAGAGAGAGAGAGAGAGAGAGAGAGAGAGAGAGAAGTGGGGAAGTGGGAAGTTAGGGTTTGTGCGGAAATATATGAAGTGATGATTGAATATCAGGGTTGGCAGAAAAAAGAAGTAACCAACTTCCTAATAAATGGGGGCACATACTTTTCTAGGGTTTCCCATTTATTCTAAAAACCGTTGCTTGCTTTTTCCTTAATTTCCATGGCGGCTCTCTAGTCTCTATAACGCTCTCTGCAATTAGTCTGCGGTTACTCCTTCCAATCCTCCATACATCTACACTAGTTTACTGCTCAACTTAAATTTTTGCAGAGCTTAATAATATTTTCCATTGAAAATTTATAATTTATGATCTTTTTTCGTTGAAATGAAACTAATATATTAGAAACTAATTTTTTTTTTATGAATAGAAATTAATTAATGTTGTGGTTGAGTGATAATTAAGAACGAAGTCATTTAAAAATGGATATCGATTCTTAAAAAGGAAAAAAAAAGATGGATGCTTGAAATCAAATTTTATCGAAAATCCGTTCTTTTAATAGTTAATAATACACAGGAAAATAAAAATTGGTACATGATTTTTAAAGGAAAAATTGGCATATTAAATTTAAATTCTTGATTTTCTATACAATTTATGTAATTCGATTACGATACTAACCCAATAATATTACACAAAATAGTTTTCATATATATACAATTTTTTTTTGCCAAATGGTTATATGTAAAAATTGAAAATGTTACCAAAAATAAATCATGAATAAGAGTAAGAATGTAAAAGAAATTCAAGGGTTAGATGATGGATTGTAAATAGGTTTACAGCTTATTTTATTGGTTAGAATTTGAATTCGATCATTCTATGGTCAAATCTAAAAGAGGTATTTTGATTCTTTATAAATTCTCTATTATTTATCTCATAGGATTAAGGTTTTGTATTTGATCGGGATTAGAAGATATATTTATTATCGTGTATAAAAAATATACACCCACAAATATGAATTAAAACAGAATTTTAAATTATTTAGCTGAGTTTAATTTAATAACTGAAAGCATATTATATTTGACAGGATTAAATTCGACTCTCCACTCCACAATTTTCTACTAAAAAAATTAAAAATTATATTTTTCATATTATAAAAAAGATATCTCTAACTATTTATATATAAATTAATAAAGTTTTATATGAGTAGGATGTATTCATATCTATTAATTTGGTTGATAGATTTTTCGTTATTTTCTCTTTTGTTAATTCTTATTTTATTTGCCTTTATTTTTATGGACTTCATTGTTCAGAGTGGAAAAAGCGAATCCATATAACCGACCCCAAATTTTTGGGATAAAGGCTTAGTTGAGTTGAGTTGAGTTTTATGGACTTCATTCTCCTAATTAAGGATATATTATGTCTCCATTTTTGGGAGAATTTGATTGTGTTTCATTATTTTGATAGGAGGGTATTGGACTTGTAGAAAGACTGTGAAGTCAAATAGTAGTCAGTCAATTGTTACTAAGTGAAGCACACTTTAATTGCTACTAAGTGAAGCATACTTTCATTGATTAGTCAAGTTAAATGCTCTATCAATATTATTAAACTCTTTAAATTAAAATAATTATTATTTTTGTATAAGTAATTATGTTAAATTTGCTTATAAAAATAGTAAATTAATGATTCGTATTTAAAATTTTTATTCTGTTT
Organism: Hevea brasiliensis; assembly: GCF_030052815.1. NCBI lineage: Eukaryota > Viridiplantae > Streptophyta > Magnoliopsida > Malpighiales > Euphorbiaceae > Hevea > Hevea brasiliensis. Next base: position 17,716,599 of record NC_079509.1, on the reverse strand, counting down.
TAATTAATAAAATATATTTTTTTAAAGAAAAAGTTCGTTATTTCTTTTAAAAAATATTATATTTTGTAGTAGGATCTTCTTGTACTAGTATATATAAGTTGGTTATTTCTTTTTATAATTTTTTTTTGTTATTATAATTTTTAAATTAATTATTATAAATTTACATATTGATAGAAATTTTCTAAAAAAAATTTCAATTTCAATTCTGCTTTCTATAAAACTTGTATTATATAATTTATAAAGTTATTAAAATTTAAATACACAACTCAAACACTTAAAATAGAAAATATATTTATTTTTAGTATCAATTTAAAGATGAAACTTTTGTATTTAATATGCAAAATATTAATTTCATTTCAATATTGCGAATGAATTTTGTAAATATAAATTGAAATAAGTGATATTATTTTAATAAATTAAAATTTAATCATCAAAATGAAATAGATTCAAAATTGAGTGACCTAGATATAATTTGGGATAAAGACCAAAATAATGTGATTTTAAAAATATTTTACCAAAATAATGTGAATTTTAAACTATTTATCAAAATAATGTAGGGTAATAGAAATCACAACTTGAAAAAGCGATTTTATGTTTTAATATTTGAATAAGAAATCACCATTTAAAATAAAGTTTTCGTTATTTTGTGTTAATCTAACGTAACAATATTGCTCTCAAAATTACCAGTTAATTTAGTAATTTTGTATCTTATTCCATCGCTTATCACATTAATAGCATTTGGCTTTTTGGTTACACTAAAACCACCAAATGAAATGGTGGTTTCAAGAGTAATATGTATAGCATGTTGGAATAGACATCCGTTTAGTGACTTTTATCAGTACATATTTGGTCCAGAACAACGTTAGCATTTAAGGTATGATAATTCACAAAATTTTAGAACTGATTATGTTCAGGAATATCAAAGGAGTGTTGAACAGAATGTAGAATCAGAAGGGAGGCAGAAGTAGATCCAGTGGTCCGACAAACAAATATTCGCCGAAATCCACCATGGACTAGGAGGCCTAGGGGTGTAATCGAATCGGGCTAAACTGAGCTTTGAATAGTTCAAGCTCGGCTTCTTATATTATTTTTCAGGCTCGAGCTTGGCTCGAGCTTGATTCGAGCTTTAATATTCAAGCTCAAGCTCAAGCTCAACTCATTACATATATATTAAACTCGAGCTCGATTCGAGCTCGGCTCGTATCAAACTTATAATATAAACGAACCAAGCTCAAGCTTGGCTCATTTATAAACTAAACTCAAGCTCGAATTGAAGCTTGACTCAAGCTCGTTACTATTATTATATTAAAATAAAATTTAATTTAAATAAAAGTTAATTAAAAATTAAATTAATTACAATTAAAATATATTTAATCTTAATTAAAATAAATTTAAAATTGAAAAAAAAATACTATAGAGCCCATTTGGGCCCCATATGTTGGAAGTAAGACTACGTATAGAAAGAAAGTAATAATCATTGTTAGATATATTAATGTTAATTTTGAAACTTAATCTTTTAAAAGTTTAAAATTTTAATAGAGAATGAAGAGAGAGAGAGATATATACTTCATGTTTCAAATCACACTAACGCCAAAAGTATGTAATTTTAATTTATTTAGTAATTTAATATAGATAAAATAGTTCACAATAATTTTTATGTATTTATTATCCAATATTCTAAATTTATTCTCATATAAAAATTAACATATTTTTTTAAAAAAATAAATCTAAAGCATAAATAACTATATAATTATAAATATATTTTATATATTGTTATATTATATTTTTAAAGAATATATTATTTTAAGAATAATTATAAACAAAATAAATATATTTATAATATTATAAAATTATAATAATTAACATCAATGTTTTTGTAAATGAGCCCATAAACGAGCTTGCTCATGAATCTGCTTAATGAGCCAGCTTATAACCTGTTCAACGAGCTAGCTCGCTAACTTATAAACTAGCTGAGCTCAAGCTCGAGTCAAACAGTGCTGCGCTCGAGCTCGGCTCGTTTATTAAACGAACTTAAAATTCAAGCTCGAGTTTGGCTCGTTTAAAAATCAAGCCGAATCAAGTTGAGTTTTTATCGAACCGAACCTCAAATAGCTCACGAGCAGTTTGGTTCATTTACATCTTTAAGGAGGCCTCCACAATGTGGCATAGGAGGACATATCGATTGACATTAGTCTAATTTAATATATGTTCAATTATAATTATATTATTTACATTATAATATTTGTTCAATGTTATCTATTTACATTATGTATTTCCTAGTTTTTCTTTCTAATATAACTTAAATTTATATTAACTGAAATTATTTGAAAATTTTCCCTAAAATTTTTTATAATTGTATAATCTTGAAATATTTATAATATAAATTGAAATATAAATATTTATATTTATAATATAAATTAAAATAAACAAATAATGACACTCATAATAAAAATGTAAATATAAAATAGTTCAAATTCTATTAATTTATTTGAAATTATTCATTAATTTTTACTTTAAGAAATAATTTCAAGAAAAATATTTATATGTTTATTTATTACAATAAATAGACATAAAATTAATAAATATAACATAACACGTTTATAAAAAAAAAAAAGAAACCTATATGCATTAATTAAACAAAATATATGAAGAATTAAAAAATTATTATATAAAGGAGAAGAGAGAAAGAAATAAAATTTGGTATGAAAGCAATAAGAGACCTCTAAAAACTTCTTCTCTTTATGCTTCACAAATATGCATTCTGAGGAGATGAAAAATAATTTATATTTATAGAGAAAGTTTAGTATGCTATTGGAAGAATATATTTTCTGTATTATTGTAACACCCCTATATGCACAGCCTGATATATTTCACTGTTCCGGTGACCCGTGTCGATTCGGACAATTAAGGGGATTAAAACAACATCTAAGACACCTAGATAAGCCATGAATGCAAATAATTAGTGATTGCCAAATAGTTAAGTATAAATAAGAAAAACATAACATAAAATGTTAAGTGAGCCGAGAGTCACAGCGATGAGTGACCTTACCAGAAAGTGACTGCAAGGTCAATCCTAACCCTACTTTTGAACCGAAAATTATGACACTGTGGTCCTAAGGACTATTGCGAACCTAGTGGAAAAGAGAAAATAACAAAAAAGGGTTGATAAGTAGGTCAAATAATTAGGTCAGGGTTCCAAAAGAAACACTCGATTATGTGCAAATCGGATCAAAACCGGCAAGGGTCAAATTGGTCAATTCACCCCTAAAGGTGACTCCTAACCTAATTGTCCAATAAAATTAGAGAAACGAAAATTTCGGGGCAGCCTACTACTACTACAGAAGGGTCTATTCAGAGTTCTGCTACCAGAGGTTCACAACTAGCTAGCAGAGTAGAGGCAGAGGTCGGCAAGACTTGTGCACAGACACAAGAAACCGCCGAACAAGGTAGTGCTCCGACTAGAGTCTACACTATGAGACAGCGGGAAGAAGCTGAAACTTCTGACATTGTGGCCGGTATATTCTCTATCTCTGATCAAGATGTATTTGTACTATTTGATCCGGGCTCTACTCATTCATATGCTAGTGCTAGCATTGTTAGTTCCCTTGCTGTTCCGTATGTCAAAATGGGTTTTGAGGTGCTAGTAACTAGTCCGTTAGGACAAGAGGTCTGGGTCAACAGAATGTATAGAGATTGTCCTTTGGTGATCCAAGAACATGTTTTTCTGTCAGATTTGATTGAAATGCCCTTTAGAGATTATGACATCATTTTGGGCATGGATTATTTAGCCAGGCATTATGCCATGATTGATTGTAGACTGAAGACAGTCACTTTTGGTCTCCTTCAGTACGGTAATGTGGTGATACATGGGGAGAGACAGCTATTGCCATCAAATATCATTTCGGCTGCACTAGCCAGAAAAATGATCAGAAAAGGGTGTGAAGCATACTTGGCACATGTGATAGACAACCAAGTGAGGAGTCTAGCATTGAGGGACATTTCTACAGTATGCGACTTTCCAGATGTTTTTCCTGATGAGTTGCCAGGATTACTTCCGAAAAGAGAGGTGCAGTTTAAGATTGATGTAATGTTTGGTGTGGACCCAATCTCCATAACACCATACAGAATGGCACCAGCAGAATTGAAAGAGTTAAAGATACAGTTGTAAGAGTTGCTTGATAAGAGCTTTATTCGCCGTAGTGTGTCACCTTGGGAAGCTCCAGTGTTGTTTGTTAAAAAGAAAGATGGCACTCTTCGCTTGTGTATTGACTACCGACGGTTAAATAAGGTGACAATAAAGAACAGATATTCATTGCCCCGCACTGATGGCTTGTTTGATCAGTTGAGGGGTGCAGCTGTGTTCTCCAAAATTGACTTGAGATTGGGTTATTATCAGCTGAAGGAACAAGAGAAAAGTATCCCAAAAACTGCCTTTAGAACTCGATATGGCCATTATGAGTTCCTGGTCATGCCATTCGAGTTAACTAATGCTCCAGCTACATTTATGGATCTGATGAATACTATTTTTAGACCATACTTAGATCAGTTTGTGGTGGTGTTTATTGATGACATCTTAGTGTATTTAAGGAGTGCAGAGGAGCATGATAAACATCTGCGGATTGTGTTACAAACTTTAAGAGAGAAACGGTTATACGCCAAACTGTCAAAGTGTGAATTTTGGCTTAAAGAAATTTCTTTCTTGGGGCACATAGTATCGGCAGAGGGTATTAAGGTAGATTCTAGTAAGATTGAAGCTATCCTTAATTGGAAGCCATCCAGGAATGTCACAGAAATTCACAATTTTCTGGGTTTAGTTAGATATTACTGCCGGTTTGTGAAAGGATTCTCTATGTTGTCTTCTCCACTAACCAAGCTGCTTCGGAAAGATGTGAAATTTCAGAGGATGGATAAATGCCAGCAGAGTTTTGATGAACTGAAGAGATATTTAACTAAAGCTCCAGTCCTGACTTTACCTACCCCGAGTAAAGAATACACAGTTTATAGTGATGCTTCTCACGATGGGTTAGGCTATGTACTGATGCAAGATCGAAATGTTATTGCATATGCATCACACCAGCTGAAACCGCATGAGAGGAACTATCCGACACATGATTTGAAGCTAGCAGTTATTGTATTCGCTCTTAAGATCTGGAGACATTACTTATATGGGGAGAAGTGTTACATCTACACAGATCATAAGAGTTTGAAGTATTTGGATACTCAGAAGGAGTTGAATTTGAGATAGAGGAGATGGTTGGAACTGATTAAAGACTATGATTGTCTGATAGACTATTAGCTAGGGAAAGCTAATGTGGTGGCTAACGCCTGAAGTCGCAAGACTATGGCAAGTCTACAAGTTTCTCCTTTATACATGGTACATGAGTTGAGAGCATTACATGCCAGCTTAGAAATTAATTATGAGAGGCGGACAGTAGTTGCATGGCATGTACAGCCAGTGTTGAGTGATCAGATCAGAATGGCTGGATATAATGATGAGAAATATCAGAAGCTACTGGAAGAAGTTCGGCAGGATAAGAAAACCGAATTCTTTGTGAGAGATGATGGTCTACTGTTACTAATGATGTTGACTTGAGACAGATCATTATGAAGGAAGCACATGAGTCTCCTTTTGCTATGCACCCTGGTGACACTAAAATGTACAGAGGACTAAAGGAGCATTACTGATGGATGGGCATGAAAAGGGATGTAGCTGATTTTGTCTCCAAATGCCTAACTTGTCAGTACGTGAAGACAGAACATCAAGTGCCAGCTGGTTTACTACATCCACTACCAGTACCTGAATGGAAATGGGAACGAATAACTGTAGATTTTGTGATGGGACTTCTGAGGACACAGAAGAGCCGTGATGCAGTATGGGTCATAGTGGATAAATTAACTAAGTCTGCTCATTTTCTGCCAGTCCGGATGGACTATAGCTTAGAGAAATTGGCCAAATTGTATATAGATGAGATTGTAAGGCTACATGGAGTGCCAGTATTGATTGTATCTGACAGAGATCCTAGGTTCACTTCTAGATTCTGGGGTAGTCTTCAGAGAGCCCTAGGAACTAGATTGAACTTTAGTACGACATTCCACCCACTGACAGATAGCCAGTCTGAGAGGGTAATACAGATATTGGAGGATATGCTGCGGGCTTGTGTGATTGAGTTTGAGGGCAATTGGGATACACACTTGCCTCTGATTGAATTTGCTTATAACAATAGCTACCAATCAAGCATTGAGATGCCTCCGTATGAAGCTCTGTATGGCAGAAAGTGCAGGACTCCTTTGTGTTGGGATAAAGTAGGTGAAAAAAAGATGATTGGGTCAGAAATTATTTAGCAGACAGAGTAGAAAATCAAACTAATTAGAGATCGACTCAAGGTTACATCAGACCGTCAGAAGTCCTACATTGATTTTAAGAGAAGGGATATTGAATATGCAGTGAGTGATAAAGTATTCCTCAAGGTTTCCCCTTGGAAGAAAATTATGAGATTTGGCAGAAAGGGGAAACTGAGTCCTCATTTCATTGGGCCATACGAGGTTCTGGAAAGAGTGGGTCCTTTAGCATATTGTTTAGCATTACCTCCAGAGTTAGAGAAGATACATAACGTCTTTCATATGTCTATATTGAGGAGGTACAGATCCGACCCATCTCATGTACTACCAGTAGAAGAGATTGAAGTGAATCCAGACCTCACATATGAGGAAGAACCCATAGAGATTCTGGCATATGAGGTGAAGCAGCTACGGAATAAGCAGATACCATTGGTTAAAGTGCTGTGAAACCATCATTCGGGCCAAGAAGCTATTTGGGAACGAGAGGGGGACATGAGGAGACAACACCCACCAAGAAGCTATTTGGGAACGAGAGGAGGACATGAAGAGACAGCACCCACAACTGTTCAGAGATTGATACCAGGTAAAATTTCGAGATCAAATTTATTTTAAGAAGGGGAGAATTGTAACATCCCTATATGTATAGCCTGGTATATTTCACTGTTTCGATGATCGGTGTCGGTCTGAACAATTGAGGGGATTAGAACCACATCTAAGACACCTAGTAAGCCCTGAATGCAAATAATTAGTGACTGTCAAATAGTTAAGTATAAATAAGAAAAACAAAACATAAAAGGTTAAATGAGTAGAGGGTCACAATGATAGGTGACCTTACTGGGAAGTCACTGCGAGGTCAGTCCTAACCCTACTTTTGAACCGAAAATTATGACGCTGCTGTCCTAAGGACTATTGCGAACCTAGTGAAAAAGAGAAAATCACAGAAAATGATTGATAAGTAGGTCAAATAATTAGGTCAGAGTTCCGGAAGAAACACAGGATTATGTGCAAATCGGATCAAATCGGTGGGAGGCAAATTGGTCAATTCACCCATATAGGTGACTCCTGATCTAACTGTCCAATAAAATTGGAGAAACGAAAATTTCAGAATATAAAATTTATTTAAAGAAGAATGGAAAAATAAAGGAAAAAGAAAAGAAAAGAAAAATGAAAATGACATCACTCACATACCTCACACATGATGTCATAATTAGATTTTACTTAAATAAAATTTGACCAAGTCAATTTAAGACATAAAAACCAAAAATTGGAAAAAAAAATTAAATTTGTTATCTTCTTCCCACAACCCTTGCCGTCTCCACTCTCCTCCCTCTCTCTTTAAAACCTCCATTAAAATACTCTATTAAAGCTTGGTCTCAAGCTTTTAATCCATACATTTAACCCTAATTTCCTTAAAAATTCCCAAAAAACCTTGCTAATTCCACTAGAAAAGAATATTGAAGAAACAAAATAAGGAAGAAAAGTGAAGATTTGGAGAATTAGAAATCAAAGTTGAGGTTAGTAAGTAAACTTGAATTTTGTTGTTTAATTTCTATGTTTTTAGTTAAGTTAACTTATAATTTAACTTAAATTCAAACAAAAACTATTATGGGGGACTAAATATAAAATTCAGCCAGCAATAGGGGGAAATGGAATTGCATGAATTTGATGGAATTAAAGTGTTAATTTAGTTGAATTAAGCATGTAAACAAGATCTATGCACTTTAATTTCATTAGATTACACAATTGAGGAATTAGGATTCTTGAACCTTGAAATTTGGGGGAAAATTATAGAAAATGGTCAATTGATGCAAATGACCTTAATTAAGGTTAGAAATGGTCAATTGGGACCATTTGTGATGTGTTGGAATTGGTAGAATTGAATTGCAATTCAGATTGGTTAGGGGTCCTAATCTGGTAGCTTGACCTAAGTCCCTTTCAGGGACCAAAATTGAAATTTTACCAACCCAATTGGTATGAGGCTAATTGGGAATGAAAATAGATACATAATGGCACATTTTTTATTTAGAAACCATGCCTAGAAAATGACATTAACATAGTGAACAATTAGGTCAAATCCGGGTAATGTGCACTGCCTTTGTACAAAAATGACCATATAAATAGTATTTATTTATTTGACCATAACTTGGGCTAGACAGGTCCAAATGACCTGATTTTTGTGGAATTGGAAAGGTATGACATAGCACTACAACTTTCATGAAGAACACCAATCCAAATTCTGCCTATAATCAAGTCATTTTTCCACCCAAATTTAGTTGTCCAAAACTATCAGAACCTAAACAAGCCCAGAATTCTGGGTTAAGAACTAATCCGGCCAGCCTTATTCAAATGGCCATATCTTGGCCTAAAAAACTCAAAATGGAGTGATTCAAAAAGAGAATTAAAGATAAGATAATAAGGAACAACTTTGATGAAGGACACTTAGCCAAATTCTCACAGTAACTAGACCAATGGAATAGTGCAATACAGAGCACAAAAACTGAAAATTTAAAGTTGTCATTAGGAGACCTAAAAAATTGAAGGGGCAACAAAAACCAACAAATTAGGCACCCAAAATGTGGTATGTGGGTGTAATTAGAATTCACATACCTATTAAGCATGAGAAAGTCAACATTTTAACATAAATAGTAACCCCGAAATGCAAATTTTTAAGAACATGATTTTAAGCATATTAAGATTAGAATTAAGTAGACATGAATTTATTTATTGGATTTATTATAAGTTATGATACTAAAACACTGTAAATTATGTGTTTCAATTGAGAAGAATACGGAAAAAGGAAAGGAAACATTGAGTCAAGGCCTAGAGGCGACTCATACGAGATTTGTGCACAACATATAATTTTTTTGTAAATTTTCTTTGGCAAATTATTTGAATGAATAAATTGTAACTTAATTGTATTGGAAATTGTGATTTAATGGAACAATATGCTTTTGACCTAAATTGTTAGAAAATTTAGTGGTATGTGATGAATTACAAATAAATGTTTAGAAAATTGTTAAGATAGTTTTGAAACCACAGTGTCATGACCATATATTTGAATGCCTCACTAGCATGATTAGTGGGAGAAAATAATTTTAAATTCCCTCTCTGGCTGAAGTATTGAGGTGTGTGCCAGTAGAGGAAGAAATTTGAATGGGCGCCCATAGTTTGAGCTAGCTAGCCTTGGCATGCCTCATAGGCCTCTGGCTATTGAGATGAACAATATATTAATGGCAACATATGACTGTGTGTTTTTATAAAATTTGTTTATAAAATTTGTTTTATGACTTATGAATTAAAAAATTATTTGACTAAAATTTTCAATTGTGTTTTGCATTTGTATACCATTTTCAGTACCATATTTAGATAATTGTGATTTAATTTATGTTTAAATTAGTATTTTTAGTATGTTGTGCACCACTGAGTCATTATACTCAGCGATGACTTTTTATTGCTGTCACAGGTAAAGAGACTAGTAAAGCAGCCGAGTGAGCTGCTGAGGATCATAGTACTACCTTGGATCTTTTGTCAGGTATTACATTATACCCTTATTGTATATCTTTATTTTGATGTAAATGACTGTATATACATTATAAATTGGTCTTGAGCAGTTTGTACAGAAATTGTAATAATATTATTTTTGGATTTTCTGTTATAAATTTATACTGATCAATAAAATTATTTAGCATTATTTTTGAAGATATTTGAGTTGAAAATTGACTTGAATTGTGGAGTTTGGGAAAAATTGTGATGAATTAAGCTATGATGGTGGTTGATTTTAGTGAAGTGCATAAATTGGAAGTATTTTCTACAGGTGAAATTTTTTTATTTTTCTCAATTATAGCCGGTACTCTGCCAAAATTTTTCCAAATTTTGCGAAAAAATAAAAGTGGACAAAAATTTTACATAACTTTTAAATTTCAATTAAATGTTTTTAATGTCTACTAGAAATGCTCACCACTTTCAAAAAGTAAGAAAATTATTTTAAAATCCCTTGTAGTGTATTTAATGGATTATCGGTAGACGGAGTCAATAATTTATTAGGTATACTACGAGATCATGTTATGCCTTACAGAGGGGTAAGGTGTGACAATTATATACATTCCAAAGTTCTGATGGATGTTTGAGAAATTACCACTTCAATTGACATTTTCATAAGCAATTTGACAATTATGAAAACACTAATTTAACTAGCGATTTTGTGTGTATCTGACATACTATCACTATGGGCACCACATTTTGGGCCAACCTCAAGTCACGACTCACATTTAAGCCGATCTCCCTCGTAGGCGTTTTTCCCGATCTCCCTCGTAGGCTTTTTTCCCGATCTCTACCATTTACTTGACCTCAAGTCATTTTCTCCGAATCCGTAATAACTTGTTTCTAGATGAATAGTAAATTAAGAGTCTATCCGATCTCATGAACAAATTAAGTATTTTTTTATCCCTATGTTTATTCGACCTGTTGTCGAACCACCGGAATTTGCATTGTGTTTTCCAATCCCCTAATTCCAAACTTCAGGTAGTTTTAGGATCAGGTCTCACTCACAAATTAATATCTTATCCGATCTATAAGTGATCCTGAACTTAGCAAAATTAGATCGAGACCTGGTCTTAAATCATTTATTTTCAAAAGTTTTATTATCCATTGTGCTTAATGTTTACCGAGCTCTTTTTGGACTTATCCAATTAATTAGGAATTGAGTTAACACTCATTCGCTCTTAGTTTGGTATTTTTTCGATCACATTAGGAATCGATCACTGAAGAAATTAAAATTCATTCCAAAGAAAATTGTACAAAAGTTATTCGGCATGAGGGTCTTCCCTAACTTGCTCTTCAGTTACATTTTCGATCTCAACATTCTCTCTCCCCTCCCTCTCAGGCTCTTCCTCGCTCTCATCTTTAGCTCTCAGGATGAGCTCCTTCATCCAGGAGAAGTCTTCTTCAGGATAGCTCTTTACGAGCTCGGCTAGAAAATCGCCATGAGCATTCACATAGGCACCAGCCTCTCTCACCAGGGTCTCTTCTTCTTTCACTTTGATCTCTTCAGTAAATCGAGTGAGATCGGTAGATCGGCAGACCTGAGCATCTTCAAATTCCTGCTCCAGTTCTGCTATCCTTTCTTTATAAGACTTCGCCCGATCTTCTATCTTAGTGATGTTATCATTGGCAGTTGAGAGTTGGGCTTTGGCAGTTGCTGCGTCCTGTATCGCTTTCATAATCTTCCGTCTCAAGAGATGAGCCTTTTCTCTGATCATATGCTAGTTCGCTATAGTCTCCAAACCCAAGCTCATCGTCTGAGTCAAGAGATCGTCAATGCTATCCTGGACCATCCTATTCCGATCTTCCTGAAAATAGATAGTAGCACCCAGGACCTTAGCTAAATCAAGATTGCCTCGAATTAAGCGATTCCTTTCCAGAGAATGAAGAAGGACCTAAGCACCTCGGGAGAGCATCCTAACAGCCGGTCTGAAAGGCCCCCTTCTGCACTTGAAGAAACCGGCGGAGGTGGAGGTTCGGCCTGTAGAGGTGGAGAAGGAATGACCTCTAACTCCAAGGTTGGCTGCTCTGGAGGTTGGAACAGAGAGCTCGGTACTTCTACCAAGTCCCGCCTCGGCGTCTGGGCAGCAGCAGCAACAACTTTTATCTCTCGTACTTTCTGGGTGAGCTCCCTCTTTCTCTTGTGGCTTTCCTTTGCAGTCTCGCCTCCCACCATACTTACACAAAGAATAAGTTAGTGAGATCACTAAGGTTAAGAGACTAAGGGTCTATATTATACCGATCCTGGGACCGAGGTCAGAGAGTTGCAACTCATAGTCCTCACGGGCGATCAAGCGCATCATCCACTATTTCAGTTCGGCCATAACCACATCCAAACATGAATACTTATGAGCGATTGCCTGATCCTTTAACTCCTTCACCACGGCATCCTTGTCTTTATTTAAGGCGATCTTCTTTGGTACTTTAGGGCAATCTTCAACTCCTGCCAGCTACGTGGAATGCTCTCAAAGCCATTTGGATCCTTACTCCTCAGTATGAAAAATCAATCTTTCCAGTTCTTCAGCAAAGAAGGGAGATCAGTGAAGAGCCCGCAGTTCGGCTTGGCTTGGAAAAATCAATATTCGTCATCTTTTCGCCAAGCGAGCCTACGCAATTCAGCAAAAACCTTCACCATGGGCTCAAGCATTTTAGCTTGGCATAGACCTCTGAAGGCCACCAGGGTCCGCTAGGAGTTCAGATGCACCTGGGCTACACAAAAATGGTGGAACTTCAGAATGGCTTTATTGAATTTGTCTAGGGGAAATCGAAGCCTGGCTTTTAATTGCTCTTCATACACCATGATCAGGTTAGTTTCTTCAAAGAAATTATTAGCCCAAAGATTGCCATAGCATCTGATATGTTCAAAGGAGTCGATTAGAAGATTTTACTCTTAGCTAATAGACTAAAGATCGGTCTCCCCGACGACCGATGGCAACTAGTCCATGGGTAAGTTCTCTTTCCTTGAAGTCGACGCTTGTTTTGACCTAGTCGCTTGACCATGGACCGGGATAATGGCTGTGGAAGGTTCAGGTCATTCACTTGATCTGACCACATCACCTTCATCTGATGTCCATAAAATGTGAACAAAGGGAGGGCTAGCAGCTCTCTGACCATCGGTACCGCTCATTTTCAAAGATAAAATTGATCAGAAAAAGATTAAAGCTCTTATCGGAGTGTAAATCAATGCTGAAAAATTTTAGGAAATGAGAAAGAGCGTCGTAATTACTCAGGGAATCCGAAAATAGCATAAGTGGGCATATGGCCAATACTCCTTCCTATTTATACCTGCCTAAGCATTAAATGCTCACGAAACCCTAAGTGACGCATCGGTTAGCAAAATTTGACCATTGCGATGATTCTAGAAACATGGCAGGGAGATCGGATAGTTAAAGGTCGGTTACGAGAGACCGGTCGATGAGTGTGATCTAGGAGATCAGGTCGGACACAGTTATAAGAGATCACAAAAATAATGCAATCATAAAACAAAATAAAAAATCAATTTTGAATAAACAAAACCTCATTTCATTTCCAAAAGGTCAGATTAGATCATTTTGGTGATCTCTCAAGATCAACAATTACAAATTTCCCTTCACTACATTCTCCCTATCTCGCTCCTACGGTTCGAACCATTTCTGATTCCAAGATGCCACTCAAGAGATGCCTGGAGATCGGGAGGGTAGCTCTCATCAACTATGGCAAAGACTACGAGAAGCTCGGTGTCTTAGTCGATGTCATCGACCAGAACTGAGCTACGATCGGGACCCCTGATATGTTTAGGAGCCAAATGAAATTCAAGAGGCGGTCACCGATATTAAGATTGAAATTAGCAGTCCCCTTGTCAGAGATCGGTTTACAGGTCATACCGGTAAACCGATCCAAGATCGGCACGGTAGTTAATTTTGACCCTGATTGGTCAATTAGTCCAGTTCCCTCACCATCATCAGACGACACCCTCATAAGTCTCTGATCACCGAAATTGTCCATTTTCAGGAGAGAAGCAAGGAAAACATTTGGAAAAAGATCAAGGTGGTTGTCATGAGGAAAATTCTCACTGGAAATGTAACACCCCAAATTTTTAAATTTATTATTTTGTGAGTAATATTAATGTTTTAATTTTATTTAAATTTTAGGAAATTATTTGAAATTTTTCAGATTTTAGAAATCGGGTTTGATTTTCCAAAAATATAAAACTTTGATGATTTTTAAAAATTAATTTAAAGACCACGTGGCAAAACTAAAAATATATTTTGGATTCTATGGATTTTTCTGAGTTTTCTAAAATTTTTTCGGAATTTTTGGACCTTGTTTTTGGTCCTACGATAGAGTAAAAATTCAATTTCGGGTATCCTGAATCGTACCAGCTGAATCGAACTGAACCGAATCGGACCGACCAAATCGGGCCAGCTCTTCTTCTTCTTCTTTTTCTTCCCATGTGCGTTTTCCTCTCTTCCTCTCTCTCTCGTTTTCTCTCTCCTCTCACCGCCCCTCGTCGGCCAGCCGCCACCCCAGCCTCCCCACCTCGCCGGCGCACCGCCCGATGCCTCCCCACTGCCGGCCAGCCTTCCAAGACGCCGGAAACGACGTGCGAAGCTCCCTTTGCATGCGCGCTCCCTTTTGGCTTCCCGGCCAAAATTCGGCCTATCCGGCCACCGATTGGGCTGGGTCTTGTGTCAAACACCATCTACACCTCGAGAGCTTTCCATAGACACTAAGAACACCAAAATCCATCTAGCGATTTGCTCAATTTTTGTTCGAAAAATTTTAGCCCATTTCGACTTTTGGGCTAGATTTCTCACAAACCGTGAACCCCACGAGAAAACCGAGAGTACCAGAGCGCTCCACTCGTCGAGAGCTTCGCGGCAATATAAATTTCAAAATTTTTCGACACCGTTTTTCGGTGGGTCCCACGAAACTTCGTAGTGTTTTTCTGAGCATTAAATGAGCTTAGAAAATTCCATAAAAATTATATACTAACCCCCGTGTTGTGGGCTTCGTGTAGGTACCTTCAATTCGTGAAAATTCGACAGTTGTCCAGGTCTGTGAATTTCTGGCCAGACAGACCGACTACCAAAAAAGTCTTGGAATTGGATCGAGATTTTGGCTACCCCACCGTTGTCAGATACCCCGAGCACGTTCCCAAGATCAGAATCTGCATAGGTAAACCCGAACCTTACTTTTTCGTAATTTTCTAGTACTTAAATGGGATTAAAAATCCATAAAATATTCGTGGTAGCTCAGAAAATTATGACTCATTTTGCATTAGCCTTGTAATATTACTAAGGACCGCGGGGCAAAGTTTTAGAATTTTTAGAGTTTATTTGGGTAGTTTTTGCAAAAAGGGTCAATTATAAGGACTAAATTGTAATTTTATATATTGTGATTGATGACTGTTTGGATGGGCCCAGGAGGGGCTGTGTGATGTGATTGAGATGTGGTATATGGTTTGTGGATATAGAAGTGTGTTTTAAGCCTTTTTGCAGGTTGGGTAGGTCCTAAGTATAGGGGAGACTCTGTCGGATTTTCGGCACGACTTATGACGTATTTGGTCTTTTCTTGGTTTGTATTGAGTCAATTGTATTAAATAATTGTAATAAAATTGTCAGGTGAGCCGGGACAGCCTTCCTCCTCCACCCAGCCACCACAGTAACTTCGGTTGAGTCTGTGAGTAAAATATTAATTTTAATTGTAATTTCGATATTATTATATGTTCAAGCATGCCCATGCATTACTTATATGTAAATATCTATGTAGTTAAACTCTAGGCACGTTTTATGTTGCATTCATAATTGTTAAAGTGCCATGGATGTTATTGTGGTAATTTGGAGCAGTGTGCGTGAGTTGGCGTGCGTGTGGTGTGGTGTTGGCTATAGATAAGACGGGTAGACACGGTTTGAGATCTTCGCTAGGACCCAGTCCATCGGGGTAGACACGGCTTGAGTTCTTCGCTGGGACCCCAATTTGGTTTATCAAGTGGAAGTCCGAGCTTGAGTTCTTCACTGACACAGTTTGGATTAAGAGGGCTGTATAGGGGATCAGCTCTCATATATGTATTGTTTGACATTATCAGGTGTGTGAGTACTCCAAATTACCTTTTTGCTATTATGATGTGAAAATATTTCCGATGTTGCATTTCACTCTACAGGGTGCATTAACTTTAGATAGTTATAGAGATTATGGTTAAAATTGATATTTTACTCTCTGAATTGAATGCTCACTCCTGTTTATTATTTTTCCAGGCTACAGGAGGATTATTGTTGTGGTTAACCTGCTTTTCTTCTTTGCAGGTCGTTTATTTATGTTTGTGTAATTCTGTTAACTAGAAATATTTATTTGATTTGGGTCTGTAATATAATTACCATGTTGGACCTGCAAACTTATTATATGCATGTATGTTGGACTGGATGAGGGAGCTGAGCTCCCATTTATTTTTATGACATTTGAGTATGTGGAGGATGAGTTGAGCTCCCCAATTGATTATATATTGTTTTTACAGGTTGGGTGAGTCAAAAACTCACTGTTGAAAGGTCCATTTTATGGCTGGACTCTGTTCGGTTGAATTCTTGAAATTAGGCCCAAATGGGACTTAGAGTTGGGTTAAGGAATAGTTAGGCTTACTACGGGCCTCGAGGGCTTTAGGCTAGCCTAGGTCCTAGTACCGATTCGGCCCATAGGTTGGGTAATGACAAATGTGGTATCAGAGCTTAGGCTCCAGATTCATAGGGAATAATTGTTTAAAATGTTGAGAAGAGTCTAATAGGAGTCACATGCGGAAAATAGAGTCCACATTCGTCTTGCATTGTCATCCTTGCTTCTAGTTTCTGCTTCATATAATTGTGTGTAATTATGAGTCTATAAAACTATGTAATATGCAGTTTTTAAATTTTGTGGACTAATGTTGCTGCATTTCAGGAAAATGCGTAGAAGCAGGAGAGCTGCCACTGCACCAGAACCAGATGTGCCTGATGAGGTGTCGGCACAGGAGGAGGCGGCTACCCCGAGGAGGCGGGGTAGAAGGCCTAGAGCTGCTCAAGTAGAAGAGCAGCTGCCACCAGTTCAGGAACAGTGTTTTGCAGCCCCGGGTCCCATGGACCCTATGGCAGCTACTCTAACTGGTTTGTAGAGAACCATCGATATGATGGTACAGTATATGGTCCACCCTCCCCAATAGTCGCAGTCCACCGCACCAAGAGGGGAACCTTACAAACAGATAATCAATTTCAAGAAGTTGGTGCCTGGTACTTATGATGTGTCAGACGATGCCTATCGGTTTTTGGATTCCTGTAGACAGGCAAGAACAGAGTTACAGTTGACTGATAGGAGACTTATAGAATGTGTACAGCATGTCATGGGGCCTATGCCTAAACAATGGATGAATGATTACATATTACCTCGGATGGAAGGTTTGTCATGGACCTAGTTTGTGGAATTGTTTATCAATCGGTTTGTACCAGAGAGTTTTAGAGATCAAAAGCAGTAGGCCTTTGAGGCCTTAAGACAGAATGGTAGGTCTGTAGATGAATATGCTACATAATTTCTGGAACTGAGCAAGCATGCCCCTACAGCAGTAGCTACAGAAACTATGAAGGTGAAGAGGTTCCTAAAGGGGCTGGACAGGAGGTATGCAAACCTGGCCATGATGTCTGATCAGTCTTTGATATGGTAGTTGATCGAGCCCGATAGATTGAGATTAGCTACACCGGAGATGATAGTGGAAGAGCAAAGAAAAATAGAGCAGAAGGTTCTTCAGGTGTTCCCCACATGGGTGCTCCGGATAGCGAAGGCCAGAGTAATTACAGAGGAAGAAGTAGGAACAAGAGGAGTGGTTTTAGACACAAATCCCGAGGATTCAAACCAGGGTATGGATCCAGTAGTGGTCACAGTTCGGGATACAGCAGTTCTGGGTCTAGTTCAGGATCCTCCTTGGCACCTTGTGCACAGTGTGGAAGAGGACATTCAGGACTTTGTCTGATGGGTTCAGGAGTATGTTTCAGGTGTGGCCAACCAGGTCACTTTGCTAGGGAATGCCTCGTGTTCAGCGAGCCACCGATGGGGTCACAGGGTTCTGTTGAAAATGTTCCTCATCAGTTTTATCCTGGTGCTTCCAATATGGCAGGCAGTCAGTTCAGTGGCCAACAGGGCCGAGGACAAGGGGGACGTGGATTTGGAAGCAGATCAGGAGGTAGAAGTCAATATCAGGGTTTTGTAATGCAGGGTAGGGGTCAAGCTCGGGTTTTCACCCTGACCCACTAGGATGGTCAGGCTTCCAATACAGTTGTGGCAGGTATTCTTCTAGTCTGTTCCTATGAGGCTCGTGTTTTAATAGATCCGGGTGCTACGCACTCATTTGTCTCCCCAGTGTTTGCCATGAGATTGGATAGGAACCCTACAACTTTAGAATGTCCTTTGTCTGTAGCTACCCCATTTAGTGACAACATAGATGTAGATATGGTTTTTCCGGGTAGCCCAGTAGTAGTGGATGGAAAGATCCTTCTAGCAGACTTGGTTCCTCTACCAGTAATGGATTTCGATGTAATCTTGGGAATGGATCGGTTGGCAACTCATTATGCCACATTAAACTGCAGGAACAAAAAGGTGTATTTTCACATACCTGGTTGGAAGAGTTTAGCTTTGATGGTGACAGGAGCGTGGCTCCATATAAGTTGGTGTCAGCAATTAGTGCTAGAAAAATGTTGAGGCAGGGATGTCATGGGTATTTGGCATTGGTGAGAGATACATCTGTGGAAGGTGTCAACATGAAAAATGTTCCTGTTGTCAGAGAATTCATGGATGTCTTCCCTGAGGAGCTTCCAGGATTGCCACCAGGAAAAGAAATAGAGTTCTGCATTGATGTTGTACCGGGTACAAACCCCATATTAATGTCGCCTTATAGGATGGCACCAGTAGAATTGAAAGAGTTAAAGGAGCAACTACAGGAGCTTTTGGACAAGGGTTTCATACGTCTGAGCACTTCACCGTGGGGTGCTCCTGTTCTATTTGTGAGAAAGAAGGATGGGTCCTTGAGATTGTGTATTTACTATAGACAGTTGAACAAGGAAACTATGAAGAACAAGTATCCACTTCCTCATATCGATGATCTGTTTGATCAGCTCTAAGGAGCTAGATTCTTTTCCAAGATAGACCTACGATTAGGCTACCATCAGTTGAGAATCAGGAATGAGGATATGTCCAAAACAGCATTCAGGACAAGATATGGTCATTATGAGTTATTGGTGATGTCTTTTGGACTCACTAATGCACCAGCAGCCTTCATGGACTTGATGAACAGGGTGTTCATGTCATTCCTGGACCATTTTGTCATCGTATTCATAGATGATATTTTGGTATACTCTCGGACCGAGAAAGAACACGTGTGGGAGGATGGTGTTGCAGACTTTGAAGGAGCACCAACTATATGCCAAATTTTCAAAATGTGAATTTTGGCTAGAAAGCATCTCATTCTTGGGACACGTGGTTTCTAGTGAAGGTATTCAAGTGGATCCCAAGAAAATTGAAGCTGTAACTGATTGGCTTAGGCCTACAACAGTCACTGAGGTGCGAAGTTTTCTGGGTCTAGCTGGCTATTATAGGCATTTTGTGCAATATTTTTCCAGGATAGTGGCTCCCCTAACTAAGTTAACTCGGAAAAATGTTCCATTCATTTGGACAGATGATTGTGAGAAGAGTTTCCAGATGCTTAAGAAGTGTCTAACCACCGCCCCTGTGTTGACACTACCGATGAGTGGTGAAGGATATACCGTGTACTGTAATGCCTCTAGAGTTGGCTTAGGATGTGTTTTAATGCAGAATGGAAAAGTAATGGCTTATGCTTCAAGACAGTTAAAGAGGCATGAGTAGAACTACCCCACCCATGATTTGGAAATGGTGGCTGTAGTCTTTACACTAAAAATCTGGAGACACTACCTGTATGGTGAAGTGTGCGAGATATACACCGACCACAAGAGTTTGAAGTACATTTTCCAACAGAGGGATTTAAACTTTAGACAGAGAAGATTGATGGAGCTTCTGGAGGACTATGATTGCACCATCCAGTACCACCCTGGGAAGGCCAATGTAGTAGCAGATGCTTTGAGCAGAAAATCTTTTGGCAGTTTGGTGCACATATCAGCGGAGAAGAGACCGTTGATTCAGGAAGTACATGAGTTGATGGATCAAGGTCTAATCCTAGATCTTTCAAATGAGGGGGTATTGTTGGCTCATTTTTCAGTAAGACCAGACCTGCGAGATAGAGTCAAGAGTTTCTCAGCACAGAAACCAACAATTGATGAAGATCATAGAAAGAGTACAGCAGGGTGAAGGTGGTGAGTTTGGATTTGCCAATGATGGCGCCCTTATGCAAGGTTCTAGGATATGTGTGCCCGATGTGGACATTCTCAGAAATGAAATCATGCAAGAGGCACACTATACACTGTACAATGTCCACCCAGACTCCACCAAGATGTACCATGATGTGAAAGATAGCTATTGGTGGAATGGCATGAAGAGAGACATAGCAGACTTTGTGTCCAAGTGCTTGACTTGTCAGAAGGTGAAGTTTGAATACCAGAGACCATCAGGGAAGCTACAAGACCTCCCTATCCCAGAATGGAAGTTGGAAATGATTATTATGGATTTTGTGACTGGGTTGCCTTGTACCACGCGAGGATATGATTCGATATGGGTAATTGTAGACCGCCTAACTAAATCAGCTCATTTCTTATCTGTGAAGATCACATATTCTGTTGCACAGTATGCCCAACTCTATATTTGAGAAATCGTTAGATTGCATGGAGTTCCTGCTTCTATAATATCTGACAGAGGACCCCAGTTCACTTCTCAATTTTGGAGAAAGTTACAGGGAGGCACTTGGCACGCAGTTGAACTTTAGTACCGCTTTCCACCCTCGCATGCACGGCAAATTGAAAGGACAATCCAAACACTGGAAGACATGCTCTGCATGTGTGTTTTGGATTTTGGAGGTTAATGGGATGATCAGTTACCTTTGGTGGAGTTTGCCTACAACAACAGTTATTATTCTAGCATAGGGATGGCACCCTATGAGGCACTATATGGAAGAAAGTGTAGGTCTCCTCTGTGTTGGACGGAAATGGGAGAAGCGAAGGTGCATGATGTAGACCTAGTACAGTACACTTCAGAGATGGTTCCTTTAATCAGGGAATGATTGAAAACAGCTTTCAGTAGACAAAAGAGTTATGCAGACCCCAGACAGAGGGATGTAGAGTTTACAGTAGGTGACTATGTATTCCTGAAGGTTTCTCCGATGAAGGAAGTCATGAGATTTGGAAAGAAGGGCAAGTTGGCATCTCAGTATATTGGACCTTTTAAGGTTACTGATAGAGTTGGAGCAGTTGCCTATAGGTTGGAGCTACCACTCAACCTTTCTCACGTTCATCCTGTATTCCACATCTCCATGCTCAGGAAATACATTTCTAATCCTTCTCATATGTTGCAGCCGGATGTAGTAGAGCTGAAAGAAAACTTGATGTTTGAGGAGCAACCTGTAGCCATAGTGGACTACCAAGTGAGACAGCTAAGATTAAAACAGATCCCTATAGTTAAGGTTTTGTGGAGGAGCCAGTTAGTGGAAGAGTGCACCTGGGAGTCAGAGCAGGACATGCGTAGCAAGTATCATTATCTATTTAATGTATAATTCAGTACCTTATTATGCCTTGTGTAAAAATTTGAGGATAAATTTTCTATAAGGAGGGAAGAATGTAACATTCCAAATTTTTAAATTTATTATTTTGTGAGTAATATTAATATTTTAATTTTATTTAAATTTTAGGAAATTATTTGAAATTTTTCGAATTTTAGAAATTGGGTTTGATTTTTTAAAAATATAAAACTTTGATGATTTTTAAAAATTAATTTAAAGACCACGTGACAAAACTAAAAATATATTTGGATTCTATGGATTTTTCTGAGTTATGTGGAATTTTTTTGAAATTTTTGGACCTCGTTTTTTATCCCAAGGCAGAGTAAAAATTCAATTTTGGGTATCCTGAATCGAACCGGTCGAATCGAACCGGACCGGATCAGACCAGTCGAATCAGGCCAGCTCCTTCTTCTTTTTCTTTTTCTTCCTGCGCGCGTTTTCCTCTCTTCCTCTCCCGTTTTCTCTCTCCTCTCACCACCCCTCGCCTGCCAGCCACCACCTCAGCCTCCCTACCTCGCCGGCGCACCGCCTCGACGCCTCCCCATCGCCGGCCGGCCTTCCAAGCCGCCGGAAACGACGCGCGAAGCTCCCTTTGCGGGCACGAGCCGTTTTGGCTTCCCAGCCAAAATTCGGCCGATCCGGCCACCAATTGGGCCGAGTCTTGTGTTAAACACCATCTACACCTCGAGAGCTTTCCATAGACACCAAGAACACCAAAATCCATCTAGCGGTTTGCCTAATTTTTGTTTGGGAAGTTTTAGCCCATTTCGATTTTTAGGCTAGATTTCTCGCAAATCGTGAACCCCACGAGAAAACCGAGAGTACCAGAGCGCTCCACTCATCGAGAGCTTCGCGGCAATATAAATTTCAAAATTTTTCGACACTGTTTTTCGGTGGGTCCCATGAAACTTCGTAGTGTTTTTCCTAGCATTAAATGAGCTTAAAAAATTATGTTAAAATTATATACTAACCCCCGTGTTGTGGGCTTCGTGTAGGTACCTTCAATTTGCGAAAATTCAACAGTTGTCCGGGTCTGTGAATTTCCAGCCAGGCAAACCGGCTATCGAAAAAGTCTTGAAATTGGATCGAGCTTTTGGCTACCTCACCGTTGTCAGACGCCCCGAGCGCGTTCCCGAGATCAAAATCGGCATAGGTAAACCCAAAACTTGCTTTTTCATAATTTTCTAGTGCTTAAATAGGATTAAAAATCCATAAAATATTTGTAGTAGCTCAGAAAATTATGATTCTTTTTGCATTAGCCTAGTAATATTGCTAAGGACAGCAGGGCAAAGTTTTAGAATTTTTTGAGTTTATTTGGGTAGTTTTTGCAAAAAGGATCAATTATAAGGACTAAACTGTAATTTTACATATTGTGATTGATGACTGTTTGGATGGGCCCAGGAGGGGCTGTGTGATGTGATTGAGATGTGGATATATGGTTTTGTGGATATAGAAGTGTATTTTAAGTCTTTTTGCAGGTTGGGTAGGTCTGAGGTATAGGGGAGACTCTGCCGGATTTTCGACACGACTTAAAACGTATTTGGTCTTTTCTTGGTTTGTATTGACTCAATTATATTAAATAATTGTAATAAAATTGTCAGGTAAGCCGGGACAGCCTTCTTCCTCCGCCTAGCCGCCATAGTGACTTCGATTGAGTCTGTGAGTAAACTATTAATTTTAATTGTAATTTCGATATTATTATATGTTCAAGCATGCCCATGCATCACTTATATGTAAATATCTATGTAGTTAAACTCTAGGCACGTTTTATGTTACATTCATAACTGTTAAAGTGCCATAGATGTTGTTGTGATAATTTGGAGCAGTGTGCGTGAGTTGACATGCGTGTGGTGTGGTGTTGGCTATGGACAGGACGGGTAGACACGGCTTGAGATCTTCGCTGGGACCCGGTCCTTCGGGGTAGGCACGGCTTGAGTTCTTCGCTGGGACCCCGATTTGGTTTATTAAGTGGAAGTCCGAGCTTGAGTTCTTCGCTGGCACAGTTTGGATTAAGAGGGCTGTATAGAGGATTAGCTCCCATATATGTATTGTTTGACATTATCGGGTGTGTGAGTGCTCCAAATTGCCTTTTTGCTGTTATGATGTGAAAATATTACCGATGTTGCATTTCACTCTACAGGGTGCATTAACTTTAGATAGTTATAGAGATTATGGTTAAAATTGATATTTTACTCTCTGAGTTGAACGCTCACTCTTGTTCATTATTTTTTCAGGCTAAAGGAGGATTATTGTTATGGTTAACCTGCTTTTCTTCTTCGCAGGTCGTTTATTTATGTTTGTGTAATTCTGTTAACTCCTAGAATTTTTGCATGTGTTAAAAATATTTATTTGATTTGGGTCTATAATATAATTACCATGTTGGACCTGCAAACTTATTATATGCATGTATGTTGGACTGGATGAGGGAGCTGAGCTCTCATTTATTTTTATGACATTTGAGTATGTGGAGGGTGAGCTGAGCTCCCTAATTGATTATATATTGTGTTTATAGGTTTGGTGAGTCAAAAACTCACTGTTGAAAGGTCCATTTTATGGCCGGACTCTGTCCGATTGAATTCTTGAAATTAGGCCCAAATGGGCCTTAGAGTTGGGTTAAGGAATAGTTAGGCTACGGGTCTCGGGGGCTTTAGGCTGGGCTAGGTCCTAGTGCCGGTCTGGCCCATAGGTTGGGTTGTGACAGAAAAATTCAAGAGTAGAAAAGTAAAACATCAGAAATTCACTGGAGAAAGAGAATGTGAGAGTGTGAAGGACGAAATTCCTTTGCATATATATAGGGCCTTGGCATTTATTGCGTGCAGAACTCGAAGCGGTTCATCGGTAATTGAAGAATTAATTGTTTTAGGAGATGAGAATGGGATCGAAAATTAAGATCGAGAAGATGAAAGTTCAGATGCAGAAAGAGCCGAATTGAGAGATTGGAATAAGAGGTCTTAGGTCTACCAACCACAATAGAGATCGGTTAAACTAAGATCAGAGGGCTTAGAGAATCAATCATGACCCTCGAATTTGTAAGATTAACTCATCACCATCGGATCTCAAACAGTTAAAGCAGCCCAGTACATTTCAATTTACATCGTTGATCACATTTGTAAGGAAAGATTTGAGACCTTCAGATCAAAAGTGAATAAATGATTCGACACCTTTTGCTCCCAGCCCTTGGATCCATTCTATAAGGCGGAATTCCCGATCGTTAGATTAAAGAATGAAAGGACAGAGATTCTGAACTAAATCCCGACCCTCAATCTTGATTCTCTTTAATTGTAAGACGTCAGATTGCATCCTTTTAAATACGAGCCATCCATATCTTCCTGCTGGAATCCTGACCCTCTATTTTGAGTACCCATTCCCTATAAATACTTGCATGCAATACTGTAGTAAAGGGGGAGGATCGTGAGAAAACCTCTGCATTTTGATATAGTTTTATTGCCCTTCATTCTGAAACCCTTGAAATTCTTACAGACTTTAGAAATAAATTTTCTAAAGGATATTTTCACTGAGGTTACAGGTATTGCAATTCATACCCTTAATAGCCATGCACCATCTTGGAAGCCCAATCGTAGTTCGTCATTAAGGCCTCGTTGTCATCTCCCTCGGTAGCTTAAAGTCATTCCGTCATCTCAGCTATAGCAGCACCAGAGTCTGCAGAGCATCGGTATTGATCATCCATTGTTTCAGCTCTCTACAGGTAAACGTCTAACTTGTCCATCATTAAGTATCGCTAGTTTGTGTTCATGACGTGAGTATTCTTAAGGTGTCTTGTCTCACTGAGTTCTCAGAATAGGAACATACCAGGTCTGACTTGTGTCATAAATATTACCTTTGGCCTCCTATTATTTATAAGTATTACAATTATCATTATTTTCAATTCTTTTTTTTCATATGAATGAAAGTTCGGGTCGCTAATGCTCCGTAACTATCGTGAGAAGTATGGATAAAGGTGACAACTTAGAAATTTTCGACCCGAATAAATAAAGAAAATAATTAGGAAAATAGATGTATTTCGGGTCGATGTAGAAGGTTTGGATAAGTTGTGAGGTCGGAGACTGAGATTAGCTCAGATAAGTAAATTATGGGATCGAAAAGAAACGAAGTAACCTCAGGCGATAAGCTAAAAGAATGGAAAATCAAGACAAACTCGGATCATAAGACACGAAACCTGAAACAGAAAAAGTTCAGACAATAAGCTATATGGGTAGAAATAAAGGAGTTCGGATAATATAGAGGTCGTGGAATTACGCGGAAGATCGATGAAGAGTTAGGATCGACATTCGCAACTTTTAAATTCACTTTACAAAATGAGAGTTCGAGAGAGAGTCCTTACCCGAATTCTCTTAGCCAAAGTTCTAATAATATTTCAAGAGATCGGGAGAGAGTCCTTTCCTGAATTCTCCGAGTTAAAATCCTAATAAAATATTTCAAGAGATCAGGAGAGAGTCATTTCTTGAATTCTTCTAGTTAAAATCCTACTAAACTATTTTAAGAGATCGGGAGAGAGTCTTTACCTGAATTCTCTTAGCTAAAATTCTAATAAAATATCTTAAGAGATCGAGAGAGAGTCCTTACCCGAATTCTCTTAGCTAAAATTCTGACAAAATATTTTAAGAGATCGGGAGAAAGTCCTTACCCGAATTCTCTTAGCTAAAACTCTAATTAAAATATTTTAAGAGATCGGGAGAGAGTCCTTACCCAAATCCTCTTGACTGAAATTATAATAAATACATTTAAGAGATCGAGAGAGAATCTTTACTTAAACTCTCTTAGCTAAAATTATAATAAATACATTTTAAGAGATTGGGAGAGAGTCCTTTTCTGAATTTTCTTAACCAAAATCCTAATAAAAATGTTTTAAGAGATCGGTAGAGAGTCTTTTCCTGAATTTTTTAGTCAAAATTCAAATATTCTAACACACACCATGCCCTCAGTTATTTGAATGTTAAAGTACATAATGTGTGAGCCGAGAGTCTTCCTCACTTGTTATGAATCTTTAAGGTCCTAATAACATCTATTTAGAATTAGAGTTCTAATACGAAGAGGGAGAAATTTGATAAAATATTTAACAAATCAAATAAACATAATACCCATTCAGTGTAGGATTATCCCATATACCTGTGTTATTGGGAAACCCAAAATGATGAAATATCAAATGTTCCTTTTAACAAGGACCAATATTATAACTCCAACCCCACAATTATCAAATTTAACTTATGAAGAGCACATCGTTAAATTTGCTTACCCTCGTTGAGAGACGAGGTGGTGTGCCTAACACATTCCCCACACGTACATAGACCCCAAACTTAGAATCTCTGTTTTAGAAGTGATTTTATAAATTTATAAATTTTTATTTTTACTAATGATTTCCTTTAATTTTTTTCAAAATTAAAATGACGACTCTTCATTTTTTTCATTTCTGTGAGAATCATCCGGTGACTGTAAAATTTTTAAGACAATCATGTTGACTTTGACACACATAATAACTTTGACACTTTGATATGATAGTTTAATATTATTACTAAAATGGCCTTTTGTATTGATAATTTTATGTTTATTTTTTAAACACTGAAATAACTTTCAGAGTTAATATTTTTATAAACACACATTATATTAATAAATAATTTCAAATTCACATTATTTTAATAAAATATTTTTAAAAACATATTATTTATATAATTAATCCATATCCTTTACGCCAAGTAATTAATTAATTAATTATTCCTCTCAAGCCCTTAGAAGTTAAAACCCTCGAGCCCTTAGCCTTCAAACCGTCGTAAGCCGTTGGCGTTCTTCCTCTCCTCTTTCTATCCATCGCCATGGAGCCCTGTTGAGAGTCTGCCAACAAAGGGACCAACGAAAGGATGCTTCGTTTTGCTCATTACAATTCTCAAACCCATCTCCGCAAGCTTGTCTTCTCGTCCTCAAACATTGGTCTTCTTCATATGGGTTCCAAATTATTTCTCAAACCTGCAACGCCATCTGCTCCTCTTTCTTCAAGAAGACATCTGTACAACTCATGTAAATGTCTGGTACCAACTTTTTGTTCTAAACCTATCTCTAAAATCCGCCCTTATTTCCTTAAAACTAATGGCTTCACCTCAAATGCCACTGTTCCAGCTCCAGGTATGTATCTCTCTTTCTCTCTCTATATGTGCCTCTGGGTTTCTCTTGGAAGGACAGAAAGAAGAGTAATCGTGTGAACAGATAAATGCATATTTAAAACCTAAGGTATGGAAATCTTTGTTCAATTTTCAGTTCATGGTGGGGATTCGGAAGTGAAGAACTTTAGAAAATTGGAGATTCTAAGGCGCAAATTGGAAGAGTTGGGTATTGAAATGGACACATTTACTCCTGGCCAACATAATCACTTACAATGTCCAATGGTAAGCTTTATTACATGCTACTCTGTTGCATGCCAACTTTATCGTTCTTTAGCATCTGCTGGGTATTGAAAGTAATATTTAAAGTGTCTTCTTCTTCATTTGTGTTTATTTATTTATTTATTTATTTATTTTTATTTTTTTTTAATTGTGTGGCTATTATGCACAAACATTGTCATTTTTCAAGCTTAATTAGAAATTGTTGATGGCAGACTCTTGGGTCGCTGGAGAAAATTTTAATTTTTAATAAGGTCTTTCTTTCATAATAATTAATGTAAATGATCTTTGACATCATATAAGCTGATTACTTTAATCTTTATCAATGGAAACTTTCTTTTCTTCTTTCCTATGAAAATTGGAGTGTAAGCAAAATGTTTTGACGTTTGGTTTATTTTTTTTGCCTTGTACTAAACTTAAGCATGGAGGCAGTTCATATCGACTATCATTTGGTAAAATCTCGGTTCACATATGCTAGTAGGAATTCATTTTCTTAACTTTAGATCCCAATGTTTATTCTATAGTACTTACATGTCATTATTTTTTCTATGTTAGTGCAATGGTGGTGATTCGGAGGATAAAAGTTTCTCTCTGTTTATCAGCCCAGATGGGTATGCTCTTGTAGTTTCTCTCTAGCAATTTGTACTTCTAGTTTTTAACAGATTGACAACTTTGCTCCTTATTGATTTATAGGAGTGGTGCATCCTGGACTTGCTTTCGAGCTAAATGCGGATGGAGTGGTGGAACCAGGGTAAGATGTTTGCTCATCTGGATGTGAAACTGCATTTTTATCATTTGTTTTGGGAATTATTCCTTTAGCACTATTCCTCTGGTTTCAGCCCTTTGCAGGAAGAAACTCTACATATGAGAGCTCAATTCAAGATAACAAGGTTAAGCAGAAAAAGGAAATCACTGTGGAGAGTCTGAAATTGGAACCACTATGTAGCGAGGTTGTTAGGTTCTATTTTGCTCTCCTTTCTCACTTTTTATGAAATGGTTGTTGAGTTATGATGCCTAACATGCTTATCTCCTTACCAGTACCCAGTACCTAAGATGGCTTGGGGGGAAGTAGTCAGAAAAGATATAACAAACTCTAGATCTTTTTGAAGTGGTAGCCCTAAATTGGTTGGAGTGGAGGAATCCATGTAGACAACTCCATCTAATTTGTGATTAAGGGTTAGTTTGGTTGAGTTGACTTGAATTGTTTTCTACTTTCTTATGCTGACTGCACTTGGGGGAAAATTTATTATGGGGTAAAAGTTAACTGCTTATTGTTATATATTTTATGCTTGCTTATTTCTGAACATTGAAGATGTGAGATGCCAATATTTAATTTCTGTAAAATGCTTATGCTTTAGCCTTAATCACTCAAATTAGTATTTGAAGTATGTATAATGTGTGCACATGTGTGTGCAACTATCTTAAATATGTTTTATTTTATCCTTTCGAGTTTTCTTTCAGATTGCATTGGTTGCATATGCTTATTCAACTTCATTTCTACACTATTATTTGCTAACACACATGTATATCTTTTTCTGGCCTTGTTTCAGCTCATTGGTTACTTTGCAGAGCGGTTAATATCAGCAGAGACGTTACAGAGAAATCGTGTTATGCAAAAAAGCTATGGTTCTCAGGTGCATGATATTGCTGAATCAAGAAAAAGTAATCAATGGTTATGTCATGTTATGGTGTAGCTCGAGCAAAAGTTTTTTATTTATTTATCTTTTTTTTCGTTTTGTGGGAAGGGGTGGATGGTGGAATATTTTGCCTATATGAAATAGTAATCCTTTGATGATCTGTTCTTGTGGCAGATATTTTATTTGTCATTTCAATCTAATGTGGGCAACAGTTCTGCAGCTTCGGCCTTGTGAAATAATTCTTTGCATTTTATTGGCAGATTATGATCGCATTTACATATTGGCGAAATGGAGTTCTTACCAGCTGCAAATATCGAGATAGCAACAAGAAATTTTTGCAGGTACAGGTTTTGTGCTACTATTGCAAAGAACAAATTTAGAAAGTTTGATAATTGCACAAAACAAATTTTTTCATGATGAGAACAATAAATAAAAAGTAATAATAATAAATTTCAGCAATTGCCATTCCTTTCATTCTAGACCAATAATGGATTTTAAGTCACTTGATGAATTTGAGCAACTGGAATTTGATATTTTATTCTACACTTATTCCAGGAAAGGGATACAGAAAAAATATTTTATGGGCTGGATGATATCAAGGAAGCTGATGATGTCATTATTGTATGTCCTCTTGTCCTCCATGGGAAATTCTTTACATATATACTTAACAACTTAACCTGAGACCTAATATTTTATTTCTGATCATAGGTTGAAGGTGAAATAGACAAGCTTGCAATGGAAGAAGCTGGGTTCCGTACTTGTGTGAGTGTACCTGATGGCGCGCCTCCAAAAGTTTCTTCAAAAGAGTTGCCTTCTGAAGAGAAGGTCTGTGTCTGTCAGCTGTCAAATTTTGAGTCTTCTTAGTAGTAATAAATAATTACTTTTGTCATTGCTGTTTTTATTTTTATTGTTCTAGTTAATTATTGTTGTTTAGTTGAATCATCCTCTTTTTTTCCCCCCTCACCTATAAGGGTTTAGGAGTGTTGTCTTGTCGATGTAAATTGTCCACTTAACTTTTAGTCCTCTCAATTGAGGATGTAAAATCGCCATTAGAGGATAAAAAGGTTGCCTGCATCTGTATAAGAAAAGGAGATATGTTTATAAGACCAAAAAGATCAATGAATTCTGTGGCATCTTTCATATCCCCAAGGTATTCTGACTAACCAAAAATCATTATCTTAAGTTGACTTTTTTCGAGTATTTAGGGAGATGACTGCTCCCCTGAAAAGCGCTCTCATTTGATCATGAAACCAAAAACTAGTGGGAGGGATTAAAGATCTTTTCTTCCAACTCACCCTAAACTATTAAATGGAAAACAATCAATAGCAGAACTTTATATCCTCAACAGAAAATATGCAATCCTCAACCTTTGATGACACACATTTGATAAAATATTTATATGCCAGCTTTCCTGTTAAAAAAAGTAAAAAATCTTTTGACTTGTTTTTAGGTTAATGAATTGACATTATTCTTGTGAGAACTTGAGATTATGTCAAACTTCTTGGGAGATGGTAAACGTTATACAGTTGTCATATGGGGAAACATCCAAGTACGTCTAAGACCAAGCACAACATTCATGCATTAGATAAGTTACTCGTCAATAAATTGAACTTTTTGTGTGGATTGCTCATCCAATTTTCATCTGTTCTTTGAACCGCCTTGTGTAGTCATGGGGTCAGTTCCATTTGATCTAGCCAACGGGCGGCACAGATTTTGTAGGTTGGGGTTTTCCTATGATTGCACTCCACGTCTACAGCAATATAAATTGATTGACATTGCATACATAACTGTGAAAATGAACTATGCATACGGAGCAAAGCGTTAGGTTTCCCATTACCTTTGGAGTGGAAGAATAAAACAATGCAAAATTCATCCCAGAAGCAAACATATAAATGCAAGTCTTGTTTCATTGCTCTAGATTTGGTGTGTGTTACAAGTTAATCAAGTAGCGGTTTTAATTATTCCTAGTGGCATCCTGAGGGCATTACTTTGTCAAACTCGCAATTTATCGAGTCAACTTTAAAAGGCAATGTGCCTTTGTAGTTTCAATGATAATATTGCTTTTTGTATTAGAAACTCAGAGCTGATTCTTCTTGGATATATTTTGTGAAGCTAGGACACAAAATATCAATATCTGTGGAATTGCAAAGAGTACTTGAATAAGGTTAGTGTAAATTACTAAAGTGCTTTTGAATGTAACTCATCAATGTGAAAGGATTTGGATTTTGAACATTGTATCAAAACATGCTATGATAGGCATCTCGTATAATACTTGCTACTGATGGAGATCCACCTGGTCAAGCTTTAGCTGAGGAGATTGCACGTCGCATTGGAAGGGAAAGGTTTGTCATTCTCTGTGATAATACTGTTGAGCTTTGTCTTGTGAGTCTATACTAGTTGTTGAGATAATTCTTTGTTCTCTATGGGGATACAGATGCTGGAGAGTCAAGTGGCCAAAGAAAAATAAAGAGGAGTATTGCAAAGATGCAAATGAGGTCTGATATAAATGTTGCACGTCTTTCTGTGTTACATAATGTTCAAATGAGTTTTAACCATGATAGTGATTTATGTGGCACATCTTCTGCAATATGGGAAGAGTACCATATGCAATATGCTATTTTTTTCCTCTCCACTGGACTATTATTCTTCAATGAGTTATATGTTATGCATCATCCCATGTGATCAGTTTCATGCATTTTTGGTTGGTATTTTTTTTTTATGTTTTAAGAACAATAGTCAAAAGAACAATGAAGTTACTTTTGTAGCTCTTTTTTTCTTGGGATAACTGTCTCACTATATGTCAAAATATGCTCAGGTTCTCATGTTTTTGGGTCCCAATGCACTTCGGGAAGCAATTGAAAATGCAGAGTTATACCCTATCCGTGGGTTGTTCAACTTCAGGGATTACTTTAATGAAATTGATGACTATTATAATCGGACTCTTGGTTACGAATGTGGTGTCTCAACTGGGTGGAGGGCTCTAAATGAATTATATAAAGTAAGGATAATTTGTTTTTTCCTGAGTTTTCATTTTTTTCTATTTAAACCTTTGTTTCTCTCTTTAATAATGAAGAATACTGATTGACATTATGTTATACTGGGTTTTTATCTTACAAAAGTAACTTCCACAAGATTATTTGAATGAACATACAAACGACTAAAGGTGATTTTTGATGGTACCCTTACTAATTTGTAATTCTAATTATTTTTAAACATTTGGTTGAGAAAATTATCTCTATTCCAAATAATGGTATAATTGCCCAAAATATATTTGTAATTTTCAAATAATCATGTTGACTGTTAAGCTTTTTCATGCTCATTTAATGATTATGATTTCAACTCTCTCTTGTTCACTCATTGCTTCAAAATTTAGTAGTTTTCATAAGTTACAATATTAATGTCAAAATACATATCTTTTTCAAAACATTAAGATAATAATAGTAATCATATTAGTGTAAAATGATTTTGTAGATGGGTAGAGTATTTTTTGGATGAACAATTTAATTAATCTGTTTTTTTGTTGAACAAAATTTTTTAATTTTTGGAGATACCTACCATCTTTGATTTCAAGAATGGAATGGGTTGGCACCCCATTGGTGTTGATCAATAAATATTTGCCATGGTGTTGATGAATACATTATTTCTAATTAATAGCATTAGAGCTTTTGAAAATGTGACATTAATGAGTTCCTTTCATATCTTTTTAATTGGCTTAATTCCCAAAGATTTAAAGCCTAAAGATTAAATAACTGGGGATTTGAAATTGTTTAAAGTCTCATGCAAAATTTTAGATATAGTTTAAAATGAATATGTAACTTTGCATTTCATTGGAAGTACAAGTGACAAAAAAGGGTGGGTTTGGTTTGGGTTGTAAATGACTCATGCACCTATTTATTACCTGTTTAAAATTTATGTGGATGACCATACCCATTTAATTCAAATTAATCGTAGTTCAACCATTTACCTAAATCAATGTTTAAATTGCCGGTGTTATTGACTAGTATGATTGTCCACCAATAGCTTTGGTGCAACCTTGACCACCCTTTTGTCACCATTTTCACCACCTCATCACTATTCACCACCACCACCAATCTTGCCATTGTGGTAGTGGCAGTCAATGGCATAGTAGGTAGGGAAGTGGTTATACTCACAAAACTCTGTTTAGCAATTAAGATGGGTACCCATACCCAAATATTATTTGAGCCCACATTAATGGGTGGGCTAGGATGGGCTATGATTCATTTAATACTCAAATATAAGGCCGTTTACAAACATTTAGATGGGTTATGGTTCAGTTTTGCCACATCTAATTGTAACTACTATCAAGTTGCCACATTGTAGGGGCTCGAAGTGTAAGGAAGTTTTTGTGGTTTAGATTATGATATTGAAGGCATAGTTTCTACCATATAATTTGGTGTTGAATATATATAATTATATTGAAAGTATATAATATATTTAAAAATCATGAAAAAACATATGTATAAAATTGTTTTTTTGGTTTGGTTCAATAAGTGTCCGGTATGGTTCCTATTCAATTCTTAGTGAAGAATTAGAATCGAATCAAAACAGTAAATAAGTTCAGTTTGATATATTCTAACTGATCCTGTATAGTTCTTTAGTTCGATTAGGGATCCCCAATAACTGTGCACACCCACAGTTGACACCCAGGGAACAACAATGTTATACTTCACTAATTAAAAAGGTTTAAATGATGATACATCCATTTCTTTACGGGTTTTTATAAATTTGAATTCTCAAATTTCTATTTTCTAATTTATGATGCTGTTTGGCTTCACTTATGAAAATTAGCTTATAAAGTACATGTTTAAAATTTTAAGCAATTACGTGTTTAGTTAAAGTTCAAGTGGCTGATTAGTAACTAATATTTGTGTTAAAAAATAGCTTATAAGCACATTTACTATTAAAATTATTAAGAAGGATATTAAATAAGATATATGGTAAAATTTTAAAAATTAAATGAGGGTAACATTGTAAAATATTTGATCAAATTAGCTGACAAATATAGGGCTTATAAGCACTAACCACTAAATTAAAAAGTTGTTCCTAAACTTGTTATTA
This sequence comes from Hevea brasiliensis, assembly GCF_030052815.1. Classification (NCBI taxonomy): domain Eukaryota; kingdom Viridiplantae; phylum Streptophyta; class Magnoliopsida; order Malpighiales; family Euphorbiaceae; genus Hevea; species Hevea brasiliensis. Next base: position 17,681,941 of record NC_079509.1, on the reverse strand, counting down.
TTATTATTTTTGGCTTATAAGGCCAGAAAATGTTATAAACAAACAGATAACTTATTTTTAGAGTTTAAAAGCTGGTTTGACTAACTTATGAGCTACGAGAAACATCTTCTAAGTTTAGCCCTTTTTTTTTGTTATTTTCTCTCGGAAGTGAGTTCACTTGTAAGTTCTGTTCTGAAATAAGCATGAACTAACATTAATATATCAAGTTAATTTGTGTTTTTCACTCTTCTGAAATAACCATAAATAAATAAACTGATTAGTTTCAAACGTATCAAATTTTTTTATTAGGTTATGCCAGGAGAATTGACTATAATAACTGGGGTTCCCAATTCTGGTAAAAGTGAGTGGATTGATGCTCTCTTATGCAATCTTAACAGCAGTGTTGGCTGGAAATTTGCACTTTGCTCTATGGAGAACAGAGTAAGCTAATTATCAATTTTAATTTGCATTTGTATGGCATTGATGGAAGTGTTTGCTGTCTGTCTCCATTTATGCATGTGTAACGTGCAGTATATACTACTTCCTTCATCCCATTTCAATAGCTTTTTAAGGTTTTTGCACAAGGATTAAGGAAATGATTGGATAGCATCATTTTTATTAAAAATATACTATTAAGTGACTAAAATACCCTTATAGTATCATTGGAATGTAAAAGGGTGTTACGAAGAGATAAATGCATTGGGAATAATAATAGACAAAGGTAAAATTGGAAAAAAATAATAAATGCTTTCTTGATTTTCTAAAATAGCAAATAAAGTGGGACAATTTTTTCTAAATCATCTATTACAATGAGATGGAGGGAGTGTTATTATTATTATTATTATTATTATTATTATTATTATTATTATTATTATTATTATTATGGAAATATTGGGGATACGTGATCCTTAGTTATCTTGCTAAATTTGAAATGTTATTAAACATAGATTAATCATAATAACTTTTGATGAAACTGAAATTGCATTGTTTTATAACTTGTTTGCCTTTTCAGGTATGACATCTTGGTGTCTGTAGAATCTGTCCCCCAAATGGTAGTATGAGAAAAAAATTGTAAATATTCTGATGGGTCAACATTGAGCAACATATTTCTGTAGACTACTTACTATAAATATTTCAAAATTGTTAAATTCTAAACATGTTAGATTTATTGTTTCTGTCCTTGTGCAAGTTATTGTAGACATTTGTTAAAGAACCACTTCAACCTTATATGCTATGTTTATTCACAATGTCGTTGTGGCTGAAGTCATCTTACTCTCTTCTCATTTCACATATAGGTCCGGGAACATGCTAGGAAACTTTTGGAGAAACATATAAAGAAGCCCTTTTTTGATGCGCGGTGAGTTAGGGTGAATTTCTTTGTTATTGCTGTGTTGCCCTTGGTTCCTTATTGTTTTGTACTTTCTATGAAGTAACAGCCATTTAATTCTTTGCTTTAAAATGTACTTGTATTAGAACACCTTTCTATAGCATCATTTGCCTGGACCAGTCCTTAACTCCTTATTATCATGTCTACCTTGCCCATAACACATGCTCCAAACATTGGATATATCAGTTGTTCTCTTGTAGTATTTCTGTTTGTTTATTGGCAACCTATATGTTTATCTGTTGTGAATGGACAAAGAAGACTGTCATTGATTGGAAAAATAGAAGCCCTTCATAATAGATCGATTTATTGTTGAAAATGCCATTTTTGTTGATAGTTTGTGTTTTAAACTTTTCATTTCTACTTCTCTAATAGCTTTTAGCTCTCAATTCTCATGCTATTTATACTTTTAATTTTGTTGTTTGCTTGCTTTGCCTATCATAGTTATGGAGGGTCTGTTGAACGAATGAGTGTTGAAGAGTTGGAGGAAGGAAAACGGTGGTTGAATGATACATTTTACCTCATAAGGTGAGTTACATTTTAGAGTTTTCCTGTCTATAGTTCATAATCCTGTCCTGCTTGGTTATTATGATTGTTCTGAAGTCAGAACCTGCACAGGGTTTGTATTCATAATCCTGTCCTGCTTGTTTATTATGATTGTTCTGAAGTCAGAACCTGCACAGGGTTTATGTTTGGTCAAGGTTAATCAATACTTAATTTTTATCACTTGTATCTTACTGTGATTGTTAATATGCATAGATTATCAAGCCCAAGCCTGTCCTTCAGTAGGTAATATATTGAAGATCTTTAGCTTTTACTTCTAGCCAAGGCTACCATTTGGATCTTACTGATTGTTTTGTCAATAGATTGGCAAGCAAGCCATTTCTTAGTTGGAGAATATACTGATCTGAAGGTCTTTGGCTTATATAGTTACATCTCCTTGGGAGGTTTAATCAAAATTTTTTGTCATTTGTGTCAAAGGAAGAAACTATTGTGTGTGGTTAATTTAAAAGAAATGACATCAGCTGACATTTAAATATGGCAAGATATTAAATCAGACAGTTATTTCATATGCCAATTACTACATTATATGGGATTACTTGTATATACATGTGTATTATGTTTTCTTCCAATTCTAAGTGACCCACAGCATATTTATGTACTTACATAAAATATTTTGACTCTCTGGCTTAGAATTTAGAAAATACACAAGTCGAGCTCCTAAATACAAACTCACACCGAATATCTATACCCAACTGGCCAAGCCTCAGCAACGTAACCAAAGAGTTTTTGCTTTTTTGCTTCCTAAATCACCATTTCAAATCTCATTAAGTAAATTACTGCTCTTCCTGCTCTTCCCAGGCTTGTTCTAGTGCGCAAATCTGTATGAAGTACGAATTTAGATGTTATCAATGCTAAAACCTCTTTACATCTTTACTGATATATTCTACCCTGTTGTAGATTGAATGTGTAGAAAAAAGCATGCTCACATTATCTTCATAGACTCAAATTAATATTTCTTTTGGTGGCTTGGGGAGTTTGATGTGCTACTTTTCAACTCTTTATTTTTTATTTTTTTATTTTAATTTTTTTATTATGCTTGAAAAATAGTATGAGTTTTCACATGCTCAGGTTTGATCACTGTCATTTTTTCTGATTGAGTCCACAATATTACATATTAACAATCTCATGTTGATGTCTTTTTGTGTTTGTTTTTCCTCTTGACCGTGGAACAGATGTGAGGATGATAAACTTCCAAGTGTAAATTGGGTTCTTGATCTTGCAAAAGCAGCAGTTCTAAGGCATGGTGTGCGAGGACTTGTAATTGATCCTTACAATGAGCTTGACCATCAGCGTCCTATTAGCATGTGGGATTTGAACCTTGTTCCATTTCTACTTCAATTTGTATTTTTGGAGAGACTATTATTATTTGCAACTTCGTTCAATCTTTGTGGTGTCTTATCTACACAATTGAAAATAAATCTTGCTTGCTGGAAATTAGATGGAGAAAATAAGTTCCTCCAAAATGTTAAATTGTATTATTTGTATGAGAGCTCTTCTTGTGATAGACTGATATTCGGTCCTCGTGTTGTAGGCTTTGAATTTACAATTTGTCCTTAAAACATTAAATTTTGGGGTGACAGGACTGAAACAGAGTATGTAAGTCAGATGCTTACACTGGTCAAACGGTTTGCTCAACATCATGCTTGTCATGTTTGGTTTGTAGCACATCCCAGACAGGTTGGTTGTCATGAGCTCTGTTTTTATCCGGCTATTCCTGAATTATAATCACTGTTCTTAGTTCTTACCTGTATTCTTCATCCAACAGTTACACAACTGGGTTGGGGCTCCTCCCAATCTGTATGATATAAGTGGCAGTGCCCACTTCATAAACAAATGTGACAATGGGATTGTTATTCACCGTAACAGGGATCCTGAGGCTGGACCTGTTGATCAAGTACAGGTGGGTTACATGTGTGTGTTTTCATGCTATAACAGTTATCTATCATAAAAAATGTCATCGCTGTTGTTATTTGACATTTTGTATGCATAGACACAATCCAAATGTCTGTGGGTATCAGGCAAACACAAAAACACACACACACACACACACACACACACACACACACAGCATCTTTGCCTGTTTGTGTGTGAATGTGTTGTGGCACCTCGATACTCTTTTTTTTTCAGTGTCTTGTTATTTGTCATTATTGTTGGATGCAAGCCAATTTATATGCATTTATTAATTGCAGGTTTGTGTTCGGAAGGTGCGAAATAAGGTCGTTGGAACCATAGGTGATGCTGCCTTGTCCTATAATAGGTATAAAACTTCAATTTATATCAATATGGTATGAGACGTATTTGATTAAATTGCAATTGGCCCATCCTCAACTAGAATTCAATGAATTGAACATTGGAAATCTCATGTGGCATATAAAAGATATTTTTAAATCCTAGTAATCTCATGTGGGGTACCTAAAGATCAAAGTCTTCATTTTAGGAGCTCCACATATGATTATTAAGATTATAATAGTCTAAGATAGATGCATTGTTAGATTTCTAGTGTCCATTTGATCAGATTTTGGTGAGGATGGGTCAATTGCAACAGATCAAAGTGTTGTTACTAAATTGACAAAAATAGAAGTTTTCTTATGAAATTGGAAACCAGTGCAAGGTATGGCTATATCAATGGTGTAATTTACCCGACTGATGTTCATATCATTGGTTTCTTTCTTCTGCCAGAATATCTGCACTAACAAAAGGTTATTTTTGTTGTTGTGGTTGTGGTGGTGGTGGTATGGTTTTGGTTTGCTTAAACGCCTTCCATGAAACAACTGCTGATCACATGCTCTTTGGCAGGGTAACTGGTGAATTCATGGATATTGATTAAATCATCTGGAAAGAAGATAGGCAGATATGCAGTGACTGAGAAATATACTTGTATATGTTATTTAATTTTTATTTGGCAGAACTTTCCTATATTAAGATGTTCATCATTGAAAATCTTTCTGGATTATGTTCTTTTTGTAAAATCTACCACATGGAGCTGAGTAGGCCAACAAACAGCACTAGCGTGTGGGGCCAGAACAATTGTTAAGAATTAACAACACTGGCAACCAATGCTGTGATGCCAAGCCGCAGCCTGCTAAAACAGAGATTCTATCTCTGCTGCCCAGAATTGGTAAAATATACAGTGCTAAACAGTAATTGTCCAACAAAAAAATGCATTAAAAAAATACTCACTGAATGACTTTAAAAAAAATAAATAAATAAACGTACAGAACAAAATGGGTATAAAATATTAACCCAATCAGCGTGTGAAACTTTGTCGAAGTTCATGGAGCCGATCATACCATATCAATGCTTAGTAACTTGTGGGCCCGACAGGATTCTCTTAAGCCAGAGTATTTGCTGGCCTCCAGGCTAGCAGAACCCTTCGGAAAGAGAATCCGCCCAACGGCTACCACATGCAGTGGCTGGCACCAGATAAGTGACCGTTGGCGGGTCCCGGGGTCCACCCTTTTTAAATATATAACCGTTATACAACTTACCTTCAAAAAACCAAACTCTACCTCTCTCATCAGACCAGAGAGCGGAACAAATCCAAGAAAACAACATCCAGGGCTTGAAAAGGTGGGTTATTGCTTCCATCGGTCCTTGTTTATTTTTTTCAAGTGTGGAACTTAATTTCTTGCGTTTTCTTCTTCTTTCTTTGAGTTTTTCTGTTTGGTGTGGTGCAGGTGATTAAGCATGACTGTTGAGGAAACTCAGGTGGTGGCTGAGGTTGTCATTCCTCAAGAAGAGCCTAAAAAGGATGTTGAAGAAAGCAAGAAAGATGTCCAGGAGGATTGCCAAGTGAAGGAAGTTGAAGATGATGATAATTCCAAGCCTAAGACTGTTCAGAAAAGCTCTTCTTACAAGGAAGAGAGCAACTTTCTTTCTGATCTTAAGGAGTTTGAGAAAAAGGCCCTGAATGAGCTCAAATTGAAACTCGAAGAAGCCATTGTTGGAAACAGTCTTTTCAAGAAAGAGGAGCTGAAGAAGAGAGAAAAGGAAAGCGAAGAGGAGAAATTGGTGAACATGGAAGAGACAGAGAAGGAAAAAGAAGCCAAAGAAGGGGAAGGAGGTGAGAAACAAGTGCAGGAAGAATCTGAAAAGAATGAAGAAGGAGATGAGAAGGAAAAGCCAATACAAGAATGTGAAGAAGAGAAGAAAACTGAGGTGGCTGTGGAAGAAAATGGAGTAGAAATTGACAAAGATATCTCCATTTGGGGAATCCCACTTTTGCCAAGCAACGGAGCAGATGGCACCGATGTGGTCCTCTTGAAATTCTTGAGGGCTAGAGAGTTCAAAGTCAATGATGCTTTTGAGATGCTAAAGAAGACCCTTCAATGGAGAAAGGAATCCAACATCGACTCAATCTTGGATGAAGATTTAGGAGTCGATCTAAGCTCGGCCTTCTACATGAATGGGATTGATCGTGAACGTCACCCAGTGTGTTACAACGTTTATGGGGTGTTTGGAAATGAAGAGCTTTACACTAAGGCGTTTGGAACTGAGGAGAATCGCAAACAGTTCTTAAGATGGAGATTCCAGTTGATGGAAAAGGGTATTAGAAAGCTTGATTTGAAGCCTGGTGGTGTCACATCTTTGCTTCAAATCAGTGATCTAAAGAATTCTCCTTCTCCATCAAAGAAAGACCTCAGGATTGCCATGAACCAAGCTGTTGGGCTTTTGCAGGACAATTATCCTGAATTAGTTGCCAGAAATGTGAGTTTCTTTTGGCTGTTCAATTTCTTTTTTATATCAAAAATTTTATTTTTCTTGTTCTAGTTTCAGTTTATCACTGATAGATATGAAATTCCATGCTCTTAGTCTGTTCTTGTATGGTTTTAATTGCAGATATTTATAAATGTTCCATTCTGGTATTATGCTCTGAATGCCCTCTTGTCTCCTTTCCTAACCCAAAGAAGCAAGAGCAAATTTGTTATTGCTCGTCCTGCCAAGGTAACAGAGACTTTACTCAAGTAAGTTGTCTGTCTCTTTTTTTAACTCCTCTCATTGAACCTTTCTGTAGATAGCCCCCAAAATTTCTGACAAATTGTATTCAATTGGTGATTGACAGATACATTCCAGCAGAAGAAATCCCTGCCCAATATGGTGGCTTCAAAAGGGAGAATGATTTCGAATTCTCAACCGAAGATGGAGTTTCTGAGCTTGTCATCAAAGCGGGATCAACAGAAACCGTTGAGATACCTGCAGCAGAGGTAGTAAATGAGACTAAAATTTTTCATTTTTTTCCTGTTAGATTGTGAAGGTTAGTTAAAAAAGAAAAACAAAAAACTTAATTGATTGCTGTTTGATGACAGGTTGGAGCTACACTGATCTGGGATCTGACTGTTTTGGGCTGGGAAGTGAATTACAAGGAGGAATTTGTACCAAGTGATGAAGGATCTTACACCATCATCATTTCAAAAGGAAAGAAAATGAGTTCTTCTGAAGGACCAGTTCGAAACACTTTCAGGAACAATGAACTTGGGAAAGTTGTCCTCACCATCGAAAATAGTTCGAGCAAGAAGAAAAGGGTTATGTATCGCTACATGACCAAGAAGAGTGCTTCCTTCTGAAATCATCTGTTTTCTGTAATGTTTACATTTCATTGGTTATTACATTCTTTTTGGGATGGGAAAACATGATTCTTTTTCTCTGCTTTGGTTTATTCTTCTGAATTTCCTTGTTACAGATTGGTTTATATATGTACGAGTAATAATAAGTTAAAGATTGATCGATTTAATTCTATATAGTTTACCAGTTCTGCATCTTGTTCTATGTACTGTTCTTGAGATACAAATTTTTGGTTTAGTAGTAACTTGTGACTTTGCTCAAAGGTGGTATCAACAAGTCATTGATGAGAATTGAGAGGTGCAAAAGTGTTCAAAAATGATGATTAACCACTAAAGATCAGCTAAAGATCAGAGAAAAGTACTCTTAGCTATTGAACACTTAGCTTAGACATAATCAATTTTTTGTGGTCTCTCTCAATCATCTTTTCATAATAGTTTAGTAGAATTATGAAATTTTAATTTTCAATATAATATATATGGCCGAAATAAATGGTTTAATTTAAATGAAATTAAAAAAAAAAATTAACTTAGAATCGCAAAAATTGATAATGAGCAAAAAAGATTAAAGATTAATTTTTATTACTTTCAACTGAATTTATTACTTAAATCAAAACTCATGCGAAACATTGATAATCAAATTCATAAAATTAAAAATTTTGACAAAAATCGATAATTATTTCACATATTATTACTGATATTATAAATATGATTTACGAAACTAAATTTTTAATTTTTTTTAAATAACTGGTTGCAATATGTACTTGTCAGTTTTATGCATAAGAATCAAGATACAATTTTATCTCAATTTTAATAAAATATATTTCATACTCTTTTAATTTAAAATTATTGAAATATGTTTTTCACGTAAAATATATATGAACTAGTCATATAATTATAATATAGCTAATGTGGCGGAGCAATATTGTTAGCCTCGCTAACAATATTTTTAACCATAATTAATTTTTAATATTAATGATTAATCGCTACTGCTAAAGTAAACAAGTCTTTATCATAATTAGTAACAAATCAATAACAAATAATAATATCTAATTAATTATTAGAGAAGTTTAACTGCCATTTACCAAGTGTTCTCGGAGGCTTTTAGACAAACCCTTGTTTAAATAAGAAGCAAAAAAAAAGAAAGCAACAACATTCAAGTATATTCCTACTTAGATTAGGACTTCATATTTAGTTTAGGCTTGTAAAAACTAATTTACACCACCCCCCCACCACCCCCCCTTTTTTTTTTTTTAAATTCTATGTAGACTTTAGACTCTGATAACCAGATTTCTCTCAAATAAGGCTGTGTTTTATTTTATTTTCTCTAGATTCTGGATTGAATCTTTTATTTTTGAAGTCTTGGATTCAATTTTGTTTAATTTCTTGAAAACTTGATCATGTGTTAATCCTTTCCATGTTATGCGTTGCCTCGTTTGGTATTAGAGTTGGAAATTCACCATAATCAGATGGCTAACATTGATGGTAATGGTGTTAACCAGCCTTATGATAGAGATCAAGGAGTTGCAGGCTATTTGGAGAGCAAAACATGAGAAACATCAACTTGAAATATTGAGGAGTAGTTGTAGGACATTCAGGAGCAATTGCACGCCTTATTTAGGGTTGATGACAGTGGGAATGGGAACAGTGCATTGGACCAAGCCGAAGGAGATAACCATAGTAGAGCTAACAATGATCTTGTCCTTTTTAAACCATAGTAGAGCTAACAATGATCTTGTCCTTTTTAATCTTAGAAGAATAATAGTTGTATAAAGCGGTATGAGTGATATGAGGAGGAGGTCGATTTAGTTTGCAGATATTTGAGTTTTTTTTTTTACTCAATTTCATCGAGACTTAAAAAGAAAGAAAATGCTATTGTGTATTTTTTTTACTAAATATAATTAAAAAATCAAATTAAAATGATGCAATAAAAATGTTTGTGATGTAGCGCATAATATAGAAAGAATTATCATATGATCAAATAGATAGGAGGATAAACGTCTTTATTATGGCAGGCGAATAAATTCAGCCCGGTAGGCAGGCGGATAAACGCCTTAGTTAAGATGGGCGAGTAAATTCGGCTCAGTAAACAGATGGATAAATGCCTTTGTTATGGCGAGCGAGTAAATTCGGCCTGATAGACAGGCAAATAAACATTTTAGTTAGGACGGGCAAGTAAAGTAAACTTAGTAGACAGGCGGATAAATGCCTTTGTTAAGACGGGTGAGTAAAGTCAGCTCGGTAGGCAGGCAAATAAACGCTTTTGTGAAGACGGGTGAGTAAATTTGGCCCGATAGGCAGGTGAATAAACACCTTTGTCTACAAACACAATAAGAAAAAAATCAAATATAATCTTTTAATAGATAAATAAAAAGACTACATAGTTTAGTAATTCTCTTATTTAAATAATCAAAGTAATTCAACTGATAAAACTTAAGTTTTTGATTATCTATGATCTGGGCACTGTCGTCCTCTATCCAAGTAGCTTGATCACCTAAATGAGACACCATTCTTTTCGTCACTTACTATTGTCCTTTTTTAACTTTCTCTATTTGTAGCTCACTCTACTTTTCATCATCTAACCGAATATACTTTTGTGCCCTCTCCATCAATTTGTAGTATGTCCATGCAGGGTTTTTTTTATCAAAGAATCGATAAATAAGACATTGGTGGAATCTTCTTTTAGGGCTTCACAGGCTATCTCGTGATTTAGTTGTTTCACGTGTATGGAATAACACCCCTAATTTTTAAATTAATTATTTTATGAGTAGATATTAATATTTTATTTTATTTAAATTTTGAGAAATTATTTGAAATTTTTAGATTTTAGAAATCGGGTTTGATTTATATGACATATAAAAATTTGATGATTTTTAAAAATTAATTTAAAGATCACGTGGTAAAACTAAAAATATATTTGGACTCTACGAATTTTTTTGAGTTTTCTAGAATTTTTTTAAAATTTTTGGGCCTCGTTTTTGGTCCCAAGGCAGAGTAAAAATTTAATTTTGGGTGTCTTGAATCGAATCGGCTGAATCAAACCGGATAGGATCGGACCGGTGGAATCGGACCGGCCCATTTTCTTTTTTCTTCTTTCTTCTTCTTCTTCGTGTGCCCCTGACACCTTCCCTCTCTCTCTCATTTTCTCTCTCCTCTCTCCTCCTCTCGTCGCCCCACAGCCTCCTTAGCCACCCCAGCTTGCCGGCGCACCACCTCAGTCCTTCCCCCTCGCCGGCCGCAGCTTGTAGCACCGAAAAAATGCGCCCAAAGGCGCTTATGTGCGTAGCACGCCGCTTTGTTTTCCCGGCCAAAATCTAGCCGATCTGACCACCAATTGGACCGGATCTTATACCAAAACCCATCTACATCTCGAGAGCTTTCTTTAGACACCAAGAACACCAAAATTCATAGAGCAGTTTGTCCAATTTTTATCCAGGAAGTTTTAGTTTATTTTGAATTTCAGGCTCGATTTCTCGAAAACCGTAAACCCCAACAAAAATCCGAGAGTACCGGAGTGCTCCACTCGTCGAGAGCTTCGCAGCAATACCCATTTCAAATTTTTTCGACACTATTTTTTGATGAGTCTCACGAGACTTCACAGTATTTTTTTGAGCATTAAATGAACTTAAAAAATTTCGTAAAAATTATATACTAACCCCCGTGTTGTGGGCTTCACGTAGGTACCTTCAATTCGTGGAAATTCAATAGTTGCTCGGGTCTGTAATTTCGGGCTAGGTAGATAGATTACTAAAAAAGTCTCCGAATTGGGTCGAGGTGATAGGCTACCCCACCATTTTCAGATGTCCCGGACACGTCTCCAGGGTCGAAATTGACATAGGTAAACCTGAACCCTCATTTCTCTTAATTATCTAGTGCCTGACTATAAAATATTCGTGGTAGGCTAGAAAAATATAATTCCTTTTGCGTTAGCTCTATAATATTGCTAAAAACTGCGGGGCAAAATTTTAGAATTTTTAGAGCTCATTAGGTAGTTTCTGCAAAAGGGGTAATTGTAGGGATTAAATTATAATTTTTCAAATTGTGATTGTTGACTGTTTGGGTGGGCCCAGGAGGGGCCATGTGATGTGATTGAGTTATGGATGTGTGGCTTATGAATATAGAAGTACAATTTGAATCCATTTTCAAGTTGAGTAGGTCCTAGGTATAGGGGAGACTCTGCCGGATTTTCGGCACGACCTAGGGTGTCTTTGGTCTTTTTCAGGCTTGTATTGAGTCAATATATTAAATAATTGCTATGAAATTGTCAGGCGAGCCGGGACAGCCTTTCTCCTCTGCCTAGCCGCCGTAGTGACCTCGGTTAAGTCTGTGAGTAAAATATTAATTTTAATTATAATTTTGATATTATTATATGTTCAAGCATGTCCATGCATCACTTATAAATATATATCTATGTAGTTAAATACTAGGCACATTTTATATTGCATTCATAATTGATGAACTGCCATGGATGTTATTTGTGGTAATTTGGAGCAGTGTGCGTGCATTGGGGTGCGTGTGGTATGGTTTGGATATGGACAGAATGGGCAGACACGGCTTGAGAGACACTCGCTGAGACCCGGTCCTTTATGGATAAGTCAGGGTAGACACGACTTGAGAGACACTCACTAGGACCCTGCACTTGGTTTATTAAGCGAAAGTCCAGCTTGAGAGACACTCACTGGTAGAGGTTGGATTAAGAGAGCTATATAGGGGATCAAGTCCCATATATGTACTGTTTGAATAGTGTCGAGTGGGTGAGTGCTCCAAATTGCCTTTTTACTGCTATGATGTGGTTTGTATAAAAATATTGATGATGTTGCATTTCACTCATTATGATGCATTAGCTTTAGTTAGCTATAGAAATTGTGGTTAAAATTAGTATTTTACTCTCTGAGTCGAACGCTCACTCTTGTTCATCTATTTTTTCAGGCTACAGGAGGATTATTTATTGTGGTTAACCTGCTCTTCTTCTTTGCAAGTCCATTAATAGTATTTAATATATTTTGTATAATTGAGTTAAATTTTAGACTCCGCATGTGTTAGAAGTACTTATTTTTATTTTGGGCCTGTATTATAAAAGTTATATTGGACTTGTAAATTTATTAACTGTATACATGATGGTATTGAATGAGGGAGCTGAGCTCCCATTTGAGTTATCGCATTTTGATTATATGGAGGGTGAGCTAAGCTCCCCAATTTATTATATCTTATGTTTACAGGTCGGAGAGTTAAAAACTCCCCATTGAAGGGTCCATTTTATGGCCAGACTCTGTTCTATTGAATTCTTGAAATTAGGCCCAAATGGGCCTTAGGATTGGGTTGAGGAATAGTTAGGCTTACTACGGGCCTTGGGGGCTTCAGGCTGGCCCAGGTCCTAGTGTCAGTCCTGCCTATAGGTTTGGTCGTGATAAATGTGGTATCATAGCTTAGGCTCCAGATTCATAGGGAATATATATCTAAAGTGTTGGGAAGAGTCTAATAGGAGTCACATGTGGAGAATAGGGTCCACATTAGTCCTTGCATTGTCATCTTTGCTTATAGTTTCTACTTTATATAATTGTGTGTAAATATTTATCTATAGAGCTATGTAACATGTCATTTTGAATTTTTGTTGGCTAATGCTACTGAATTTCAGAAAAATGTGTAGAAGCAGAAGAACTGCCACTGCACCAGAATGAGATTTGCCAGACGAGGTGTCGGCATAAGATGAGGCGCTTGCCTCAAGGAGGCGGGGTATGAGACCTAGAGCTGCTCAAGTAGAACAGCAGCCGCCACCAGTTCAGGAACATCTTTTATGGCCCAGGGTTTCATGGACCCAATGGTAGCTACCTTAGCCGGATTGTAGAGAACCATTGATAAGATGACACAATATATGGTCCACCCTCCCCAACAGTAGTAGGCCACCACACCAAGAGGGGAACCTTACAAACAAATAATTAATTTCAAGAAGTTGATGCCTGGTACTTATGATGTATCAGATGATGCCTAGAGTGTGTGCAGCATGTATTGGGGCCAGTGCCTAGGCAGTGGATGACAGACTACGTACTACCTCGTATTGAGGGATTATCATGGACCCAGTTTGTGGAACTGTTCATCAACAAGTTTGTGCCAGAAAGCTTTAGAGATCAAAAGCAATGGGCCTTTGAGGCCTTAAGGCAGAATGGCAGATCCATAGATGAATATGCTACAGAATTTTTGGAACTGAGTAGATATGCCCCCGCAGTAGTGGCTACAGAAAGTATGAAGGCAAAGAGGTTCCTAAAGGGGCTGGATAAGAGGTATGCATACCTGGCCATGATGTTTGATTAGTCTTTTGATATGGTAGTTGATCGAGCCCAACAGATTGAGATTAGCTATACAGGAGATGACAGTGGAAGGGCAAAGAAAAGTAAAGCAGAAGGTTCTTCAAGTGTTCCCTACATGGGTAACACAGATAGCGGAGGCCAAAGTCACTACAGAGGAAGGGGTAGGAACAACAAAAAGGGTGGTTTTAAATACAAATCTTGAGGATTCAAACCAGGATATGGATCCAACAGTGGTCACAGTTCGGGTTACAATAGTTCTGGGTCTGGTTCAGGATCCTCCTTGGCACTTTGCACACAGTGTGGAAGAGGACATTCAGGACCTTGTATGATGGGTTTAGGAGTATGTTTCCGGTGTGGCCAGCAGGGTCACTTTGCTAGAGAATGTTCAGTGTTTAGTGAGCCACAGATGGGGTCACAAGGCTTTGTTGCAAATGTTCCTCATCAATTGTATCCTAGTGCTTCCAGCATGGCAGGTAGTCAGTTCAATGGCCAACAGGGCCGAGGACAAGGAGGATGTGGATTTGAAGGCAGGTCAAGAGGTAGAAGTCAATTTCAGGGTTCTGCAATGTAGGGTAGGGGTCAAGCTTGGGTTTTCACCTTGACCCACTAGGATGCTCAGGCTTCCAATGCAGTTGTGGCAGGTATTCTTCTAGTCTGTTCCTATGAGGCTCGTGTTTTGATAGATCTGGGTGTCACGCACTCATTTGTCTCCCCTATTTTTACCATGAGATTGAGTAGAAACCCTACAACTTTAGAATGCCCTTTGTCTATAGCTACCCCACTTAGTGACAACATAAATGTGGATATGGTTTTTCCAGGTAGCCCAGTAGTAGTGGATGGAAGGATCCTCCTAGCAGACTTGGTTTCTCTACCAGTAATGTATTTTGATGTAATTTTGGGAATAGATTGGTTAGCAACTCATTATGCCACTTTAAACTGCAGGAACAAAAGGGTGTACTTTCATATACATGTTGTGGAAGAGTTTAGCTTTGATGGTGACAGGAGTGTGGCTCTATATAACTTGGTGTCAGCAATTAGTGCTAGAAAAATATTGAGGTGTGGATGTCAAGGGTATTTGGCATTGGTGAGAGATACATCTGTAAAAGGTGTTAACATGAAAAATGTTCCTGTTGTCAGAGAATTCATGGATATTTTCCCTGAGGAGGTTCTAGGGTTGCCACCCGGAAGGGAAATAGAGTTCTGCATTGATATTGTGCCGGGTACAAACCCCCTATCAATGCCACTTTACAGGATGACACCAGCAGAATTGAAGGAGCTAAAGGAGCAACTACAGGAGCTTTTGGACAAGGGTTTCATACGTCTAAGCACTTCACCTTGGGGCGCTCCTGTTCTATTTGTGAAAAAGAAAGATGGGTCCTTGAGGTTGTGTATTGATTATAGACAGCTGAACAAGGTGACTGTGAAGAACAAGTATCCACTTCCTTGGATCGATGATCTGTTTGATAAGCTCCAAGGGGCTAGATTCTTTTCCAAAATAGACCTACGATCAGGCTACCATCAGTTGAGAATCATGAATGAGAATGTGTATAAGACAACATTCAGGACAAGATATGGTCATTATGAGTTCTTGGTGATGTCTTTTGGACTCACTAATGTACTAGTGGCCTTTATGGACTTGATGAACAGTGTGTTCAGGCCATTCTTGGACCCTTTTGTAATCATATTCATAGATGACATTTTGGTATACTCTCAGACCGAGGAAGAACATGTGTGGCATTTGAGGATGGTGTTGCAGACTTTAAGGGAGCACCAGCTATATGCTAAATTTTCAAAATGTGAATTTTGGCTAGAAAGCATCTCATTCTTAGGACATGTGGTTTCTAGTGAAGGCATTCAAGTGGTTCCCAAGAAAATTGAGGCTGTAACTGATTGGCTTAGGCCTACAACAGTCACTGAGGTGCGAAGTTTTCTAGGCCTAGATGGCTACTATAGATGCTTTATACAGGATTTCTCCAGGATAGCAGCTCCCCTAACTAAGTTAACTCGAAAGAATGTTCTGTTCATTTGGACAAATGATTGTGAGGATAGCTTCCATAAGCTTAAGGAATGTCTAACTACCGCCCCTGTGTTGACATTACCGATGAGTGGTGAAGGATATATAGTGTACTGTGATGCCTCCAGAGTTGGCTTAGGGTGTGTTTTTGATGCAGAATGGAAGAGTAGTGGCTTATGCTTCAAGGCAGCTAAAGAGGCATGAGCAGAACTGCCCCATCCATGATTTGGAAATGGCGGTTATAGTCTTTGCACTAAAGATCTGGAGACACTACCTATATAGTGAAGTGTGCGAGATATACACCGACCACAAGAGTTTGAAGTACATCTTCCAACAGAGGGATTTAAATTTGAGACAGAGGAGATGGATGGAGCTTCTGAAGGACTATGATTGTACCATCCAGTACCACCCTGGGAAGGCCAATGTAGTAGCAGATGCTTTGAACAGAAAATCTTCTGGCAGCTTGGCGCACATATCAGCGGAGAGAAGACCATTGATTCAGGAAGTACACGAGTTGATGGATTAGGGTCTGATTTTAGATCTTTCAGATGAGGGAGTATTATTGGTCCATTTTTCAGTGAGACCAGACCTGTGAGACAGAGTCAGAGTTTCCCAGCACAGAGACCAGCAATTGATGAAGATCATAGAAAGAGTACAGCAGGGTGAAGGTAGTGAGTTTGGATTTGCCAATGATGGCACCCTTATGCAAGGTTCTAGGATATGTGTGCCCAACGTGAATAATCTCAGAAATGAAATCATGCGAGAGGCATACTATACACTATACAATGTCCACCCAGACTCCACCAAGATGTACCATGATGTGAAAGATAGCTACTGGTGGAATGGCATGAAGAGAGACATAGCAGACTTTGTGTCCAAGTGCTTGACTTTTCAAAAGATGAAGTTTGAACACCAGAGGCCGTCAGAGAAGCTGCAAGAGCTCCCTATCCCAGAATGAAAGTGGGAAATGATCACTATGGATTTTGTGACTGGGTTGCCTCGTACCATGCAGGGATATGATTCGATATGGGTAATTATAAATCGTTTGACTAAATTAGCTCATTTCTTGCCTGTGAAAACCACATATTCTATTGCACAGTATGCCCGGCTCTATGTTCGAGAAATTGTTAGATTAGATGGAGTTCCTGCTTCCATAATATCTGACAGAGGGCTCCAGTTCACTTCTAGGTTTTGGAGAAAGCTGCAAGAGGCACTTGGCATGCAATTAAACTTTAGTATTGCCTTTCACCCTCAAACAGACGGGCAGTCCGAAAGGACAATCTAAACACTGGAAGACATGCTTCGCATGTGTGTTTTAGATTTTGGAGGTCAATGGGATGATCAGCTACCCTTGGTGGAGTTTGCCTGTAACACCCCCGTTTGCATAGCCTGGTATATTTCACTGTTCTGGTGACCAGAGTCGGTCTGAACAATTAAGGAGATTAGAACCATACTTAAGACAACTAGATAAGCCTTAAACACAAATAATTAGTCATTGCAAATTAGTTAAGTATAAATAAGGAAAACAGAACATAAGAAGTTAAACAAGCCGAGAGTCACAATGATGGGTGACCTTCTCGGGAAGGACCGCAAAGTCATTTTAAACTCAAATTTCGAACCGTAAAATGTGACGCTGCAGTCCTTGGGATCATTACGAACACAGTTGAAAAGAGAAAATCACGAAAAAGAACTGTTAAGCCAGTCAAATAATTAGGTCAGGAAGTCGGAAGAAATATGGAATTAATTGCAAATCGGGATGAACAGGTGAGGGGCAATTTGGTCAATTGACCCCGAGAGCTGACTCCTGACCTAACTGTCAAATAAAATAGGAGAAAAAAAAACTTCAGGATCGAGAATTAAATTAAAGAACTAATAGAAAAAAAAAAGAGAAAATGAAAAGGTTAAAAAGGTATAGGGATATGACATCATGCATGATGCCATAAATCCCATAATTTATAAATTAATTAAAATGAATTGTGGTCTTTCATAAGACATAAAAAAAAGAAAGGAAAAGAAAAAAAAATCAATTGGTCTTCTCTCCCAAAGTTGTCGCCTCCATCCTTCTCTCTCCCTCACCATTGCAAACCTCCATTAAAGCTTGCTTCAAGCTTTGAAACCACCATTAAACCTCAAATCCTTCCATACTTGCTTCACAAAAACTTGATTTAGTCACTTAAGAAGAAGCTTGGTCATCAAAGGGAAATTAGAGAATTCAAATTCAAGTTGAGGTAAGTGCAATTTCAAGTTTAAATTCTTATTGAATTCATGAATTTAAGTTTATGTGTGGTGAAATTGGATTAGAAATAAAGGAAATCATGCTTAAATAAAGGAAGAGAGAATGTGGCAGCCATGGAACCCTAAGGTTTTGATGGTATTTAGTTAGGTTAAACATGAAATCTTAGTGAATAGATGTTAGATATGTGAATTGTATAATTAGATTACATTAATTGTGAAGATTGGACAAACTTAGGGTTTTGGACATTAGGGTTTGGAGACCAAAAATGTGAAAAACTTGTAAATGGTGTTTTTGACATAATGTAAAGTGAGAAATGGTCATTTGTGACCTAATTAAGTATGTTAGAAGTATTTGAATCAAAACCAAATTCGGATTGGGTATACACCATGACCAAAAGTCAACTTTGAGAGACCAAAAATGAAATTTTACAAGTCCAATTGATATGGGACCAATTGGGAATGAAAATAGGAATTAAATGAAACAATTTTCATTTAGGAAGCATGCTCAAAAAGTAACTAAAACCTGGTGAACAAATTGACCAAAGTTGGAAAATTGCAGGCTGCCCTGCACAAACTGACCAAATGAATAGTGTGTTTGTTCATTTGGTCATAACTCGAGCTAGGCAGGTCAAAATGACCTGAAATTTTACCAGTGGTTAGATGAGATATAGATCTAAAACTTTCATGAAGAACACCAACCCAAATTATGCCATTAACCCAATCAAATTACTGAGCAAAGTTGGTGACCTGAACCTGCAGAACTGCAGATTTACTATATGAACAGTAAAGTTTCAATGGCTATAACTCTCTCTAGAAAACTCCGATTTAAGAGATTCTTGAACCGATGGAAACCTAAGACATAGTAGAAAATTTCATATGAAGAAAATTAGACCAAATTATGGACTTAACTTAATCAAATTGCTGAACGAAGTTGGATCAATAAATCTGCCAGAACTAAAATCTGTAGCATGAACAGTAACCGTATTTTGGACATAACTTGAGCTACAAAACTCCAATTGGGGTGATTAAAAAAGTAGAATAAACTTAAGACAATAGGGAACATTTTCTATGAAGAAAGTTTTGCCAAATTCCAACAGTAAAAGGACCAATGAAATAGTGCAACTTAGGACTCTAAAATTGAAAATTGACAATTTTGCCTAAGAGACTTAAGTGTTGAGAAAATGACCAAAACCAACAAGTTTGGTGACCAAAATGTGGTATGTGGGTAAAGTTGGAATTCCCATACCTATTAAGCCTTAGAAAGTCAATAATTTGACTTGAATAGTGTAGTGAATAGTAATCCGAAACACAAAATTTCAAGAACGTCGAGTTTAACACGTTAGAGCTAGGTAAAAGTGAAGTTAAATTTATTTTTGGATTTATGCTAAGTTATGGTACTGAAACATTGTGAAATTGTGCTTTTCAGTTGAAAAGAACACCAGGAAAGAACCCGAAGAATCAAGTCAAGGCCAAGAGGCGACTCGTTTGAGGTTTGTGCACAACGTATAACTTTTGTAAATTATTTCTGCATATTGTTTTGAATAATTTGAATTAGTGAATTATGACAATTTTTATGATGCTTTGATTTAAATTGTGGAAGGTTAGTTGTGTATATTTGAAATGACAATGTTTAGCAAATTGTTAAGATAAGTTTTGAAACCACAGTGTCATGACCATATATTTGAACACCTCACTAGCACGACTAGTGGGGGTAATTAGTTTCGAATTTTGATTCCTTCTCTGGAGAAGTGTTGAGGTGTGCCAGTAGAAGAGGATGTGAATGGATATCCATATATTTGTATATTTGAGCTAGCTAGCCTTGTGATGTGATTTCTCTTTAGCTTTTGGCTATTGAGATTCTATTTGTTTCGAATGGCATGATCTAACTGTAGGTTTTATGAAATGTGATTTGATACTTCAAAATGAAAGTGTTGGGATTAAAATCTCATGACGCATGAATTGTATTTAATTTTCATGTTCAGTCAAATTTTTGAATAAATGTGATTTAAGTTTTGCATAAAGATTATTTTAGTATGTTGTGCACCACTGAGTCCTAGTACTCAGCGATGGCTTTTATTGCTGTCGCAGAAATAGAGACTAGAGGAGCAGCAGATTGAGCTGCTGAGGATTGAGGATTTATCAGCTTGGGAGTTATCGGGTATAATTTATACCCTAATTATAAATATTTCTTTTGATGTATGTATTGCATATAAATGTATGGACATGTAAATGGGTCTTGAGCAACTTGTACAAAATTTGTATGAAGTTTGTATTAAAGTTTAGTTTGCATTTCTATTGATGTAAATTTTGTAAGGATATATATAAATTGTTTTGTCTCTAATGAAATATGAGTGGAACTATTTATTTAATTTGAATGAAATGTATTGCTAGTATTTTGAGGATTATTGAATTTTGAACTTGAGAAATTGATTGAGTTGATTGTGAAATTGAAGTAGTTGTTGAGAAAAAATTTTAGAAGTGCTTTTTACAGGTATTTGAAGAACTGGTTTCTCAAAATACAAACAGAATTCTGTCAAAAATTTTATAAAATTTGCGAAAAAATAAAATGGACCAAAAATATTAATTAGATTTACTTTTAATCATATGTTTTAAATACCTATTAGAAAATGCTCACCACTTATCAAAAGTAAGAAAATTGTTTTAAAATCCCTTGTAGGGTACTTAATGAGTTATCGGTAGGTAAAGTTTGGTAGTTCATTAGGTATTCTACGGGATCATGTTATGCCTTACAGAGGGGTAAGGTGTGACATTGCCTACATGTGACATTGCCTACAACAACAGTTATCATTCCAGCATCAGGATGGCACCCTATTAGGCGCTATATGGCAGAAAGTGTAGGTCTCCTCTGTGTTGGACAGAAATGCAAGAAGCGAAGGTGCATGATGTAGACCTAGTACAGTACACTTCAGAGATGGTTTCTTTAATCAGGGAATGATTGAAAACAGCTTTCAGTAGGCAGAAGAGTTATGCAGATCTCAGACAAAGGGATGTAGAGTTTGCAGTAGGCGATTATGTATTCCTGAAGGTTTCTCTGATGAAGGGAGTCATAAGATTTGGAAAGAAGGGCAAGTTGGCACCTCGGTATATTGGACCTTTTGAGATTACTGATAGAGTTGGAGTAGTTGCCCATCGGTTGGAGTTACCGCTCAACCTTTCTCATGTTCATCCTGTATTTCACTTCTCCATGCTCAGGAAATATATACCTGATCCCTCGCATGTGTTACAACCGGATGTAGTAGAGTTGAAGAAAGATTTGACGTTTGAGGAGCAACCATTAGCCATAGTGAACTACCAAGTGAGGCAACTGAGATCAAAACAGATCCCCATGGTTACGGTTTCATGGAGGAGCCAGTCAGTGGAAGAGTGCACCTGGGAGTCAAAGCAGGACATGCGTTGCAAGTACTCTTATTTATTCAATGTATAATTCTGTTATTTTATTTTACCTTGTCTAAAAATTCGAGGACGAATTTTCTGTAAGGGGGGAAGAATATAACACTCCTAATTTTTCAATTAATTATTTTATGGGTAGATATTAATATTTTATTTTATTTGAATTGTGATAAATTATTTGAAATTTTTGGATTTTAGAAATTGGGTTCGATTTTTCGAAAATATAAAACTTTGATAATTTTTAAAAATTAATTTAAAGACCACGTGCAAAACTAAAAATATATTTGGACTTTAAGAATTTTTCTAAGTTTTTTAGAATTTTTTTGAAATTTTTGGGCCTCGTTTTTTGTCCCAGGGTAGAGTAAAAATTTAATTTCGGGTGTCTTAAATCGAACCAACTGAATCGAACCAGATCGGATCAAACCAATCGAATCAGACCGGCCCATTTTCTTTTTTCTTCTTCTTCTTTACACGTGCCCCCTACACCCTCCCTCTCTCTCTCATTTTCTCTCTCCTCTCTCCTTCTCTCGCCGCCCCAGCCACCCCAGCTTGTCGGGGCACCACTTAGCCTTTCCCCCTCGTCGGCTGCCACCTGTAGCACTGGAAAAACGCGACCAAAGGCGTTTACACGTGCAGCATGCCGCTTCTTCTTCTTGTCAAAATTCGGCCCATTCGGCTACCAATTGGACCAAGTCTTATGCTAAAACCTATTTACACCTCGAGAGCTTTCTATAGACACCAAGAACACCAAAATCCTTCTAGCGGTTTATCCAAATTTTGTCTGGGAAGTTTTAGCCCATTTTGATTTTAGAGCTAGATTTCTAGAAAACCGTAAACCCCAACAAAAATCTGAGGGTACCGGAGTGCTCCACTAGTCGAGAGCTTCACGACAATACCCATTTCAAATTTTTCCGATACCATTTTTTAGTAGGTCCCACATAACTTCACAGTATTTTTCTAAGCATTAAATGACCTTACAAAATTTTGTAAAAATTATATACTAACTCTCGTGTTGTGGGCTTCACGTAAGTACATTCAATTCGCAAAAATTCAATAGTTGCTTGGGTCTACAATTTCAAGCCGGGTAGATAGAATATCGAAAAAGTCTTCAAATTGAGTTGAGATGATAGGCCACCCCACCATTTTCAGATGTCCCGGATGCGTCTCCAGGGTCAGAATTAGCATAGGTAAACCCGAACCCTCATTTCTCTTAATTATCTAGTACTTGATTTCGATTAAAAATCTATAAAATATTCGTGGTAGGCTAGAAAAATATAATTCCTTTTGCGTTAGCTCTATAATATTGCTAAGGATCTTGGGGCAAAGTTTTAGAATTTTTAGAGCTCATTGGGTAGTTTCTGCAAAAGGAGTAATTATAGGGATTAAATTATAATTTTTTAAATTGTGATTGTTGACTGTTTGGGTGGGCCCAGGAGGGGCCATATGATGTGATTGAGTTGTGTATGTGTGGCTTGTGAATATAGAAGTGCAATTTGAACCTATTTTTAGGTTGGGTAGGTCTTAGGTATAGGGGAGACTCTGCTGGATTTTCAGTACGACCTAGAGTGGGTTTGGTCTTTTCTAGGCTTGTATTGAGTCAAATATATTAAATAATTGCTATAAAATTGTCTGGAGAGCCGGGACAGCCTTCCTCCTCCGCCGAGCCACGGTGGTGACCTCGGTTAAGTCTGTGAGTAAAATATTAATTATAGTTATAATTTTAATATTATTATATGTTCAAGCATGCCTATGCGTCACTTATAAATATGTATCTATGTAGTTAAATACTAGGCACATTTTATATTGCATTCATAATTGATGAAGTGCCATGGATGTTGTTTGTGGTAATTTGGAGCAGTGTGCGTGCGTTGGCGTACGTGTGGTATGGTATTGGATATGGACAGGACGGGTAGACACGGCTTGAGAGACACTCGCTGGGACCCAGTCTTTTATGGATAAATTAGGGTAGACACAGCTTGAGAGACACTCGTTAGGACCCCGCACTTGGTTTATTAAGCGAAAGTCCGGCTTGAGAGACACTCGCTGGCAGATGTTGGATTAAGAGAGCTATATAAGGGATCAGCTCCCATATATGTACTGTTTGAACAGTGTTGGGTGGGTGAGTGCTCCAAATTGCCTTTTTACTGCTATGATGTGGTTTGTATGAAAATATTGATGATATTGCATTCCACTCCTTAGGATGCATTAGCTTTAGTTAGCTATAGAAATTGTAGTTAAAATTAGTATTTTACTCTCCGAGTCGAATGCTCACTCCTATTCATCTATTTTTCCAGGCTATAGGAGGATTATTTGTTGTTGCTAACCTGCTCTTCTGCTTCGCAGGTACATTAATAGTATTTAACGTATTTTATACAATTGAGTTAAATTTTAGACTCCGCATATGTTAGGAGTACTTATTTTTATTTTGAGCCTGTATTATAAAAGTTATGTTGGACCTGTAAATTTATTAACTGTATGCATGATGGTATTGAATGAGAGAACTGAGCTCCCATTTGAGTTATGGCATTTTGATTATATGGAGGGTAAGCTGAGCTCCCTAATTTATTATATATTTTTTTTACAGGTCGAACGAGTTAAAAACTTTCCGTTGAATGGTCCATTTTATGGCCGGACTCTATCCGATTGAATTCTTAAAATTGGGCCCAAATGGACCTTAGGATTGGGTTAAGGAATAATTAGGCTTACTACGGGCCTCGGGGGCTTTAAACTGGCCTAAGTCCTAGTGCCGATCCGGCCCATAGGTTGGGTCATGACATATGGCTTCTGAATTTAATCGGTTTATGTAATTTTGGAGGCTCTTCCCTTCTTTCTGCCAGATCTTTTGTAGGTCAAATGATAGTTTTTTGGATTGGATGCAAGTGATAAATTTCTGTTTGAAGTCACTTGCTAGTTGGTTGAAGTTTTGGATGGAATTTATTGGGAGGTGTTGATACCACCTTTGTGCTATACCGGTTAGGGTAGATGGGAAGACCCTACAGAGGATAAAGTCATTGACATTTTGGAATCTACTCATATGGTAAGGAAATTGATATCCTTATAAAAAAATTAAGGACAAGATGTCAAAAGACTTTAATGATTTGGGAAAAGAACAAAGAAACCAATTTAAAAATGGGAAGCAATTTGAATTAAGGAATATATTCTAAGCTTGGAAAATCAAAATTTGAAAAGTCTGGACCTCTAATTGCAACACCTTCTAATATGGTTGTTACAATTAAAGATTTATCTAACTCTTTAATTCTTATTGCTTTTATTGATTTTATATATACATGTATTTCCATGGATCCACAGGAAAACATGAAGTTTCTCAATTTAATTTTTCTTAATTCAATCTTATTATCAAGACTGACCAAGAAGATAACATAGTGTATTATTTTAATAAAGTTCTTTATTCTCTCACACTTTAAAATTTGAGGTGGAATTTTTCACTAAGTAAAGGAGAATTGTGTGGGAGGCATTAGCACATTATTTTTGGATCATTGCAAAGTGAAATCCTGTATATTACACGGACTCAGTCCAGCGCCATGTCCAAGACCATGTTCCCTTTTGAGGAGGCATCAAAGAAAAGGGCTCAGGATACAGAGAGTCACACAGCCAAGGGTACAGGAATGTCAAAAACTAGGAGCTTACATGACCAGCCAAAGTGATCGCGTCTCTACTCGTGTCAAATACCCATCTATTCCAATAGTTCACGTGGCCAGTTCGTGTAACACCACACGGTCGTGTAGACTGTTGACTGGATTAGCTTGAATTTTTTTTTTAATTAGGATTTTGATCGTAATTAGAAGTTTTCTTTTGTTTTATTTGTGAAATTATATTTTCTACTTAGTTTACAACTTATAAACTAATTTCTATTGAGTTTAGGATTTATAAAAATTTCATACATTTCTTTTTTTTTTTTTATAATTTGATCTGCACTTTAAATTTTAATAATCAAATTTCTCTCAAATAAAGTTGCGCTTTGTTTTATTTTCTTTAGATTTTGTATTGAATGTTTTGTTTTTAAGGTTGGAATTAAATCTTGTTTAGCTTCTTAAGAATTTGATCATACGACAATTCTTTCTACACTATGCGCTACGTCACACACATTTTTATTGTATTTTTTTTATCTATTTTATTATGTATCATTTTAATTTTATTTTTTTATTATATTTGGTAACAACAATACATAATAGCGTTTTCCTTCTTTTTAAGTCCCGATGAAATTGAGTATAATGTAAAAAAAAAAAAATCAAATATCAAAATTTTAAAAAATAAATAAATTTGAAAAAACAAATCTCTATTTTAAAAGCTGGACAATCTTGAATAACGATGAAATTTCATCTTTTGACCAGCACATGATAATATAATAATGAGTATATCATTGAAACTGATTGCTATATGTATATATAGTATTCAATTGCTCAACAAATAATTTATATATATAATTTTTTTTTTAATATATATACAGCTATATATAATTTTTTTAAATAATTCAAATAAATTATTCCCTTATATATATTCAGTATCATTGAAACTAGTTGATATAATATTCGATTGCTTTAAACCCCTTGAAAATCATGACCAAATAGTAAATATTCGGATTTTCTTGTCCCTTTGATAATTTAATCTAATTAGAGAAAGGATCGATTTGGATCTTATGGTATTTGGAACAAGTTAGTATTATTAATTTTAAGGATGACACGTTAGTGTACTAAAGCTATTTTTTTTTTATTGATTTGATTCCCAAAAGTTAAAACTTTAGTAAATATTATACATTATTATTCAACATTTATTTTTATAAAAATTATTAAATTTTAATTTTTTTTATAAAATTTACTTAACTTTAATTTAATTTCATAAAAGTTATTATAATAAAAAATTAAAAAATTTTAAATTAATTTACTAATTTATAAATTATTTTATAAATAAATTATTTTATTTTATTAATTAAAAAAAAAAAATGCATACAACACATTCGGTTATCAATTTTCTATCAAATCCTTCTTCTTTCTTTGTTTTTTCTTTATTAACAATCACTAATTAAGTAATTTTATTTATAAAATAATTGACAAGTCAATAAGTTAATTCGAAAATCTTAAATTTTCGACTAGAATAATTTTTATAAAATTAAATTAAAATTCAATAAATTTTATAATAAAAATTAAAATTTAATAACTTTTATAACAATACTTATAAAATTGAATGGCTACTTATAATAATTGTCCTTAAAACCTTACATTCTTAAAAATATTTCATTAGCATTAAATTAAAATTTATTGACACTATAATTATGTTAGTAAATTACAAGCAAATTGAAAATGCATTAAAATTTTAATTTAATTTTATATCTTTACTTGTAAAATAATCATGTAATAATGAAAGACGAAAACAGGAGCCAAATACATACAGGTGTAATGGCTACTGATTTGCCAACACAAGGGATGTATTTGCTTAGCGTGCACTTTAAAATGGGTAACGTGTCCTTACTATTTATTACCTTAATATAGTTATAATTAAAATTATTCATCAATATCAATGACAAATGATGCTTATAAAAAAATTGCATAATATATAAATAAATCCTGAAATTATTTAAAAAATCTAATGCAATCTTTTTTTTTTATTTTAATGTATCATGCGTTTAATCTTTTATACTTTATAATCAATAAGCATATTTTATTCAACTCAATAATAACTAATTTAATTTAATTGGTTAAAAGTGAGAAAAAAAGATATATTTAGTGGTATTTAATATTTTATTAATAAATTTGAAAAATTATAATTATTATTTAAAAAATTAAAATATAGAAAAAAGTAGTAAGCTAAAAAAATTAGGAATATAATTTTTTCAAGATTTGTAATAATTATTTTATATTATTAGATATGTTATCATGATATTATAGTTAGAATTCCTCATTATAAATTTAATCTAATTAAAGATAATTACAATTTAATTGATTTCATATATTTATAATTATAGATTATTAAAATAATTAAAGAGAATATAATAAATTACATAAGGTCTTAGTAGATTTATGATAAATTATATAAATATTTATATCATGGAATTGTTAGACCTAATGTTTTGTTTTTCGAGCAAGAGTGCAATGATAATAGTATAAATTTTCTTTCTATAAGAGTAAAAAGTTTTTTTTTATCTTTAAATCAGCTCATAAAAAGATCTTAAAGTTAAATAATGTTAAATTACCATCAAGTGTAGTGTGTTTCCTTCCGAATAATTAATTCAAGTATTCTGTCAACATGATCAAGTCATTAAAATCAAAATAATTGCTATTATATTTTATACATATAATTTATCTTAAATTTTCTTATCTAAAATTGTAATTAGCATAAAATTTTATAATCTAATTAAATCTATATTATGTCTCATTTAACGAAAGTTCTTTTATTTTTTTAAAAAATGAAATTCTGTTAAAACTAAAACACTTGTTCTTAGTCGGTTTGGTATAGTTATCAAAACATAATATTAATTGCACTACTCTTCATAAATTAGGAACTCAATCTATTTGTCCCTTTATTTTTATTATTGAATGAGGCCGAAATGCCATATCATGAAGCTTAGTTGGTGCTCCAAGCAATAATAACACAACATATAAAAGTATTTGTCAATCACGTTTTTGGTGTCTAAAATTTAAAAGAATATTTTAATTCCAAAAGTGTTAGAAAGTGGTATTATATTTATTAAATTTTTTAATTTTTTAATAAAATTACTGATATATTCTATTTTATATATATATATATATTATATGAGATTCGTTATAATAATAACTAAAATAATAATGTCACACCTTACCCCTCCGTAAGGTATAACATGATCACGTAGAATACTTAATGAACTACCGAACTTCACCTACCGATAACTCATTAAGTACCCTACAAGGGATTTTAAAACAATTTTCTTACATTTTGGAAGTGGTGAGCATTTTAGTGAGAATTAAAAACCAATTATTCAAAGCTTAAGGACTAGTAAAAAAAATTTTGTCCATTTAATTTTTACCGCAAATTTTATAAAAATTTTGACAGAGTTCCCTCTGTATTTTGAGAAACCAGTTCTTTAAAGACCTGTAAAAAGCACTTCCAAAAGTTTTCCACAACTCCTAATCTCCAATAAAACTCAAATCAACCCAATTCAAAACACTTCAAAGTAATTTCCACAATTTAATCAAATTTGGTCATCACAAAATTTTTAATACTTCATTAGCAGGGCATAAAGCAGAAAATTCATATTTACAAATATTAAATTTACAGAAGCAAACCCAAAATAATATTAGTACAATTTATTTACAACTGCTCAACTTTCATTGATACATACAACATTCCTATATTTACATCAAAATTATCTACAAGGGTATAAAATAATACCCGTACAACAGACTGGTGTAGTTTTCCAGTTAGTAGCAGCTCACTCTGCTGCCTTCTCTTTGCTCTTATCTGCGACAGCAAAATAAGCTATCGCTGAGTATAAAATACTCAGTGGTGCACAATAAAAAAAAATTAAAATGCTGTAAATAAATCATTCATTGCCAAACATACTTTAAACAGTTCTCAATCATATTTCACAAGTATCAAAGTTCATAATAACACCATTTTGTCAAATAATCTATTAAACACAATTTAGTCAAACAATTTCATAACACAGTGTTGCCAAAGTCATACACAACTTAAGTCATGACACAAAATTTCCGATTAATGCCGTGTTGTACACCACGACAAAGCAATCTACAACCCCATTAATCGAAATCAATGAGGAATGTGGCTAGCTAGCTAATGAGTACTCATCCGATCTACAATCTCAACTGGCAAGCCAGAGAGGGAGGAAAATAAACGATCTCAACCCCATAAATGGAGAAGGAAATGTGATACTGTCATGCTAAGTGTGAATCCAAAATCAATTTAAAATAATTATTTTCAATAATTTACGAGAGATCCAAAACAATTTTCAAAGTCATTTTTGTATTCACAAAGTGGCAACACAATTCATAAATAACACAGCGATTTCATAAAGTATAACAACTCAAATTTTCAATTGGAAAACAATTTACATAAATTTATTGTGCACAAACCTGACTGGAGTCGCCTCTAGGCCTTGACTCAGTCTCTCCGAGCTTCCAAGTCCTTTTCAGCTGAAACACACAATTTCATAGTGTTTCAGTACCATAACTTAACATAAGTCCAAAAATAAATTTAACTTCACTTTAACTAGCTCTATTGCGTTAAATTCGACGTTCTCAAAGTTTTTGTGTTTCGGGTTACTATTCACTACACTATTCAAGTCAAATTGTTGACTTTTTAAGGATTAATAGGTATGGGAACTCCAACTTCACCCACATACCACATTTTGGTCATTAAACTTGTTGGTTTTGGTCACTTTTTCAAAGCATAGGTCATTTTGGCAAAATTGCCAATTTTCGGTTTTAGTGCTTCGAAATTGCACTGTTCCATTGGTCGAACTACTGTTGGAATTTGGCAAAACTTCCTTCATAGAAAATGTTTCTTATTGTCTTAAGTGTATTCTCATTTTTGGATCACCTCAATCGGAGTTTTGTAGCTCAAGTTATGGCCAAAATAAGTTTACTGTTCACGTGCACTGTTCATACTGGCATTTTGGGTTCTGGCAGATTTTGATCCAACTTTGGTCAGTAATTTGATTAAGTTAAGTTCATAATTTGGTCTAACTTTCTTCATATGAAATGTTCTACTATGTCTTAGGTTTCCGTCGGTTCAAGAATCGCCTAAATCCGAGTTTCCTAGAGAGAGTTATAGCCATCCAAACATTACTGCTCAATTGAAAATCTGCAGAGTTGCAGGTTTGGTAACTTAACTTTGCTCAATAATTTGAATGGGTTAATGGCATAATTTAGGGTGGTGTTCTTCATAAAAGTTTTAGATCTATGTCTCATCTAATTTCTGGTAAAATTTCAGGTCAATTTGACCTGTCTAGCTCGAATTATGACCAAATGAACAGTTACTGTTCATTTGGTCAGTTTGGTGCAGTGGCAGCCTGCTCTCATTTCACTTTGGTCAATTGTTTCACCAAGTTTTGGTCAGTTTTTGGCCATGGTTCCTTAATGAAAATTGTGCTATTTTATGTCTATTTTCATCCCCAATTGGTGGCATATCAATTAGACTTGTAAAATTTGAGTTTTGGTCCTTCAAAGTGGGTTTGGTCATGCTGCCAGCAGCATGACCATTTACCTCCGAATTTAACTTAGTTTCCTATCATTCCCACACAAGTTATTTGGTCATAATTGACCATTATTTCACTTCACAATAGGTCCAACATGCCATTTATGAGTTTCTCCAAATTTTGGTTCACAAACCCTAGTATTGAAAACCCTAACTCATCATTTTCATGCCTTTAACTACTTCTAATGGTTTAAATGTTAATCATTTAACTAAGTAAAGTTTCTAAACTCATTCAATTGCATCATATTCATGCAAACCATACTCCTCCCAAGCTGCCCGAAAATTCAGTTTGTTCCTCCCCATATTTTTATTTCATTTTAACACATTACAAACTAATTCAACAACTAATGATGCATTAAAAATGGAAGATAATAAGTTAACATGCTCACCTCTCTTTAATCCTCAAAACCCTATCTTTAGCTCCACTTTCTTCTTGTAATTCTCTTCTCAAATTGCAACTACAAGCTTTAAAGAGGTTCTTATGAGAAATATTATGGTTGGGTAAGGAAAATTTAAGCTTAATGTAAGCTTAAAGAGAAAGTTTCCATGGGGGATTTATGGAGGAAGGTGGGGTGTCACTTTAGGAAGAAGAAGAGCTTTCTAATAAATTTCTTTTTCTTTTCTTTCCTTTATACGTTTTTTGCTTATGGAAGACCACTAAATCCAAATTAATTAATTCAATTTATTAATTTAGTTATGACATCATGCATGATGTCATAACTTTTGACTTTTTCCATTTTCATCTCTTTTTCTTTTTTTTTTCTATTAGTTCTTTAATTTAATTCTCGATTCTGAAATTTTCTTTTCTCCGATTTTATTTGACAGTTAGGTCAGGAGTCAACTCTCGGGGTCAATTGACCAAATTGCCCCTCGCCGGTTCATCCCGGTTTGTAAATAATCCCATATTTCTTTCGGCTCCCTGACCTAATTATTTGACTGACTTAACAGTTCTTTTTCGTGATTTTCTCTTTTCCACTGTGTTCATAAGGGTCCTAAGGACCGCAGCGTCACTTTTTATGGTTCGAAATTTGAGTTTAAAACAACTTCAGCTGCTCCTCGAGGAGGTCACTCATCGCTGTGACTCTCGGCTCGTTTAACCTCTTATGTTCTGTTTTTCTTATTTATAGTTAACTAATTAAACATTACTAATTATTTGTGTTAATGGCTTCTCAAATTGTCTTAAGTGTGGCCCTAATCCCATTAATTGTCCGGACCGACACCGGTCACCGGAATAGTGAAATATACCAGGCTATGCAACGGGAGTGTTACAATTCTCCCCCCCTTAAATAAATTTCGTCTTGAAATTTTTTACCTGGTATCAATCTCTGAATAGCTGTGGGTGTTGTCTCCTCATGTCCTCCTCTCGTTCCCAAGTAGCCTCTTGGCCCGAATGATGGTTCCACAGCACTTTTACCAACGGTATCTGCTTCTTCCGTAGCTGCTTCACCTCATAGGCCAGAATCTTTATGGGTTCTTCTTCATATGTGAGGTCTGGATTTACTTCAATTTCTTCTACTGATAGTACATGAGATGGGTCTGATCGATACCTCCTCAACATAGACACATGGAAGACATTATATATCTTTTCCAACTCTGGAGGTAGTGCCAACCGATATGCCAAAGGACCCACTCTTTCCAATACCTCATATGGCCCGATAAAACGAGGACTTAGTTTCCCCTTCCTGCCGAATCTCATAATTCTCTTCCAAGGGGAAACCTTGAGGAATACTTTCTCACCCACTGCATACTCAATATCCCTTCTCTTCAGATCAATGTAGGACTTCTGACGGTCTGATGCAGTCTTAAGTCGATCTCTGATCACCCTGATCTTCTCCTTAGTTTGCTGAATAATTTCGGGTCCAATCATTTTTCTTTCACCCACGTCATCCCAACACAATGGGGTTCTACATTTTTTTGCCATACAAAGCTTCATATGGAGGCATCCCAATACTTGATTGGTAGCTGTTGTTTTAAGCAAACTCAATCAAAGGCAAGTGTGTGTTCCAACTGCCCTCAAATTCAATCACACAAGCCCATAGCATGTCCTCCAAGATCTGAATTACCCTCTCAAATTAGCCATCTGTCTGTGGGTGGAATGCCGTACTGAAGTTCAATATAGTTCCCAGGGCTCTCTGAAGACTACCCCAGAATCTAGAAGTGAACCTAGGATCTCTGTCTGATACAATGGATACTGGCACTCCATGCAGTCTCACAATCTCATCAATGTACAACCTGGCCAATCTGTCTAAACTATAGTCCATCCGGACTGACAGAAAATGAGCAGACTTAGTCAGTCTGTCAACAATAACCCATACTGCATCATGACTCTTCTGTGTCCTCGGAAGTCCCATCACAAAATCCATTGTTATTCTTTCCCATTTCCATTCTGGTACTGGTAGTGGATGTAACAACCCAGTTGGCACTTGATGCTCTGCCTTTACTTGCTGACAAGTTAGGCATCTGGATACAAACTCTACCACATCTCTTTTTAAACCCATCCACCAGTAATGCTCCTTTAGCCCTCTATACATTTTTGTACCACCAGGGTGCATAGCAAAAGGAGACTCATGTGCTTCCTTCAAAATGATCTGCCTCAAATCAACATCATTAGGAACACATATTCTACCCTGGTGTAGCAATAGACCATCATCTCTGATTGAGAACTCTGGTTTCTTGCCCTGTCGAACTTCTTCCATCAGCTTCTGATATTTCTGATTATTCTGAGCAGCCATTCTAATCTGATCAATCAACACTGGCTGTACATGCCATGCAACTGCTGTCTGCCCATCATCATTAATCTCTAAGCTGACATGCAATGATCTCAACTCATGCACCAAAGACAAAGGAGTAACCCGTAGACTTGCCATAGTCTTGCGACTTAAGGCGTCAGCCACAACATTAGCTTTCCCTGGCTGATAGTCTATCAGACAATCATAGTCTTTTATCAACTCTAACCATCTCCTCTGTCTCAAATTCAACTCTTTTTGGGTGCCCAAATACTTCAAACTCTTATGATCTGTGTAGATGTAACACTTCTCCCCATACAAATAATGTCTCCAGATCTTAAGAGCAAACACAATGGCTGCAAGCTCCAAATCATGTGTCGGATAATTCCTCTCATGCGGTTTTAGCTGGCGTGATGCATAGGCAATGACATTTCGATCTTGCATCAACACACAACCTAACCCGTTGTGAGAAGCATCGCTATAAACTGTGTACTCTTTACCCGGAGTAGGTAAAGTCAGGACTGGAGTCTCAGTCAAACATCTCTTCAATTCATCAAAACTTTGCTGGCATTTGTCCGTCCATTGAAATTTCACATCCTTTCTAAGTAGCTTGGTCAATGGAGATGCCAACATCGAGAATCCCTTCACAAACCGATGGTAGTATCCAGCTAAACCCAGAAAACTGTGAATCTCTGTGACATTTCTGGGTGGCTTCCAATTAAGGACAGCTTCAATCTTACTTGGATCTACCTTAATGCCCTCTTCTGATACTACATGCCCCAAGAAAGATATTTCCTTCAGCCAAAATTCACACTTTGACAATTTGGCATATAACTGTTTCTCTCTCAAAGTCTGCAGTACAATCCGCAGATGTCTATCATGCTCTTCTGCATTTCTCGAATAGACCAATATATCATCTATGAATACCACAACAAACTGGTCGAGGTATGGTCTGAAGATAGTGTTCATCAGATCCATAAAAGCAGCCGGAGCATTAGTTAACCCAAATGGCATAACCAAAAACTCATAATGGCCATAGTGGGTTCTGAAGGCAGTTTTAGAAATACTCTGCTCTTGTACTTTCAGCTGATAATAACCTAATCTCAGGTCAATTTTGGAGAATACAGCTGCACCCCTCAACTGATCAAACAAGTCATCAATGCGGGGCAATGGATATCTATTCTTTATTGTCACCTTATTCAACTGCCGATAATCAATACACAAATGGAGAGTGCCATCTTTCTTCTTTACAAACAACACTGGCGCTCCCCAAGGTGACACACTAGGGCGGATAAAGCCCTTGTCAAGCAGTTCTTGCAACTGCACTTTTAACTCTTTTAGTTCTGCTGGTGCCATTCTGTATGGTGTTATGGAGATTGGGTCCACACCAGGCATAACATCAATTTCAAACTGCACTTTTCTTTCTGGAGGTAATCCTGGCAATTCATCAGGAAACACATCCGGAAAGTCACATACAGTAGGAATGTCCTTCAGTGCTGGACTCCCCACTTGGGTGTCTATCACATGTGCCAAGTACGCCTCACACCCTTTTCTAATCATTTTTTTAGCCAGTGCAGCTGAAATGATGTTTGAAGGCAATAACTGCCTCTCCCCATGTATTACTATATCACCATACTGAGGAAGACCAAAAGTGACTGTCTTCAGTCTACAGTCAATCATAGCATAATGCCTGGCTAACCAATCCATGCCCAAGATAATGTCATAATCTCTGAAGGGCATTTCAATTAAATCAGACAAAAAAGTGTGTCCTTGGATCACCAAAGGACAGTCCCTATATAGCCTATTTACCCTGACCTCCTGGCCTAATGGACTAGTTACTAGCACATCATAGTCCATTGGTACACACCGAATAAATAGCGAGAATACATCACACTAGCACTAACATATGAATGTGTGGAGCCAGGATCAAATAACACATACACATCTTGGTCAAGGATGGAGAAAATACCAGCTACTACGTCTGATGTTTCAGCCTCTTCCCTCTGACGCATGGTATACACTCTAACTGGTGCACCACTGGATGCTAGCTGGTTAACAGTGCTTTGACTTCCAGGAGTGTTACCAGGACCCCTACCTCTGCCTCTACCTCTAGCAGCTGACTGTGACCCTCGGGGTGCAGAGACTTGGGCTGATCCTTCAGATGTAGTGAAAGATCCAGACCGGCGCGGACTAGTGCAATCCTTAGCGAAATGTCCGCTCCCTCCACAGTTAAAACATGCACCAGTAGCTCTGAAACAAACCCCACCATGAGTTCTACCACAAGTTTCACACTGCCGGACTGATAGAGCTCCTCGGGGTGTCTGCTGGGTCTGCTGACCAGACCAGGGTGGTCGTTGGCCAGAAAATCTGCCTCTACCTCTACGGGAGCTGGATCCCCTAAACTGTTTTCCCTTTCCTGAACCACTCTCAGATGCTTGCCCAGTAGTCTTTTCAGCCTTTTTTTTCTCTTGTGTACCCTTTTTTACTACCCCTTCTGATTCTATTCTTTCTAATTCCAGTGCATGTGAGATCAATTTAGCAAAATTTTGATGTCGAAAACCCACTACTTGCATTCTCAAATTCTGCCTTAGCCCAAACTCAAACCTCTTGCATCTATATCTGGGGTTGGAGACTAAGCTTCCAGCATAGTGGCTTAGTCTTGAAAAATCTCTTTCATATTCTGCTATGGTTCTGTTCCCTTGTTTCAGACTCAGGAATTCTTGTAGTTTCATATCCACATATGCATCGGGGACCCATTTCTGTCGGAACTCCCTCAAGAAGTCTGACCAGGTTAACACAGGTGGCTCCACCAGGCTATGGGGGATGGTCTTCCACCATTCATAGGCATTCCCTTGCAATAAGAAAACAGAATATTCGAACTTCATCTCTTCCATGCACTGCAGCTTTCTAAAAACTCGTTCCATTCTTTCCAACCACTGTTCTGCTTCCAGTGGATCCACAGTGCCTTTAAACTCAGTGGCCCCAAATTTCATCAACTTTTCGTATTGCCGAGTTGAGGGCTGTGGTTGTGCTGCAGGTACTAGTATTTGAGCTTGGGGTGGCACATTACCCGCCATTTGCTGAAGAAATGCAGCCATCTACTGTACAAATTGAGCAGGAAACTGCAGTGCTGGAGCAGGAGCTGGAGTGGCTGACCCACTCACGTTCTGGAGTGCTGGGGCTTCCTCTTGAACCTCAGCCTCAACAGATTGTTCTTCGGAATGATCTCCTTCTTCCATTCCGTTTTCTCAAATTTTCTACTTCCTGAGATTAAACACAAGGAGGTTGACCTCCGTTAGTGCATATTCATGATGTAAATATGTCATATGTATCAATTAAAGACACTTGAGCAGTTGTACTTATCAAAGAAATATTCACATACATAGTCAAAATTTATTGCAAAACCATGCTCTGATACCACTAAAACATGTCACACCTTACCCCTTCGTAAGGCATAACATGATCCTATAAAATACTTAATGAACTACCGAACTTCACCTACCGATAACTCATTAAGTACCCTACAAGGGATTTTAAAATAATTTTCTTACATTTTGGAAGTGGTGAGCATTTTAGTGAGAATTAAAAACCATTTATTCAAAGCTTAAGGACTAGTAAAAAAATTTTGTCCATTTAATTTTTGCCGCAAATTTTATAAAAATTTTGACAGAGTTCCCTCTATATTTTGAGAAACTAGTTCTTCAAAGACCTGTAAAAAGCACTTCCAAAAGTTTTCCACAACTCCCAATCTCCAATAAAACTCAAATCAACCCAATTCAAAACCCTTCAAAGCAATTTCCACAATTTAATCAAATTTGGTCATCACAAAATTTTTAATACTTCATTAGCAGGGCATAAAGCAGAAAATTCATATTTACAAATATTAAATTTACAGAAGCAAACCCAAAATAATATTATTACAATTTATTTACAGCTGCTCAACTTTCATTGATACATACAACATTCCTATATTTACATCAAAATTATCTACAAGGGTATAAAATAATACTGCATAACAGATCGTGTAGTTTTCAGCTTAGTAGCACTCACTCACGCTTTCTCTTTGCTCTTATCTCATGATAAAGAAATAAGCTATCGCTGAGTATAAAATACTCAGTGGTGCACAATAAAAAAAATTAAAATGCTGTAAATAAATCATTCATTGCCAAACATACTTTAAACAGTTCTCAATCATATTTCACAAGTATCAAAGTTCATAATAACATCATTTTGTCAAATAATCTATTAAACACAGTTTAGTCAAACAATTTCATAACACAGTATTGCCAAAGTCATACACAACTTAAGTCATGACACAAAATTTCCGATCAATGCCGTGTTGTACACCACGACAAAGCAATCTACAACCCCATTAATCGAAATCAATGAGGGAGGTGGCTAGCTAGCTAGCTAATGAGTACTCATCCGATCTACAACCTCAACTGGCAAGCCAGAGAGGGAGGAAAATAAACGATCTCAACCCCATAAATGGAGGAGGAAATGTGATACTGTCATGCTAAGTGTGAATCCAAAATCAATTCAAAACAATTATTTTCAATAATTTACGAGAGATCCCAAACAATTTTCAAAGTCATTTTTGTATTCACAAAGTGGCAACACAATTCATAAATAACACAGCAATTTCATAAAGTATAGCAACTCAAATTTTCAATTGGAAAACAATTACATAAATTTATTGTGCACAAATCTGACTGGAGTCGCCTCTAGGCCTTGACTCAGTCTCTCCGAGCTTCCAAGTCCTTTTCAGCTGAAACACACAATTTCATAGTGTTTCAGTACCATAACTTAACATAAGTCCAAAAATAAATTTAACTTCACTTTAACTAGCTCTATTGCGTTAAATTCGACGTTCTCAAAGTTTTTGTGTTTCGGGTTACTATTCACTACACTATTCAAGTCAAATTGTTGACTTTTTAAGGATTAATAGGTATGGGAACTCCAACTTCACCCACATACCACATTTTGGTCATTAAACTTGTTGGTTTTGGTCACTTTTTCAAAGCATAGGTCATTTTGGCAAAATTGCCAATTTTCGGTTTTAGTGCTTCGAAGTTGCACTGTTCCATTGGTCGATCTACTGTTGGAATTTGACAAAACTTCCTTCATAGAAAATGTTCCTTATTGTCTTAAGTGTATTCTCATTTTTGGATCACCTCAATCGGAGTTTTGTAGCTCAAGTTATGGCCAAAATAAGTTTACTGTTCACGTGCACTGTTCATACTGGTATTTTGGGTTCTGGCAGATTTTGATCCAACTTTGGTCAGTAATTTGATTAAGTTAAGTTCATAATTTGGTCTAACTTTCTTCATATGAAATGTTCTACTATGTCTTAGGTTTCCGTCGGTTCAAGAATCGCCTAAATCCGAGTTTCCTAGAGAGAGTTATAGCCATCCAAACATTACTGCTCAATTGAAAATCTGCAGAGTTGCAGGTTTGGTAACTTAACTTTGCTCAATAATTTGAATGGGTTAATGGAATAATTTGGGGTGGTTTTCTTCATAAAAGTTTTAGATCTATGTCTCATCTAATTTCTGGTAAAATTTCAGGTCAATTTGACCTGTCTAGCTCGAATTATGACTAAATGAACAGTTACTGTTCATTTGGTCAGTTTGGTGCAGTGGCAGCCTGCTCTCATTTCACTTTGGTCAATTGTTTCACCAAGTTTTGGTCAGTTTTTGGCCATGGTTCCTTAATGAAAATTGTGCTATTTTATGTCTATTTTCATCCCCAATTGGTGGCATATCAATTAGACTTGTAAAATTTGAGTTTTGGTCCTTCAAAGTGGGTTTGGTCATGCTGCCAGCAGCATGACCATTTACCTCCGAATTTAACTTAGTTTCCTATCATTCCCACACAAGTTATTTGGTCATAATTGACCATTATTTCACTTCACAATAGGTCCAACATGCCATTTATGCATTTCTCCCAATTTTGGTTCATAAACCCTAATATTGAAAACCCTAACTCATCATTTTCATGCCTTTAACTACTTCTAATGGTTTAAATGTTAATCATTTAACTAAGTAAAGTTTCTAAACTCATTCAATTGCATCATATTCATGCAAACCATACTCCTCTCAAGCTGCCCGAAAATTCAGTTTGTTCCTCCCCATATTTTAATTTCATTTTAACACATTACAAACTAATTCAACAACTAATGATGCATTAAAAATGGAAGATAATAAGTTAACATGCTCACCTCTCTTTAATCCTCAAAACTCTATCTTTAGCTCCACTTTCTTCTTGTAATTCTCTTCTCAAATTGCAACTACAAGCTTTAAAGAAGTTCTTATGAGAGTTATTATGGTTAGGTAAGGAAAATTTAAGCTTAATGTAAGCTTAAAGAGAAAGTTTCCATGGGGGATTTATGGAGGAAGGTGGGGTGTCACTTTAGGAAGAAGAAGAGCTTTCTAATAAATTTCTTTTTCTTTTCTTTCCTTTATACGTTTTTTGCTTATGGAAGACCACTAAATCCAAATTAATTAATTCAATTTATTAATTTAGTTATGACATCATGCATGATGTCATAACTTTTGACTTTTTCCATTTTCATCTCTTTTTCTTTTTTTTTTTTCTATTAGTTCTTTAATTTAATTCTCGATTCTGAAATTTTCTTTTCTCCGATTTTATTTGACAGTTAGGTCAGGAGTCAGCTCTCGGGGTCAATTGATCAAATTGCCCCTCGCCGGTTCATCCCGGTTTGTAAATAATCCCATATTTCTTTCGGCTCCCTGACCTAATTATTTGGTAGCGTATGATTCTTTTTCGTGATTTTCTCTTTTCCATTGTGTTCATAAGGGTCCTAAGGACCGCACGTCACTTTTATGGTTGAAATTTGAGTTTAAAAGCGACTTGTGATGCGTTCGAGGAGGTCACTCATCGCTGTGACTCTCGGCTTATTTAACCTCTTATGTTCTGTTTTTCTTATTTATAGTTAACTAATTAAACATTACTAATTATTTGTGTTTATGGCTTCTCAAATTGTCTTAAGTGTGGCCCTAATCTCATTAATTGTCCGGACCGACACCGGTCACCGGAACAGTGAAATATACTAGGCTATGCAACGGGGGTGTTACAAATAATTAATGATTAACTGAGCATATACATCTTGTATAAATAAAAATTACTTGATTAATTATGCAGATAATAAAAACTCTTTTGCTTATAAAAAGTGATGTAGTAGATGAAGAAATTAATGGTCAAAAACATCAATTTTTCTGGTTCTTGACATGCAATATATAGTTAGTTCGTCTTTTCTTGATTGATCTTTCTAGTCTCTACGTAGGTCCCCATCCCATAATTTCAGCAAATTAAACTCAATCTAGACTCTCACACCGGACAGGAAAATTTTTCTTAGCTTCGTGGATTCACATCCATCCTACTCGATCATATCACATCCACACAGAGAAATCATTTACAGAGAGAGGGAGAGATATATCATGACTTTTTTCTATTCAGTATTTCCTTCAATGTTTCCATTACTTTTTGTTCTTCTCTTGTCTTTCTCAGGGGCAACTTCAGCTCACACCCATGAAGATTTTCTTCAATGTCTTCGCCTTCAATCCAAATACTCTGCCTCTATTTCCAAACTCGTCTACACTCCAATCAAGTCCTCCTACTTTGATGTCTTGCAATTCTCAATCCAAAACCGAAGGTTCAACACCACCATCACCCCAAAACCTCTTGTCATTGTCACCCCTTCGAATGTTTCCCACGTCCAAGCTGCCGTCATTTGTTCTCAGAAACATGGCATGCATATTAGAGTTCGAAGCGGCGGCCATGATTATGAAGGTCTTTCCTACGTTTCTGTTCTCCCATTTGTCATTATTGATCTCATCAATCTTGGATCTGTCAGTGTTGATGCAACCAGCAACACTGCATGGGTTGAAGCTGGTGCAAATTTAGGCAAAGTTTACTATTCTATTGCTCAGAAAAGTGGAACTTCTGGCTTTCCGGCAGGTACTTGCCCTACTGTGGGGATCGGAGGGCACATCAGCGGTGGAGGTTATGGGACGTTGCTCCGTAAATACGGCCTCGCGGCAGATAATGTAATTGATGCACAGTTGATTGATGTTAATGGTAGAATCCTCGATAGAGCTTCAATGGGTGAAGATCTTTTCTGGGCTATTAGAGGAGGTGGAGGAAATACCTTTGGAATTGTTGTTGCATGGAAACTAAATTTGGTTCCAGTTCCAGATACAGTGACTGTGTTCACAGTGGAAAAAACCTTGGAACAATATGCAACCCAGCTTGTGGATCGGTGGCAATGTGTGGCAGATAAGCTTCATGAAGATCTGTTCATTAGAGTTATCTTAGAGCGAGTTAATTCTAGCAGTCAACCAGGAAAGACAACAATAAGAGCAGCATTTAATTCCTTGTTTCTTGGTAAAGTCGATAGTCTTCTTCCATTGATGCAAGAGAGCTTTCCTGAGCTGGGTTTAGTGAAAGAAGATTGCACCGAAATGAGCTGGATCGAGTCCGTCCTTTATTTTGCTGGATTCTCAAGAAATACATCCTTGGAGATTTTGCTTAACAGGACTCAACCATCCGTGAGGTTTTTCAAAGCAAAATCTGACTATGTGAAGGAACCTATGCCCAAGGTTGCATTGGAAGGCTTATGGAAAAGGCTGTTCCAATTAGAAATGGGTTCAGGTCAATTGATCTTTAGTCCTTATGGAGGAAGAATGAGTGAGATTTCAGAATCCAGCGTTCCATTTCCACATAGAGCTGGGAATTTATATCAAATTCAGCACTTGGCGTATTGGGATGAAGAAGGAATTAAGGAATCAAGAAGACACATAAGTTGGATCAGAAGGCTGTACAGTTTCGTGACTCCTTATGTTTCAAAAAATCCAAGATTAGCATACATCAACTACAGGGATCTTGACATTGGGGTTAACAACCTGCAGGGAAACACAAGTTACAAGCAAGCAAGCATTTGGGGTATCAAGTATTTCAAGATTAACTTTGACAAGTTGGTCCATGTCAAGACCCAAGTTGATCCTGCTAATTTCTTCAGAAACGAACAAAGCATCCCGCCACTTTCATGTGGGATCATAAATTAGTTATTGATCTCCATTGACCGGGCACCCTAATAAGGATGTTTGTGTTCTATAGTGGGCATCCATGTGCTTCTGTGTGGATTACGTTTCATGCATAATCGAATAAAATTTGATGGCAAAAATTTTATTAAAAAAGGTTCATGTTGAATTTGAAAATTTCGAAACCATCAATGCTATAGAATTTCTTGTGTATTTTCATGATATTTGATTGATTTGAATAGAATTTTAAGTGTGTGTGTGTATATATATATATATATTTCACAATAAGGATCTGAGGGTTTAACCCCTAGTCTTAACTTACAATTACGTAGGCTTAAGGATTGGAGAGGATGATCATAACCATGGCTGCAGAGAAGAAACCTGATTGGCAAGAAGGAGAAAATATCAGAAACAGTGCAAGAGAAAAATGGAAAATGCATATTACAAAAACCAGCGCAATAGTATTAGTGGCAAAATGGTTGGATTAGATGAATTTGGGTATTTTAAATTGTGACTTATTTTAAATTTTTTTAATAAATTAATTTAAACTATTTATCAAATTATTATATTAAAACATATTTCAAATCAATTTATATGTTATAACTTATAATGCTAATTAAAATATTACTTGGCCTAATTTGATTTAGTTATTTAAGGTATATTATTTATTTAGCATGGCAAGTTCAAATATTCACATTCCTAATTTTTAATTAAAAAAGAATATTAATTTTAAAAGTTTAATTTAATTTATTAGTAAACTAAATTTATATTGTTAGAGTGAATTTAAATATATTAATTTTGAATTGAGATATATAAATTATGAAGATAATTTTAAATAAATTATAAATTACCTCAAATCCAACAAATGAGTGGGAAAAAAAAAAGGTCATCCAGCAACAGATAAGAATTAATAGGAGCCCAGATTGGATTAAAAAGCAGCAACCTATGAAAACACGCAACAGCAAACACAGCAATCCGCAGATTAATAAAACCACATTAGAAGGAGATATTACATGGTGTAATCGTGATTTCATGTTAATATTTAATATAAAATAGTAAATTAATTATAAAAAAATGATTAAGTATAAAAAAATAATTATTATTTTAAAAAAATTATTTTTAATATATAAATAAAATTAAAATTTATAAAACTCATTTTAACTTAATTATTACTCTATCATCAATTTATCATTTCATATAAAATTATCTATAAAAAAATAACTGATTTATTATATAATTCCCCATAAAAAAGGCCTAATTAATGCAATGAGATGGTCTATCAGAAATAAATCTACCAGTTTTGAATCAGCACAACCAACAAAATTATATATTTATATAAAATAGTGAAATCATTTAAATATTTCATATAAAGAGTCGAAGAGATATAAGAGTAAATATTATTCATGATAATTTAATTTTATGAGTTTTTATAAAAAATATTAAATTTTAATTTTTTTTATAAAGTTTACTATATTTCAATTTGATTTAATAAAGTTATTGTGATGAAAAATTAAATTAACTCGTCGAATGGTTAACTATTTTATAAATAAAATTATTTTATTTTATTAATTTCTTTTATAAAAAAAAAGATGTATAAAACATATCTAGTTATCCCTTCACCATTAAATTCCTCTCTTTTCTCTATTTCTTCTCTATCAATAATTATTAATTAGGTAATTTTAAAATAATTAATATGTTAACAAGATAATTTAAAAACTTTTAATTTTTTGTTACAGTGACTTTTATAAAATTAAATTTAAGTTCATTAAATTTAAAAAAAAAATTAAAATTCAGTAATTTTTATGAAAATACTCATAAAATTAAATAATCACGTGTGATAATTATCTCAAATAAAGTGTTTAAATAATATCATCTACATAAGATGTAACAAGAATTTTTAATATTTTTTTTTATCCCTTGCAAATTGGGATTGAATTCAATCGAAAGGAGCTCTCGAAATTTTCTCCCATTTTGAGTGGTTCCTAAGTATTATTGCGTTGTAACCCTATCGAAATAAAAAGTGAGGTATACGATAATAGTGAAAGGCATGAACCCTTTGCGGTAAATTTATGAGATATTCAGAAAATAAATTGGGGTTAGAGTTTGAGAGTTTTAAATAATTATATTGTACTCTTTTTCATCATAATAAAACTTTTTATCTCATTTTGCCCATTGACGTACACTTTACAGTCGAGTCACATAAATTTTATGTGCCCACTATAACAAATTGATAGCACTTGTTAGAGATCTAGAGAACCCAAAGCGCCTGGAGAAAATCCTTCTTGATGGATCTTGTGAAATAACATATTTATAAGTTTGATACCATATCCAACCCAAAACCTTAAAGCAATGGGTGCATGGGTCATTCTCACTCATACATCTCTTACTTATCCCATCTCTTTTTGATGTGAAAATTCTAATCCTTGAATATTCCTAACTCTGAGACAATAGTTCTCTTCCTTGCCAGGCATTCATCGATCATTCTCTGCTTTTTCC
This sequence comes from Hevea brasiliensis, assembly GCF_030052815.1. Lineage (NCBI taxonomy): Eukaryota > Viridiplantae > Streptophyta > Magnoliopsida > Malpighiales > Euphorbiaceae > Hevea > Hevea brasiliensis. The sequence goes on along the minus strand of NC_079509.1, from coordinate 17,637,000 downwards.
AAACAGGGGTTGGCCATTCCTTCCCCTACCTGGTTGTGGGTTGTCCCTCCTCATCTTTGGGTGGGATTTATAGATAAACAAACTATGGTTTTGGCTAGCACATTGGTAGTTAGCTGTGAGGATTTTTTTGATCTATCTCTTATGTTGTTTGCATGCTAGATTAGTTTGCTTAAGTTGTGCTCTATTCTTTAGCTCTAGGAGGGATATTGTTTTAGCGATAATGGCACCTTAGGGTTCACTAGCCAGCTTCACCCTCATGGCCAACCTCCAAGGCTTGTTACCATTAGAGCTCTGCCTCATCAACTTTTGTAAGCGGTTGCTTATCTTAAGTTGCTACTATGGGTTATATGTTTACTTGCTTTGGAGTTTTTCGTATACCTTTATAAGCAATGACAGAGCCACCTTGGGGCCAAGGGGGCATTAGGCCCCTTGAAATTTTGAAAATTTTCAAGGGTCTAATAATAATTTCTCAAAAAAGAAAAATAATTTTTCTACTTTTATTAAATTTTGATGAGTATGGTACTTTAAGAGTTTTAAAAGTTTTTAAAGGTTTGTTAGTAATTTTATAAAAAAAAATTCAAATTCTTTATTAAAAGAATAGTACTAATAATGAATACAAACCCTCTTACTTAAAAAAAAATTCAAATCATTATCGGCTCTTGGCCTCATATTCTCCATCAATTTTATTTTACCGTTTTTCTCATTTAACAAATCAATAATCACCAATTTCTACGCTTTAAAATCTAAATTATTGGACAATATTATCAAAATAAAATTTTACATAATTCTCTCATTATTTTTTTTATCAATTTAAAATGTTAATATCTTTCTTCTCATTATCTCATTTCTATTTTGGAATCTTTTTCTTGTTGAAATTTTTTCATACTCAAGTTATAATTTTTTTTTCTTTCATAATATTGAAATTAAAGCATGTCATTTAATTTATTTAATCCATAATTTTAATTAAATTTACTTTTCATAATTTAAAAAATCAGATTTAAGATAAATTGGATAAATTTTTAATATTAGGCTATCAATATATTTTAAGTTTAATAATTCATAATATTAATCATTCATTATATTTTTTAACTAATAATAATCCTATTTAACTTTTAGCAAATCAATTTAAAAAAAAAAAAACTAAAGTGTTTATTTTTGTCAATGTATTTATTAAATATTTTTATTTTATAGTTATGAAATGATTCTATTAGTTAACTATTATAAAATTATTAATGTTAGTCTATTTAATCAATATCTATATAAGTAATTTATTAATAAAATATATATTTTAATTGAATCTCTCTAAGTTAAGTTTCTGCCTCCTTCACTGTTTATGAGATGCTAATTTGGCTGCATTGTGGGAGGTTACGTTTGGGCAACAACTCTACGGGGACTTCATCAGGCTTTGTCGTTCTTTGGCTGAAAGAGCTCCGCCCCCACGCTCTATTGGTGTCTTGTTCGGTTCCTCCTCCATGCGGCGCATGAAGTTTCTTGGATCTACCTTATTTCTTTCAAGTTACCCTATTAGAGTAGGATTTCTAGTGTCTTGGGCTTGGGGTTTTATTTGGTTTGGTCTTGATGTTGCTTGTAGATTGGGTTACTTTTGGTGGACTTTATATAACCCCATTTTTATCAATGAATTATGAATCCTATCTTCTGATTTAAAAAAATAAATAAATAAAAAATAATTAGCAGAACTAGGTGGTAGGACCTCAAAAGTTTTTAAAATTAAAATTTTATACATAAATTTTAATATATATTTTTTTTTTTTAAAAAAAGGTTATTGTTCCTCTCCCAAAAAAAAAATTTCAAAACTAAATTTTTAATTATAAATTTTAGTGTGTGTTTTTTAAAAAATTATTATTTGGTCCTCTAATATATTTTTTTTTCAATCCCTGTACTTTTATGTAAATTTTATTTATATTTTTTATATTATGTAATTTGATATTCTAATATTTTATATTTGTTTAGTTCTAATATTTTTATCAAGATTTCATTTAGTTTTTTATATTTATTTTTGACTCTCTAAAAATAAACTTCTAATTCAGCCCCTAATATTACTTTCCCTTTAATCAAAGGGGTTGGCCTGGTAAAAAAATAAAAAATAAAAAATGTAGTAAGCTTTAAAAATTAAGAATATGGGAAATGAGCTGGATCGAGTCCGTCCTTTATTTTGCTGGATTCTCAAGAAATACATCCTTGGAGATTTTGCTTAACAGGACTCAACCATCCGTGAGATTTTTCAAAGCAAAATCTGACTATGTGAAGGTTCCTATGCCTGAGGTTGCATTGGAAGGCATATGGGAAAGGCTGTTCCAATTAGAAGTGGGTTCAGGTCAATTGATCTTTGGTCCTCATGGGAGAAGAATGAGTGAGATTTCAGAGTCCAGCATTCCATTTCCACATAGAGCTGGGAATGTATACTAAATTCAGCACCTGGAAAATTGGGATGAGGAAGGAATAGAGGAATCAAGAAGGCACATAAGTTGGATCAGAAGGCTTCACAGTTTCGTGGCTCCTTGTGTTTCAAAAAATCCAAGATTAGCATACATCAACCACAGGGATCTTGACATTGGGATTAACAGCCTGCAGGGAAACACAAGTTACAAGCAAGCAAGCATTTGGGGTATCAAGTATTTCAAGATTAATTTTAACAGGCTGGTCCATGTCAAGACCCAAGTTGATCCTGCTAATTTCTTCAGAAACAAACAAAGCATCCCATCATAAGGGATCACAAAGTAGTTGTTGATCTCTATTGGCACTTGGCAGGGTCCCCTTACAGGTGAAGAATTTTAAAATACAAGTATAATAATTAATTATTATAAGAGGATTTCATCAAAATTAATGATCATATATACAACAGTTGATAATATTTATATTGTATATTAAACATTCACATAATTTGAAGTGAAATTATGTTTCGTGCGTAATCTAATAATTTTGACGGCCAAAAATTTATTAAAAAAGGGTGCATGTTGAGTTTGTAAATTGCGATCACCATCAATTGTTAGGATTTCGTATGTAATTTCATAATGTTTGATTGATTTGAATGCAAGTTTAACTATATATTTTTTTTATTTTCAGAAAATAGGACCTGAGTGTTGAATGTAGGCTTAAGGATTGGAGGATATGATCATAACGACTGCAGAGAAGAAACCTGATTGGCAAGAAGAAGAAATATAAGAAACGGTGCAAGAGAAAAATGGAAAATGCATATTGAAAAACAAGCATAGAAGTATGGTTAATTATTATATATATTGGAAATATTAAAAAATAGTATTTCTTCTCTCATAGAAAAGTGAATTTTTTTTATAATAGAGAGAAAAAGTTCCACATGATTGTGAAAGATAACGTGTATATATCGAGTGTACTTAATAATTTCTCCAAAAGTATTATGGGCAAAATGATTGGATTAGATGAATTTGGATATTATTTTAAATTGTGAGTTATTAAATTTTATTTTTTAATAAATTAATTTAATTTATTTGTGAAATTATTAGGTAAGATATAAATTATTGTAATTTATTACCATATTAATTTTTAAAAATTTAATTTGTTAAACTAAATTTATATTATTAGAGTGGATCTAAATATATTAATTTTAAATTGAGTTATATAAATTATTAAATTATTTTTAATTTTACAAATTATATAAACTATATATTTTTAATGAAGATAAATTTAAATAAACTATATATATTTTTTAAAATAAGCATTGCCCTGCACGTTATCTGTAACTCTCGTACCTATTTGTAACTTAATTTTCTTTATATACAATTTAAAAAAATTATGCTAATTAATTAGTAAAAACTAATTAAAAGAAATATTTTCAAAGCAAGTGCAATAATATAAGAAATTAATTAAAACAATTTTAAATATTTATATATTTGAATAATTAGATAATATTATAAAATTTATTTAAATAGATAAAAAATTTAAATGAATGAGGATTTAAATTTATGTTATTTTGCCATATTTTAATAAAAAACAAATTTTGCTTCATAAATCACTGCTTTTATAAGCAAAAGGAAAATTTTTTTTAATTATTTTACCAAAAAAACTTTTTTTTCTATTTTGTTATTGCTACACCAATTTATAATTAAAATTATAAATTATTATTAAAATACACATATATCATTACTAAAAAATAATTAACAATAAAATATATACATATATTTTAAAATAATTAAAAAATAATTACTAAAAATTTAACAATAAAATATACTATTATTTTAAATTTTAAAATTTTAATATATATACATATATTTATATGATTGAGTTTAATTAAAATACAAAATATTAAAATTAATTTTAGACTTCCTTATTTTAGTATTATTAGAAGTGAATTTAAAAGAAGAAATTTATTTATACATAATAAGTAAAATTTATCATATAAAATATAATAAAAATAAAAACAGTCTTTATTCATTATTTTATAATATGAAGATTATCTCAATCACTACATTATTAAATATTTTACATTTAATTATAACCATTAATTATAAATAGTTTACCTCTAATTATTGTCTGCTTACCATTACTGTTGAATGAGACAGACTCAAGATCACCTTCGTCAAAAATATACATATATAAGAACTCCTATTACCAAGAATAAACTTACATATATATAAGAAATTATGATTTGAAATTAGCATCAAAATAGTAAACAATTAACATATGTTGGTCAAAATTCTAAAGATTTATTATTCAGCAATCCAATAGTGGAAAAAATTTCAAATCAATTTGATAGAAATTTGTTAGTCATCAATCATTGTTGAATAAATCATTGGGATGATCATTTCGTAAATGAAAAGAAAAAAAAAATTCATTGTCAAAACTAGATATATAAAATAATTCTATTTATATGATTTTTTAAATATATATAATGGGGAGATAAGTATAATTGATTCTTTTTTTTAAAATTTTAAAATATTAAAAATAGGGAAATCTCGAATTTAAATATTTTTATTTATATATTTTTGTAAAATATTATTTTTATATCAGAAGGGAGATGACTACTCCCTTACTGTCTAGCTCATTAACAATTATTTGATCCACTGAGCTCATTAAAAAAAAAAAAAAGTGTGAAAGAGGCCTGGTTTTTTTGGGCGAACACTTGTAAGATAATGCAAGACTTTGTATTTCAACTGCTATAATTAATTAAGATAATCAAGAGTCCAATAAAGATTAGGGTTGACGAAATATTATGTCCAAGTCATTTTATGAATATTAAACAAATATTAGATACAGATTTGGTCAATTTGAAGAAGATACAATTAATTAGATAGATATATTATTCAATTTAAATACGACACATTTATTATTATTATTATTATTATTATTATTATACAAATTAACACGTACGTGATGACATAACTAATCTATTTAAATAAATAGGTTATACAAACCCATTACCATGCTCAAAGGACTGTGCCATCTTGACAAAATTAAGGTCAAGTGCGCCAATTGAAAATTTATAAATTTTAAATAAAAATTAACTCTTAAAATTTTCAGAATTTGTATAAGGCCAAGTCCACATCAGCTTATCCGCTTTTTATTTATATATATATATATATATATATATATATATATATATATATATATATAACTATTTTTAATTTAATTGTCCCTTTATTATTTTTTTAAACTAAAATTTATTAAAATAAAATAATAAGTGAAAACTTAATAAAATAGATCCAAACTAAATCCAGGTCAGGAGGCTTATCCCATACACCAAACCTAGGATCCAGCGTTAAGTGAAAAAAAAAACCTATTGCAACATCAAAATGAATAATATGACATAAAAGGTTCGAAGATTCAGGATGAATAGCAATAATAATTTTCTTAGAATCCATTTCAATAATCACGTCTTTAAGATATAATTTTATTATTAATATGTTTTTCTATATATTAATTAATGCTACTCGCCCAAATACCACTCGCTCACGAAGCATTCACCTGTCTAGTTAGCACAAGGATGTTTGCCCATGGATCATGCCCATAGGGCATTCGCCCATCTAGTTGGTATAAGAACACTCGCTTATGAACTACGTTCGCTCAACAAGCATTACGGATATTCATACATGGGGGATCTTTCTTTCCCAACATAGAATTTTGAGATACTCGCACGATGAGTTAGAATCCCAACAAGAGAATGACTCCTATATTAATGAAAACTATGATGGTTCGAGATATTAGAAAATCAATCCTTATCATAACTCAACACTCCTAATCTTAATGGGAGTCTAATTGATACTTTTATATATATGGGGATTGGCATGTATACAGGTTCTAATTTTTATTCTTTCAATTCTATTCTCATTCTCTAAATTTTCAGTACTAACTTGGGCATTAAAGTAGTGATCAACTAATCCACTCAGTGTTTTTTTATTTTATAAATTCAAACTAGTGAAAATTCACGTGACAGCATCATTAATCTTATATGAAATAGTAGGATAGAATATAATTACTCTACATTTAGGCTAATAATACTATTTGTAATAAAAGTTCAATAATATTTTTAAGTGATGGATTAAAATTCAAGATTGATTATATATGTACATGAGTGACCAATTGAATCACGGCAAATGATATTTATCCATTAGGAATAATGATTGGATGAGTTCACAAATTGATACCAATATTAGCCTAGAGAATGGTTGATTTTTTCTTATTTATGAGTGGTTGACATGCAAGATATAAATCCCCTTTTAGTGGTTAAATTTGACAATCGATCTTGACCAGATATATATCATATAAAAATATATATATTTGTATACAATGTATTTTACTTTAATTTTCTGTCAAAATTCAACATTTGGTGCTTCCAGAAGTGGTCTCTTTTAAAGGGCGGCCAGATATTCCTATATCAACTCGGTTCACATTACTTATTATGATTAGTATAATCTTATTTCGCACGTGCGTAAATTGCTTTGCTAATATAGCTTACAGATCAAATCGCAATGGGTGAATATTTTTAGATAATTAATAAAATAGATTTAAGTAGTATATAATTAAATATTAATAGTATTTAAAGGTGATATCGACATTGAAGTAGGTCGATCCAAATTTTTAATATTTGATATCCTTTAGCCGAATATATTTAATTAATTAATTAATTAATTAATTATAAATATGTTAAATATATAAAATTTAAATATTTTAAAGAATTATAAAACTTTTAAAATATAAAATATTAAATAAAAAATATTTTTATGAAGATTATTAATTAAAATATATAAAATTAAATAGATTTGAATATTTATTTGGTAATTATAATCGAATTTGTGATGAGTTTAGATATTTGAAGAAAAATTTTAATTAGGTTCAGGACAGATTTGATTATTGAAAATTAATATTAATCAAATTTAGATAGGATGATTTTCATAAATACCTTATCTATTGCTATCCCTATTAATGAATTCTAATTTAGAGTCGTCTGAAAAACTATAAGATCTCGAATTCTATTCTAATTAAAATAATTATAAAAATAAAAAAATAAAAAAATACAGCCTTACAAGATAACTGAGGTATGCTCAGGAACTTCAACATTTGTCAAAATTAATTAATTGATGATATTTAATTTGGATATTTTCTGAATTTACAGAATCAAAATCGTTTTTTTGTTCCTAAATTTCTCTATTAATAAAAAACAGATAATCTCCAAATTATATATTATATGTTTGTCTCGTAATATTGAAAATTAAATATTTTCATTTTTGTCAAAAAAAATTTAATATATTAAAAAAAATCATGATAATATTAGCTCAGTTTCTTGGATACCTTTAGTTACTGCATGCTTTTCTATGAATATTTAGGTTTCTCCATCTTATTATGATTTCATTTCATTCATATATTACTCAAGTTAATTTTACTTCGTAAAATTACAAATCAAGAGTTTCCAAAGTTTAGTTTAATATTTTAGTTTTTTTTAAAGTTAATTACTTTTTTTAAGGAAAATACTTTAGTTTTTTTCTGAAAATATATTAATTTTGATGCTTTAATTTTTCATTACGAATGATGTAATTTTATTAAAAAAAAAGATTTTGTAAATAATAATTTCCAACAACATAAAATTGGAATCCTCTATGCCCATCACATGATCAAATTATTATTTCCAACCCCTTATTTGAATAAATATGAATGATCTGAGTCTGGGGTTTTTGGTGGCTTCCAAATAGAAGCCTCAATTTAATTTAATTTAGGAGTGTTTAACTTGATTTATGAAAATTTTTAAATTTATAAGTATAGAAAAATTTAAAGAGCTATATTTTTATTAAAAGGTGTGTAAGTAGCTGATAATTAATTGACGTTTATGAGTATTTTTATTGTTAAGAAATTAAAAAGGGTATTAAATAAGGTATGTGGTAGAATTTTTAAATTAAATAAAGATAATATGGTAATATACTTTGTCAAACTAACTCATAAATATGGTGTTTATAAGCATCAAAATAAAAGTTAATCTCCAACTTATTTTTTTAGCTTATAAGTTAAAAAAAGTTATAAAGAAATAAGTCAACTTATTTTTAGAGTTTATAAACTGATTTGATCAATTTATAAGTTAAAACAAACACTCTCTTAAATTTATTCAATTCAAAATCATTTGTAATTAAATTTAACATACACAACTTAATCCTAATTATGATAGATAATAATGAGGGTAAATCCAATAATTTATTATTTAATTCAAATTAAATTAATAAAATTAATTTTTCAAATTAAAATTAATATTTTAAATCAAAATAATTTGTAATTTATTAAATAATTCATATTTAGCAAAAAAAATTTATGCAACAATACAAAAAATAATTTGAATTAAATAATCCAACTTAAACTTATTTTTAGAAAAAAATTAAAACAACCTAAATGTAAATGATCCAAACTCATCCTAATCGTCCATTTATACCACCACCGGCAGATATGAAGTGCTTCCATGACGTGTGCATGACATTGCATAGCCAATCTTAAAAATCTCAGTACTCGTTCACAAAGGAAAACAAATCCTCTCGGTTCCCACAATAGAGCTTTCATCAATTATGATGTGACGAACGTAACCACAGATAAAATTGAAATGTCAAAAGTCGATCACTTTACGTTCCTAATTCCCATTGTTACTTTGAATTTTTCTGGTCAAGAATTAGCCTAATCCATTGCTATAAATCTCTGTTCCATCCACCAAAATTACAACACAAAACCATAACACAGCAAAATAATAATTAAAAAAATGACAGTGTCAAGACCTATATTCCTTCTTTCTTTGCTTTTTCTGCTCTCCGTTTCATGGGAGGCAGCATCAGCTTCAGGTTCAGGTTCAGCTCATGGTAGAAGGGAAAAATTTCTGCAGTGTCTTTTGCACAATTCTCATCCTTCCCATCCAATCTCCACAGCAATTTACACTCCAAACAATGCGTCATACTCCTCTGTGTTACAATCTTATATTCGAAATCTTCGATTCAACATGTCCACGACCCCAAAACCACTCGTTATCCTCACTGCATTGCATGAATCTCATGTCCAAGCTGCCATTGTTTGTGCTCGAATGCATGGCTTGCAAATGAAAATCAGAAGCGGAGGTCATGACTACGAGGGTATTTCTTATGTCTCAGAAGTCCCCTTCTTTATTCTCGACATGTTTAATCAACGTAAAATAAATGTTGACGCGCAGACTGAGACAGCTTGGGTTCAGGCTGGAGCAACTCTCGGTGAAGTTTACTATAGAATTGCTGAGAAAAGTAAAGTTCATGGCTTTCCAGCTGGTGTTTGCCCTACAGTTGGTGTTGGAGGTCATTTCAGTGGTGGTGGATATGGAAACATGATGAGAAAGTACGGACTTTCTGTCGATAACATTATTGATGCTCAAATGGTGGATGTCAATGGCAGACTTCTTGACAGAAAATCTATGGGAGAAGATCTTTTCTGGGCCATAACAGGTGGTGGAGGAGCTAGCTTTGGAGTAGTTCTAGCATATAAAATAAAAATTGTTCGAGTTCCAGAAGTAGTAACTGTTTTCCTGGTTCGAAGAACCCTGGAACAGAATGCAACAGATGTTGTGTATCGATGGCAACAAGTTGCACACAAGCTCGACGAAGATCTCTTCATCAGACTTGTCCTAGATGTCGTTAACGGGAGTCAAAGTGATGGAAAGACGATAAGGGCAACATTTCGAGCTCTCTTTCTAGGAGATTCTGCAAGACTTCTTTCAGTGATGAAATCGAGCTTTCCTGAACTTGGTTTGGTTCAATCTGATTGTATCGAAATGACTTGGCTAGAATCAGTCCTGTACTGGACAGAGTTCCCAATCGGTACACCAACCAATGCTTTGCTAAGTCGAACACCTCAAGTACTAACCCACTTGAAGAGAAAATCAGATTATGTTAAAAAACTAATTCCGAAAGCTGGATTGGAGGGAATTTGGAAGAAAATGATGGAGTTGCAGGTGCCAGCCCTGACGTTCAACCCTTATGGTGGGAAAATGGGCCAAGTTCCTGCAACAGCTACTCCATTTCCTCATCGAGCTGGGAATTTATGGAAGATTCAGTATGCGACAAACTGGAATCAAGATGGAAAAGAGCAAGCAAATCACCACATAGAATTGACGAGGAAGCTCTACAATTATATGACTCCATTTGTATCCAAGAATCCAAGGGAAGCATTCCTTAACTATAGAGATCTTGATTTGGGTATCAACCATAATGGGAAGGAAAGCTACTTAGAAGGGAAAGTTTATGGCATCAAGTACTTCAAGGGTAATTTCAAAAGGTTGGTGCAAATCAAGACCAAGGTTGATCCTGGCAATTTCTTTAGAAATGAGCAGAGCATCCCAGTTTTTCCTTAATATTTGAAGAATTAGGGTGGCTACAAGGATTAATTTGTAGGGTGTTTCCTTTTATGAATTTACCGCTGCTATGCTGCTGTAATTTAAATTAAAAAATAGATAAATAAATAATATAATTTATAGAAAAGTTTTTTAAAGATAATCCTCTTTAGTTAATAAAATATTGTTTAAAAAAAAAAAAAAAAATTGCATTTACATTGTGAATATGTTATTATAGATTGCGTGATGCTTTCCCTTAATTCAAACAACATGGCCTCCATAAAGAGAAAACTTCAAGTTTAAGTCAATGGGCTTGGGTCCATAGGCCCAACATGTGTGGACCGGGCCTCCCATCCCCTCAGCTTCTATCTGTGATTTGACAAGATATTTAATGAATTAAAATTTTTTACTCAATAAAAATAGTATTTACTTATTTATTTTATAATACTAGCATTTGAAGTTGGACATGCATTAAGTAATTTAAAATACGTAATTATTATATTTATATATATAAGAATTAAGTTTTTGTGTAATTATTTATATTAAAATATTAAATTCTATAATAATATTATAATTTAATTAGTGTAATATAATATATATTTAATATTATAGGAAATACTTTTATATTTATAATAAAATTATAAAATAATTTTTTTTAAATATGATAATTTTATTTTTTTTTCATAATTATATATTATCAGTATTAATTCAAATTTTTATATATATTAATATATTTAAAATTAAATAATTTACTAAACATTTTGTCATAACTTTATTAATGAGATATAATAATGATAAGTAAAATAATGTCACTAATATTATCACAAACCAATAATCAAAATGAAAAAAAAAATTAAAATTAAACTTCATATATATCATATATTAATATGATGTATGCATAGTTATTAAATGAATAAACTATATTATTTCTTTCTAAAAAAGTTATGTTATTTATTTTGCATTAGAGAATTCGGTGAATTTGTAATTTTTCATATAAATTTCACTCATTATCTTCTAGTTTTTAGTCTTTATAATTACGTTGTTCATAAACTTTATTTTATAATATAAAATTCTTTGTACATCAATTTATAAATAATAAAGATAAAATAAATATTATTCTATATAAATTTAAAAAGTAAAAATATAAAAAATTTTGTAATTTTTGAATTTAGAGAATAATATTTTTTAATTTTCTTACTTTAATTTGGCCATTTTCTAAATAGGGCAAAAACTATTAGTATGGAATTCCTGCGAGATATATCATCGTTTATTTGTATTCTTTAATCTCTATCTATGTGCCCATGATTTTTATATATTTTTTAGTTTCAAAACATATAATTTTTAAATTAATAAATTTTTTTATAATAATATAAACATCGTTTCTAGAATTGTAAAAGTTACGAAATTTAATCTTCACTGTAACTGTTAAATAGCTTATAATTAATTATAATTAATTTATATTAAATGTTAATAAAATTATATTTAATTATTATTGTTAATATATAAAATAATTAATATATATATTATATAATTTATTTTAATATTAAAATAATTATATAATTATTAATTTATTATATTTTTTATTCATTTTATTATTATTCATATGCAGTACTTAAAGTTATAAATATAATCAAACTATATATATATAAAATCTTGTATAACTTTTTTAAATTCAATATTCAATTTTTTTAAGCATCCGGTATAAAATTTTTAATTAATACACCGATTATCTCATATAATTTGCCGAAACAAAAATAAATGCTATGTAATTTTAATTTTTAAGAAATACTAAAATTTAAATATTTATTTAAAAGTAAAATAAAAAAAAGGTTAATTGTGAAAAGTGACAAATACTAAAATAAACTCTTCTTTTGCCCCGTGCGTTACGTGAATCATTTATTATTTTATTTTAATACCACAATTTCATATTTGTTTTATATTTTAAAATCAAAATATAATATTTTATTGATAATAAAAATTTTAATTAATTATATTAAATGTAATTTTAATTTATATTAACCTTTCATTTAATTATATCTCTATTAAAATTAGATAAAATTTTAATTTTTTAAATAATTATTAATTATTTTTCTTTAAATATATTTTTATAAAAATGTAATAATATAATATCTTATTATAATTTTATATTTGATAAAGCATATAAAAATATATCGTTTTATTTTAAATTTTTAAAATAAATTAATTAATGTATTTTTTTTAAAATTATATTAATTTTAATTTTTTAATATGTCACATAATATTATTTTTTAATATATATATATATATATATATATATATATATATATATATGGGCCCATATATAAAGGGAAAGCGATAACAGAGAAACAGAGGAAGTGATAGATTTATTTCCTCCACAAACATCTTTTCCTTTTAGAGATAGGAAATCATGTACTGCCCAACAACAATAATGGAGAAAGCAACCAATTTATTGTCACAATCCTACACTGTCTCCTAGGAATAAGTAAAAATAAAATAAAATAAAATTAAAAATTAAAAATTAAAAATAAAAAAGCATCCATGATCTAAATTTTCAAGCAAGGAAAAGTTGGAACACTTTGTTCATGTCTGAAAAAATTACCAGGATCAACCTTGGTCTTGATTTGCACCAATCTGTTGAAATTATCCTTGAAGTACTTGATCCCATAAGCACATGCTTCCATGTAGCTTGCCTTGCCATGGTGGTTGATCCCCAAATCAAGATCCTTATAGTTCAGGAATGCTGCTCTTGGGTTCCTGGAAACAAACGGAGTCATGTACTCATAGAGCTGTCTCGCCATTTCCAGGTGTTGGTTTTCTGCTTCAGACCCTTCTTCGGTCCAGTTTATTTGATACTGAATCTTCCATAAGTTCCCGGCTCGATGTGGAAATGGAGTTGCCGTTGCTGAAATCTGTTTCATTTTCCCACCGTAAGGATTGAACCCCATAATTGGCACCTCTAGCTCTATCATTTTCTTCCAAATCCCTTCCAATCCTTCCCTGGGAATTGGTTCTTGCACATAATCTGATTTCCTTTTCAGATGCACCAGTGTTTGAGGCTCTCTACTAACACAGATATCAGTTGGCGTCCCAACAGGGAAGTTTGTCCAAAACAGGACTGATTCAATCCAACTCATTTCTATACAGTCGGATTTGAGCAATCTCAGTTCCTGGAAGCTCCCTTTCATGATTGAAAGAAGTCTCTCAGAATATCCTAGAAACAGGGCAATAAATGTGGCCCTTATCGTCTTTTCACCAGATTTGCCATTTTTCACCACATCTACGACAAGCCTGATGAAGAGGTCTTCATCAATCTTGTGAGCAACATTCTGCCATTGATATACGATATCAGTTGCACTTTCTTCCAGTGTTCTTTCAACTCGGAAAACAGTAACCACTTCTGGAACTCGAACCAAGTTGATTTTGTATGCAAGAACCACTGCAAAGCCAGCTCCTCCACCTCTAATTGCCCAGAACAGATCTTCACCCATGGATTCTTTGTCGAGAATTCTACCATCAACATCAACAACTTTTGCATCAGTAATATTATCGACAGAAAGGCCATACTTTCTCATCAGATTACCGTATCCAGCTCCAATGAAATGGCCACCGACACCAACAGTAGGGCAGACCCCAGCAGGGAAGCCATGAGTCCTGCTTTTTTCAGCAATTCTATAGAAGAGTTCACCGAGAGTTGCTCCAGTCTGAACCCAAGCAGTCTCATTTTCAATATCTATATCAATGGATCGAAGATTGCACATGTCAAGAATAAAGAACGGAACATCTGAAACATAAGAAGTCCCCTCATAGTCATGGCCTCCGCTTCTGATTTTCACATGGAAGCCATGTTTTTTAGCACAAACAACAGCAGCTTGCACATGGGATTCATGCAATGCAGTGAGAATGAGAAAAGGTTTTGGGGTTTCTGATGTGTTGAATCTGAGATTTCGAATGTAAGCTTGAAGAATAGATGGAAAGGAAGGATGTTCACGAGTGTAAATTGCATTGGAGATTGGAAAAGATGGGTGAGAGTGTTTCAGAAGTGATTGATAAAAGGTTTCTTGAGCTGAATCTGGAGCTTCACCCATTGGCCTTGGAAAATTTTCCAAATCCAAATAATGATTTCTGCTCTTCTACTCTCTTTCAATGGGAATTTATAGAGAAAATGTGGATGAATATTCCCTAAGGCAATGGATACTATACATACAACCACTTTTTAATGTTGTCTATTCATCTAGTTGATATAGCATAATAATATTTAATGTTTGTAATAATATTGCAAGTTAAAATTTCACACAAATAAGACAATAAGATGATAGAGAAAGATTATTTTTTGCTTTGGAGAATGCTTCTAGGTAAGGAAATTAAGTTACTTGTTAAGCAAATTCTGGGGATCAAAGTTCTAATCCTGATGCAGAAAACAGTAACAGAAAGTACTTATCAAGAAGCAAAGTTCTTGGTTAAGAAAATCCTGACACAAAATGAGTTTTATTAAGTATATAGTTTATTAGGGTTCTAATTTTGTGGTTAGAGGAACTAACTACTTATCAAACATTTTTGTATTTTTAGATATACTAGTTTTTTTTATACGTGCATTGCACATGTACAATATATTTTTATATACTCATATATATAATTAAAAAATAAAATTATGATTATAACTAGTGTTATAAAAAATATATTTACATTCATATCCAAAATTAATACTAAAATAAAATATTCTTAATTTTCACTTAATATTCATTATCCTAATTATATATTGGTTGAATTTTAAGACTAATGACAAAAAAATTAAAAAAAAATATATAAATTGACATACTTATATTGACTTAATTTTCTTATATTTTATTATTAGAAATAGAATAAACTTAACAATATTATAATAATTTATATTATTAATTAAATATTTTTATTAGAATTTTAATATGAATCAAATTGTTGTGCAAATCATGCCCACACAAATTAAAGAATACAAAATTTAATATGATTGAGTATAAGCCTACTCCACTAACAAATCAACTATCAAGGAAAATAATTATACAATTACTATTTTTTTTCTCACCCTCAGAATCACTCAAATAATACTCCAAAATTTAATGTACCTCTCCACTTCGTGAGCTCTCTACAATATAATAGCCAATCAACTAGTTATATATATAGGCCACTAAAACCTAATTATTTTAAAACTTCTAATTATTAATTGACATATATACTTGTAAGTGATTGATAATTAAATTACATGTTTAATGAAAAATGGCTTATAAGTACTTTTATTTTTAAAATTTCTAGAAAGGGTATTAAATGAGATATGTGGTAGAATTTTTGAATTAAATGAAGGTCACAAGCATGGTGATTATAAGCATTAAAATAAAAGTTGATTAAGCTTTTTTTTTAACTTATAAGTTAAAAAAAATATTATAAACAAACAAGTCAATTTATTTTTAGAGTTTATAAACTGATTTGGTTAATTTATAAATTAAGACAAACACTTTCTTAAATTTATTCAATTCAAATCATTTGTAATTAAATTTAACATACACAACTTAATCCTAATTATGATAGATAATATTGAGGGTAAATCCAATAAATTATTATTTAATTCAAATTAAATTAATAAAAATTAATTTTTCAAATTAAAATTAATATTTCAAATCAAAATAATTTGTAATTTATTAAATAATTTATATTTAGTAAAAAAATTTTATATAACAATCCAATAAATAATTTGAATTAAATAATCCAACTTAAACTTATTTATTGAAAAAATTAAAATAACCTAAATGTAAATGATCCAAACACATCCTGATCGTCCATTTATACCACCACAGTCAGACGGTGAAGTGCTTCCATGACGAGTGGATGACATTGCATAGCCAATCTTAAAAATCTCAGTGCTCGTCCGCAAAGGAAAACAAATCCTCGTAGTTCCCCCAATAGAGCTTTCATCAATTATGATGTGGGGAACGTAGCACAGATAAAATTGAAATGTCAAAAGTCAATCATTTTACGTTCCTATTTCCCATTGTTAACCATGAATTTTTCTGGTCAAGAATTAGCCAAATCCATTGCCATAAATCTCTGTTCCATCCACCAAAATTACAACACAAAACCAAAACGCAGCAAAATAATAATTAAAAAAATGACAGTGTCAAGACCTATATTCCTTCTTTCTTTGTTTCCTCTGCTCTCCGTTTCATGGGAGGCAGCATCAGCTTCAGGTTCAGGTTCAGGTTCAGCTCATGGTGGAAGGGAAACCTTTCTGCAGTGTCTTTTGGACCATTCTCATCCTTCCCATCCAATCTCCACAGCAATTTACACTCCAAACAATGCTTCATACTCCTCTGTTTTACAATCTTATATTCGAAATCTTCGATTCAACATGTCCACGACCCCAAAACCACTCCTTATCCTCACTGCATTGCATGAATCTCATTTCCAAGCTGCCATTGTTTGTGCTCGAATGCATGGCTTGCAAATGAAAATCAGAAGCGGAGGTCATGACTACGAGGGTATTTCTTACTTCTCAGAAGTCCCCTTCTTTATTCTTGACATGTTTAATCTCCGTAAAATAAATGTTGACAAGCAGACTGAGACAGCTTGTGTTCAGGCTGGGGCAACTCTCGGTGAAGTTTACCATAGAATTGCTGAGAAAAGTAAAGTTCATGGTTTTCCAGCTGGTGTTTGCCCTAAAGTTTGGTGTTGGAGGTCATTTCAGTGGTGGTGGATATGGAAACATGATGAGAAAGTACGGACTTTCAGTCGATAACATTATTGATGCTCAATTGGTGGATGTCAATGGCAGACTTCTTGACAGGAAATCTATGGGAGAAGATCTTTTCTGGGCTATAACAGGTGGTGGAGGAGCTAGCTTTGGTGTAGTTCTGGCATATAAAATAAAAATTGTTCGAGTTCCAGAATTAGTAACCGTTTTCCTGGTTCGAAGAGCCCTGGAACAGAATGCAACAGGTATTGTGTGTCGATGGCACAAGCTGGACGAAGATCTCTTCATCAGACTTGTCCTAGATGTCGTTAACGGGAGTCAAAGTGATGGAAAGACGATAAGGGCTACATTTCGAGCCCCGTTTCTTGGAGATTCTGCAAGACTTCTTTCAGTGATGAAATCGAGCTTTCCTGAACTTGGTTTGGTTCAATATGATTGTATCAAAATGACTTGGCTAGAATCAGTCCTGTACTGGACAGAGTTCCCAATCGGTACACCAACTAAGGCTTTGCTGAGTCGAACACCTCAAGTACTAACCCACTCGAGAAAATAAGATTATATAAAAAAACCAATTCCGAAAGCTGGATTGGAGGGAATTTGGAAGAAAATGATGGAGTTGCAGGTGCCAGCCCTGACGCTTAACCCTTATGGTGGGAAAATGGGCCAAGTTCCTGCAACAGCTACTCCATTTCCTCATCGAGCTGGGAATTTATGGAAGACTCAGTATGCGACAAACTGGAATCAAGATGGAAAAGAGCAAGCAAATCACCACATAGAATTGACGAGGAAGCTCTACAATTATATGACTCCATTTGTATCCAAGAATCCAAGGAAGGCATTCCTTAACTACAGAGATCTTGATTTGGGTATCAACCATAATGGGAAGGAAAGCTACTGAGAGGGGAAAGTTTTTGGGATCAAGTACTTCAAAGGTAATTTTAAAATGTTGTCCCAAAGAAAGTGACCCAGAAAGGGTGAATTAGATACTTTAGGTCATTTTTTAGTCCTTGCTTAAGGCTTAGTGAAAAATTGTTGCTAAGCATTTATAAATTTGTTTATAACTCTGTTTTCAAAGTGAAATCTAAGTGACCCAACAAGTTGTGCACAAACAGCAGTTGAATCACAAGATGATAACTTAATATCAAATATTTCTTTTCACATATAGTTCAAAATATGTAGATCTGATTGTTCAAGCTCAATATTAATTCAATAAAATAAATTCTCAATCAAAATATGTAGGTCGGATTGTTCAAGCTTAATATTAACTCAAAAAAATAAATTCTCAACACATTCAATATATAACGGAGTAATAAAGTGCTAGAAATTAAAGAGTTAGGGAAAGAAGATTATCAAACATAGTATTTAGGCTGGTTCGACTTTTTTGTCTTATATCCACTCTTCCTAAAGTCCCACTTTGAGAGTCACTCTACTATTTGATTTTTTTCAACAGGCAAGATTCAAAGTCTTTACAATCTCAGCAAGCTTCCTAGGTATTTAAAACCTTTACAATGTCTTTGCTTCTCACAAATGACCACAAGCTTCGCTAGGTGCTTAAAAACCTTTCACAAGTGTGTCCTCACACTTACATAAACTTAAATATGTTTTGATATTGATGAAATCACTCTCAATAACTCTTGAGCTTAACTTGTTGGGACCCAATCCTTCTATATAGATAAGTCGGAGTGAGCACGACTTTGAGTTAATCTCATTGACCTCTACACTTGGATTATTAAGCGAAAGTCCGGCTTGAGTTGACCTCACTAGGAGGTATTGGATTAAGAGAGTTATATAGGGAATCAGCTCCCATATATGTATTGATAAGTCAGTCTCATCTTGTCCCTTGATCCCTCGGCAGCAAGCTCACTTGCTTGAAACAACAATGGCTGAAACACTAGGCTAACGGATGGCCGAATATACAAGGCAGAAAATATAGCTTTAATACACAAAGAAAAGGAGAAGAAGAAGAATGATGCAAAGGAACTTGTATTGCTATAAATTTGGCTGTACAATTACAAGGGCAATTCTCTCAAACTCTCTCTCGTGTGTGTAAACTCTCATTTACAAAAAATAGGAGCTAAGTCCCCTATTTATAGACACAATTCTGCCCAAAGGAGCCTCCAATGTGTGGCTGTATTTAAACTAATTCAAATGCCCAAAAAAAAATAATAATAAGCGGTGGAAAACTTGAGTTAGTGGCTGGGTTTAAGCTGCTGCTGCCACCTCACCTAGTGGACGTTTCATGTGGGAGGGAAACTAAGGGAATGGCGCCTTGGTGCTAGGCTTCTCTCCTGGCCTAGCTGTTGCCCCTCTTGGGCTGAAGTTCCCCTTCATCAGCTAGCCCTTTCAGCATGGCTCTCCTGCCTTCCATGCATGGAGAGTCCCTTTCCAATGCTGCCTGTTGCTCCTTCTTGCCAATTCGGCCATTTTGCTAATGCCAAGCACATATAACCATGACCCTCACTTACTCCCTTGCTTGGGCAGCCAATCATGCGGAAGAAAATTTTGGATAATTGCGGGAGCAAAATATGAAGGGTAACATCCTCCCCCATTTAATCTGGCAACTAGGGCTGAGTAGAATTCGGTTCAAACCGAAAAATCGAATCGAACCGAGTCAATTCGGTTCAATCAGTTCGGTTTTAAATTTTAATCGATTCGGTTCGGTTTTAATTTATAAAAATTTCGATTATTTCAGTTCGGTTAGATTTTTAATAGAAAAAAATCGGTTAAACCGAACCGAACCGAATAGTGATTTATATAGTCAAATCGAACCGAATCGATTTTTGAATTAATTTATTTTTATGAAAAATTTATGAATTATATTTAATTTTATATATATTAATTATTTAATTTCATTGATTAATGGTTATTTGGTTCAAACCAAAGTTAAAATTAGATCAAATAACTTGAAAATCAAGTTTAAATTAAAAAATCAATCGAAAATCAAACCGATCAGTTTAAACCGAGCCAAACCGAAATAAAATGGTTCTGTTCGATTCGATTTTTCACCAATTTCGGTTCGGTTCGGTTTCTAAAATTGACGGTTCGATTTTATAATTTAATTCGATTCGGTTCGGTTCGGTTTGAACCGATTGCTCATCCCTACTGGCAACACCCTCATTGCTTCTTGCCAGTAGCGCTGCACTAATTCTTCATACTATCATAAACTTCGCTCATGTTCCCAGCTAGTCTCTTCATCCCCACGCCCCTTCCATCTCACTAGGTACTCTGTGTACCCGGAATGGGCACCATGTTGAGCCACCACTCTATGCACTAAGATCTCCTTGGCTTCATGCTCGAACGTAGTTGTGACTGCCACAGGAGCTCTATGAGACTTGCCTCTTGAAGGATCTTCTTTGTCAGCATGAAAGGGTTTTGAAAGACTAACATGGAACACAGGGTGGCACTAGGTACACTGGCAGCTTAACACGGTAGGCCACATTCCAAGTCTTTGCTCTATGGGGAATGGCTCTTCATACTTCCTTAACAGGCCCTCGTGCCTCTTGCCATAGGTCCGTTGGAACATCTTGACCATCACTATGTCCCAAACATTGAACTTCAATGGTCTTCTTTTAGCATCGACCCATTTTTTCATCTTTTTTGATGCCCTTGCCAAGGGAGTTTTAGCAAGCTCTACTCTCTCCTTCCAGTCCTTGGCAAACCGATAAGCACTAGGATTTGGGCCCTTGTACGGAATCATCACTGTGTGGGGTGTAATGTCTAGTGGCCAACTCAAAAGACTTGCCCCCGTTGCTTCACTCTTCTATAGCTTGTATAAGAATTGCACAACATCTAACAACTCTAGCCAGTTGCACTAGTTAGCACTCATATAGTGCCTTAAATATAGCTCCAGCAAGGCATTGATCCGCCCTGTTTGCCCGTCAGTTTGGGGATGGAAACTGGTGGAGAAATTCAATTCTATCCCTAGCATCTTAAACAACTCGATCCAAAATCTACCTGTGAACCTGGCATCTCGGTCACTAATGATAGTCCTCAGCAGTCCCTAATATTTAACCACTCCTTTGAAGAACAACCTTGTTGCCTCCCTTGCATCAAATTGGGCTAGAGTCGATAGAAACACTGCATACTTGCTGAATCGATCTACAATGACCATGATGTTGCCTAGCCCATTCACCTTAGGCAACCCTACAATGAAATCCATGGAAATGCTTTCCCATGGTTGGCTTAGAATAGGGAGTGGCTCCAACAGTCTCGCGGGTTTTTGTTGCTCAACTTTGTCTTGTTGGAACACAAGACATGTTTTTACATAGAGCTGGATGTCATCTTGCATCCTTGGCCAGTAGTAGCCCCTTTTAATCAAGGCCTGTGTGCACTGAGCTCTTGGATGACCAACCCACTTACTGTCGTGGCACTCTCTCATTACTTCTCTCCTCAAATTGTCCTACCTTGGCACATAAACACAACCCCTCTTGGTCCTTACCAGCCCTTGCTCATCTGTCCAAAAGTGTCTAGTTTTGCCTTAGCTAACTAACTCCACAAGGGCTTTGGCCTGCGCATCATGCTGAAGACCTTCCTTCATGTGCCCCAGCAAATCAGGGCTTGGCTAGACAGTGATGGCAGCCATTTCTACCTTGCCACTTAGGGTATTTGCTACTAGGTTTGCCTTCCCCGGCTTATACTCCATCACAAAGTCAAACTCTCCAAGGAATGCTTGCCACCGTGCCTATTTTGGTGAGAGCTTCTTTTGGGTTAGGAATTAGCTTGTCGCTACATTGTTTGTTTTCACCACAAATTTGGAGCTTAGCAAATAATTTCACCAAATACTCAAGCAATGAACCACAGCAGTCATTTCTTTCTCTTGCACCATATATCTTCTCTGGGTGTCATTCAATTTTCTACTTTCAAATGCAATGGGGTGCCTTTCATGCATTAGCACTCCTCCAATTACAAAGTCGAATGCATCTGTATGCACCTCAAATGGACTGGAGTAATTGGGCAACTTCAAAATAGGCTCTTCCTTAATTACATTCTTCAATTTCTTGAATGCATGCTGGCATTTTTCATCCCATCTCCATGGCCTATCCTTTCTCAACAAGTCCGTTAATAGGGCAGCAATGTTGGATTACCCTTTAATGAACCTTCGATAGTAGTTGGCCAGCCCTAAGAATGATCTCAATTCTAGCACCTTCTTTAGTGGCTCCCAATCCTCAATTGCTTGGACTTTGGCCCAATCCATTGTAATCATGCCATGCCCCACTGTGCGTCCCAAAAATGGCACCTCTTGTTGAGCAAAGGTGCACTTCTCCTTCTTTAGAAAGAGATGATTCTCATGTAGCTTTTGGAACACAAGCCGAAGATGCTCCACATGCTCTTACAAAGTTCGGCTATAGACCACAATGTTATCCAAATAAACAATAACAAATCAGTCAAGGAACAGATGAAATACTTTGTTCATCAGGGTGCAAAATGTGGCTGGGGCATTGGCAGGCCAAAGGGCATCACCTGAAATTCAAATGATCCATAACAGGTTACATAGGCTGTATTGGGTTCGTCTCCCTCAACTATCCAAACTTGGTAGTAGCCTAACCTCAAGTCTAATTTTGAAAACCATCTAGCACTCCCAAGTTGGTCAAATAGATCGGCAATAAGAGGAATGGGGTACTTGTTTTTCACCATAATCTTGTTGAGTGCCTGGTAGTTGATGCACATCCCTAGACTCCCATCTTTCTTCTTTTGAAACAATACTGGTGCACCAAATGGGGCATTCGAAGGTTGGATGAATCCAGCATCGAGAAGCTCCTTTAGCTACCTTCGAAGCTCTTCCAATTCTGGTGGAGCCATATGGTAGGAACCCCAATAGGTGGCTTTGCCCCTGGTGTCAATTCAATGCTATGATCCACCTCCCTCTTTGGTGGCAGTTGCTTGGGCAATTCCTTTAGCATAATGTTAGTATATGCCTCCAACACTCTTTGAATCTCAGCAAGAACACTAGTAAATGGCTTAGTTACTTCTTCGGCCTTCAAGGCCACCAAATAAGTTAGCTCCTCCTTTTGCACTCCCTTAGCTAATTGAAGAGCTAACAGTGTGCTGGTGCCAGTGTTGCCTCGCGCCAGTGGAACAATTTGGGCAGTACCATCATAAATATGCATAAGTTATTAGCAAAAGGAATGGGAATGGCTTTTACCTGGTCCATGAAGTCCATACCTAGCACACAAGAATAGTCATCCATGGACACAAAGGAGAAATCTGTCAAACCAGTCCACTCTCCAATCTGGATGGGCACTTTCCTTGCTACACGATGCGTTGGAGTGGGCTGTGAGTTTATTGACTTGAGCCAACCTGCCTCCTTATCAAATGGAATGCCTAGCCTCATGGCATCTTCCAACCATAGGAAGTTGTCCGAGGCTCCAGTATCTACTAATGCATGGATCTCCTACTGAGCTTTCTTCACCAAGGCAAACAGTCATCCTTTACTCATCCCTTGACTTCAATTAGCTTAGACTTTTTTGCAGCGGCCAATTGTAATGAACCCAACCAATACAGTGAGAGCAGTAGTCTTTGGGTAGTCCCTTGCCCTGTGGGGACCCTCACATAGGAAACACTTCATGGCAGCCTATCACCTTGCTTGGTAAACTTCTCAAACTGCTTGAATTTTCCTTCCTTGAAATCTCCCTTCTATTCCCTTCCCTAGAACTCCCTTCCTTATTACCACATTCTTTGCTACTACCCTTGTCTCCCCCATTCTTTCCCTTATTGTCCTTGCCTTTATTCTTATCCATCTTCTTGAACTCAATAAGGGATTCTGCTATTGCTATGGCAGTAGCTAAGTCTTGAGCTCCTCTCCTCTCTATCTCAAGCTTTACCCACGTTTGGAGCCCATCCTTAAAAGAGAAGAGAGCCTCTTGGTCCGGGTAGTTGGGGATTTCCAACAAGACTTTTGAGAATTCTTTTACATACTCCCGGATGGTACCCTTTTGTGAAAGTCTCCTTAGCTTCGCCCTCTCATTCGCTGCATTTTCTGGGTAAAAGTGGCGCTCGAGCTCTTTCTTGAACTCTTCCCAAGTCTTGATGCTGCAGGTGCCCTTTTCCATATCACTTAACCTCCTCCTCCACCATACCATAGCACTATCGCCTAGGTAGAGAGGCGCATGGTCCACCTTCTTCTCATCTTCCACTATGTTGAGAGCTCTAACATATTGCTCAAGCCCCTACAATAAGTTGTCTATCTCCCTTCCCTTATAGGCATTCGGCTTGGGCACTTTAACCCTTGCCGTAGGGATAAGTGTAGAGGGGTTAGAGCTTTCCCCAACTCCTTAAGCTACCATTCTCCTCGACAATAGTAATGCATCACTAACATCCTTCATCTCTCCAGCCATTCAGTCCACCTCTTCCTTAAGGAGCAGACTCTCTTCCCTTATGGCAGAAATCTCTTCGGCATAGGCAATCGTTAGGGCTTCATTCTCGCTAGCCAACTTGTCAGTGGTCTTGTTGAGGGCAGCTTGCATCTCCTCTCGGGTTTCTTCCATCCCTTCCACAAGCTCCAGCAGCCGATTCTCTAGCTCCTCAAACCTCCCATCTCCATTGATTAGGTGTAATTCCACCTTGGCCAGCCTTGACTCCAAGTCCCCGATCTCTTCTCTTACCTGAGATGGCTGTCTAGACTTCGCCCTTCCTTTCCTCTTGCCTCCAGTCACAGGTTCTTCCAGCAAAGAGGTCCTAATGCCTTAGACTTGCTCACTGGAGTCAGCCATGATTACCGAACACGCTCCTTGTGCTTTGATACCAACTGTCATGTTGGAAATGTTTCTCATCCTAAACAACCAATGTGCGGTACTTGGTTCACCCAAGTAAGCCTCCTCTTGTCCCTTGATCACCCGACAGCAAGCTCACTTGCTTGAAACAACAATGGCTAAAACACTAGGCCAACGGATCGCTGAATATACAAGGCAGAAAATATAGCTTCAACACATAAGGGAAAGGAGAAGAAGAAGAATGATGCAAAGGAACTTGTATTGCTATAAATTTGGTTGTGCAATTATAAGGGAAATTCTCTCAAACTCTCTCTTGTGTGTGTGAACTCTCATGTACAAAAATGAGAGCTAAGTCCCCTATTTATGGACACAATTCTGCCAAGGGAGCCTCCAATGTGTGGCTGTATTTAAACCAATTCAAATGCCCCAAATAAAATAATAAGTGGTAGGAAACTTGAGTTAGTGGTTGCGTTTGAGCTGTTACTGCCACCTCACCTAGTGGACGGTGCATGTGGGAGGGAAACCAAGGGAATGGCGCCTTAGTGCTAGGCTCCTCTCCTGGCCCAGCTGGTACCCCTCTTAGGCTAAAGTTCCCCTTCATTAGCCAACCCTTTTTGCATGGCTCTCCTACCTCCCATGCACGTAGAGTCCCTTTCCAATGCTGCTTGTTGCTTCTCCTTGCCAATTTGCCCATTTAGCTAATGCCAAGCACATGCAGCCACGACCCTCATGTACTCCTTTGCTTGGGCAGCCAATCATGCGGAAGAAAAATTTGGATAATTGCGGGAGCAAAATCTGGAGGATAACACGTTGCACCTACCAAGATTGCTGAAATATGACTACTCTCTGAGCTAGATTTTATTTTGATACATGGTCTTAAATTTTTCGATTCTGACTATATTTGTTTACTCTGATAAAATTTTCAGGATCTTATGAAAGTGAAATAATATGAAGTTATCCAAAATGCTGACCTTTCAAATTTTGAAAAAGAACAAAGCTCTTGGTATAAGTATTTATATAGAAATATTGGGTCTGATAATTCAGATTATAATAATTACAACTTGAATCTCAATCAGAACTTCATGTGACGGCCCACCTTCGTGTGTACTTTAGATACTTTCATCATATCCGGATGGTAAATTGCATTACCTGGCATCAGATAACAAATGGAACCAAATATCATTAATGACTTGAATTATTTATTATTTTAATAATATAAGTTTATATATATTTTTATATTTTTATAATTATATTATAAAATTTTATTAGTAAAAATTTTTAATTAATTTTAATTTTATTTTGAATGTGAATAAATAAATAAATTGATTAATATATTATTTTTAAATTATAAATAGAAGTTAGTTATAATTTTTATATTTTTTAAATATTAAATAGTTTCAAAATATAAATCTTTTATATAAACATTTATTTCTTGAAGCACAATATATATTTATGTACACAAATAAATGAGATTTGATAAATAATTTATTAACATAACTATCACGATTTTAAAAAAATAAATAATTAAAAATATAATTATATAAAAATAATTAAATTATTAAAATCAGCATGAAAATAGAAAAATTTTAATAAGCACTATATTTAATATCTAACATAATTAAGAAATGAATTTATCTTTTAGTATTAATAAATTTTATTAAATTTTAATAAATAATAAATTAATTCTTTTATTAGTTCATATATAATATTAAATAAAAAAAAATTAATATTTAATATATTTTTATAATTTAAATTTTAAAAATTAAATAAATTTTAAATAATTATTATTTTTATATCTTTATTTACATATCAATTAATTAATATCTTTTGTTACATAATATATTAATTAATCTATATCATTTACCAAATGATTTTTTTTATCAGTTAATTTATATAAATTAATAAAAAAAATAATTGATTGATAAATAATATATTTTTAAATTAATTGTTTAAATAATTAATATTTATTTATAAATTTATGTATATATTTCAGTTTATGTCGTATTCGTGACGGTTGATGTGACGAGGATTGGAAGTCTGATTTCAGCACTATTGATTGAGGAAAAAAAAATCCGTATATTGTGAATCAAGCGTTAAATAAATTAAAAATCAAATTCCAGACTAAATAAATTTATATATTTTTAATTAAAATCAAATAAATTATTATTTAATAAAATATTATTTTCTAATAATAAAATTTTATTTTTTATCTTTTAATTATTAAAAATTATTTATTATTTTTAATTAAAATAAAATTTTTTAAAAAATAAAGAAAAATATAAAGAATAAAAATTATTTAATACTAAAATTATTTTTAATATTTTATTAGTAAAAAAAATAATATTTCATTAAATGAGAATTTATTTAACCTTAATTAAAAAAATACAAAAATTTATTTAGTTAAAAAGTTATTTTTAAATTTATTTAGTCCTCGATTAAAAATACAGATATTTATTGAATTTTTTTTTCATTAATTTAGCTCATAAAGATTTCAATTGAGTGGGTTTAAATTGAAATTAAAATTTAATTGAAATTAATCAAAATTAAATTATTAAAATTGATATTAAATTGAAATTTAAATTAGTTAACTTAGTTTCGGGCCAAATTAGATTTTTCTTTTCAAACAAATGAAATTGAATTTGCTCAAAATTAAAAGCAAACAAGATTCGCACCAGAATCAAAATCAAACCTAAAAATCAAACTTTGGCCAATCTTGCTTGCATCTTGTATGATAGAATCTCACATTTGATTGGATGTTTTATCACAAGAGAAAGTCAATAAAAAATATTTTTACAATAAAATTAACTAAATCATTTTTTAATAAAAATATATTTTATTTTATATTTAATATGACATTTTTATACTATATATAAATGTGAGAGGAGATAATATTAGCTTTTCAAAGATGCCCTTCATTTTTTGAATTAATTATAATTATATTTTTATTATTTAAATTAATTTTAATATTTATATAAATTTAAAATTCTTAAAAAATTTTTAATTATACTTATACTTAACTTCAATTAAATATGAAATTTTGTAAAAAATAATTAATTAAAATAAGAAATTAATAAGTAAAAAATAAAAAATACTATTAATTTATAATCTATATCTATAATATATGTAGTAATTTAATGTTATAACAATGAATGACGAAATTTAACTGATTATATAATTTAAAATTAACTAAAATATTAAATAAT
Source organism: Hevea brasiliensis (assembly GCF_030052815.1). NCBI lineage: Eukaryota > Viridiplantae > Streptophyta > Magnoliopsida > Malpighiales > Euphorbiaceae > Hevea > Hevea brasiliensis. The sequence goes on along the minus strand of NC_079509.1, from coordinate 17,608,557 downwards.
TAAATTTAATTAGCTATTAAAAATTAAAATTAAGGGCTAAATTTAATTGGCTATATAATTTAAAATTAATTATAATAATAAATAATTAAATTTAATTGACTATTAAAAACTAAAATTAATTTTAAAATTAATAAAAATTCTCTTTATATTATTTGTGATATTAAAAAATTAAAAAATTTAATTAAATTATAAAATCGTTGAAAAAAGAACAAAAATAAGTTCTTCTTCTACTAAAAATAAAATCATTGAAAATTTTGAATTTATAAGTATAATATATTTTGAAAGAAAAAATATATATTTTTTAAATAAATTAAAAATATTATAAAATTAAAAGATAATAATAATAATAATAATAATAATAATAATAATAATTTTGTTTAAGGAGAATTCGACTAATTTTCAGCTACGTCTTTGAATTTTAAAGGTTTTTTCAATAAAATTTCTGAATTTTAAAGGTTTTTTTAATAAAATTTCTGAATTTTAATTTATATTATAAAAATTATATAAAATTATAGACTCTTTTAACTGAATTGTGTTGAAAACTCCCATAAAAAATTGACTGTACATCCCATGTTAACTTAAATATATAAAAAAAAATCTTTATCTAACTTATGGCATTTTAATAATAAAAAAATAATTTTCTATACCATACTATGATCTCTCTCTCTCAATTGCAACGAATAAACCAAAATAAGATGGGAAACCTCACTAAAACACCAAGATAATCAGAACCCACAATCTCTTCTCCCCTCCCCTAATAGCCACAGTAGTAGCAGTACCAGTAGCAACGGTAGCTCCCCCAACACTGATAATGGACTTCACAACAATCAACCACCACTTCCTTCACCCAAACCCACAACCAGATCCTAATCCACGAATCCTTCTCAACAACCTTCGTTCAAGTAGATACATCCTCCTTCAAATAAGTTGTCCAAATGTTGACTGGATCCCCAAAACTCGCCAACATTGTTGTCGCTGCCGCCGTCTCCCAACCAAACCCATCACCTAAATTCCAAGCCCACAATATCCCTCCTATCAAATCCATACCCAAAAAGAATCAATCCTCTAGGTTCAAGCTCTATAAACATAGAAATTCCCTCAAAAACTTAAGATCAATCTCTCAACCCAATTTTCGCTCCTCCCACTTTTGTGTTCTTGCCTCGAAAACTTGAGATCTTTCTCCTAGCATCCTTGACCTTCTTGCCCTCGTTCTCAGCCTTGTCACTCCCTTAATACCTAACCCATTTGACTGATCTGGAATGACAAGTTACACTAATTGTTACAGTCCCATGAATAATCCCCACAAAAGCCATAACAATAATAGTGTGAATGGTAACTTATTAAATGCTTATGCAAAGGAGAAAGCAATCAAAGAGAAGGGATTTTACTTGCATCCGTCGCCAGCAATTACACCAAGAAAAGTGGAGCCACGGCTGTTGCATCTCTTTCCAGTCACATCCCCTAGAGTGTGTCAGGTTCTTCAAATCCTTCATTTTGAATAAAAGCCTTGTTTATTTATTTATTTTTTTTTGTTCTGTGTAAGATTTTTACATAATATATTATTGGCATCGATGATGACGGGAAATGGTGATGGAAGTGGGAAAGAGTAAGATTCAATCTTGTAATGTTGGATATTTGTAGAAAATGAGAGAGAGATGATAGCATAGAAAATTATTTTTTTATTATTTAAATGTCACATGTTAGAGAGGAAATTTTTTTTTTCTATGGCATGTACAGGAATTCAATCCATTAGCTAATACAAATTGAAGTTTAGAGACTTTGTTAAAACAATCCCTAAAATTCAAGAACGGTGAATGAAAATCAGTCAAAGAATTCCAAACATTCTTTATATATATAATATATATATATAAGTACTTTTTTTTTAATTTATTAAGTATGAATAATTTTTTAATAAATAGTAATTTTATTTTTATAAATAACTAAAATTTTTATTTTAAGTAAAAAATTATTAATAATATTTTTAAATTAATTTAAAAACTTTTATCTTTTTGTAGATAAATCATATATTTTTTAAAAAAGATGGTAAATTATGGAAAATAAAAATTATACTCAAATGTAAAATTCTTAATTAAACTTATATTTAACTTCCTTTTTAGTTTTTTAAGTTTCAATTAGGAATCTCAAAAACAAGTTTTAATTGGATATTTATTAATTTTTTAGAAAATAAAATTAAAAAAAATTAAAAATAAAAATAAAATTTTGATTTTTTAAGTTTTATGTATATATAATTCAATTAATTTTTTTTTATCAATTTCCATATTTAAAAACACAATAGGCGGAAAGAAATAATTTTTTTTTTTAACTTAAAAAATTTTCATTTTAAAATAAATCGAAATCATGTAAAAAAAATAATATGATCATGTGAGAATTAAATTAAATTCTTTTTATGAATAATTCTTTCCAAGCGAAACCTTATAAATTTCTTAAATTATACATTTAATGTAAAATTAGAAAATTTATGAAACAAGAGAAATACATTCTCTAGGATAATAAAAAAATAAATTCTCAAATTGAAGGAGAATAAAAAGAAAATTTAAAAAAAGAAACGGGCCGGTTGACCAAGCCCAACAGCGCTAGTCCTAAACTCAAAACGACTTGCCATTTTGATATAATCAGCCTAAGCCAACACAGTCCAGCATTACCAGGCATGGCACGTGCATGTCAAAACACTGCAATTCCCTATGAATGCTTACACTTTACATGAGATGAAATCCTACAAGTTCGAAAAGATCTAGTGGGTGGCTTAATGTTTAGATATTGGATTACACGTACGTGCAAGGCAGGTTGTCCTGAAATAAAATTAATTTTTATATTTATAAATATTTGTTTGATATCAAATTTTACTCATTGTGTAGGTTAGGAAGTATGGGATTTAATTGGGAGATAATTGCAGTATGCAGGAATTTCTATTTTTTTTTAATAAATTATTTAAAAAAATTCTTACTTATTTATTTATGAATTCTTTTTTTTTAAAAATAAATTATTTTAAAATTAAAAGAATTAAATTATTTCATTTCAAGTATAAAAGTTAATAAAAAAATAATTAAATTAAATTTTTATGAAATTATAGTTTTAAATTTTAGTTATAAGTGGATACTTTTATTTATATATTTACGGTATCTTAGACAATTTTATTTAAAAAATTAATTGAATGATAAAAATTAGTAAATATTAAGTAGGGTCCAGAAAGACATAATTATTATGTCTAAAATAATTCAAGATAATGTTAGAATGAATTATTAAAGTAATATTCTAATAAATTATGGCCCTGCTGATGGATGAGCAATTTCAGATGGCTGTAATAATGATCAATTCCAATGCTTATAAAATGGAAAATATGTCAGTGTCTTATGCCTTATTTAATTGGGTAACTTGCCAGAGAACTTTAATTTTTAGAAAATGTGAAAATTTTTAAAAAATATGAAAATGTTATTTTTTTTATTGTTATTATTTTTTTTAATTTTTCAGGAAATTGACAGTTAATTTACTCTCCACAAAGGAAGTAATTTTCTGAGCCTGACTCAAGAAAATTGAAGTTATTGAATATAAAAATTATTATTATTATTATTTAATTTTACTCTTTTTTTCTCCATTGTAATGTGTTCGGATTCATGAAAAATAATAAAATGTTATTAGTTTTCTTTCTATATGCATTTATCCAAAGAAAAAAAAATTTTAATAGAATTCTTGAATTGGTAGGAGAGCTTTTTTTTTTTCTTTTTCTTTTTTTTCTTTAAATAGTGGGTAGTAGGCTAAAAAACATGAGTTTCTTAGTCAAAATTCTCCTATTATTTTTTTCATTATTAACTTCGAAACACCTTCTCTTTAAAAATATAAATTTTATTTTTAATTTTTAAAATTAAAAATAAAAATTTATATAAGAAAATAATTGTTTTTTTATTGCTCTTCATATATACAAAAATTAGTCCACAGCGAAGCTCGACCTTTAAGAGGATTGGACGCTTGTATCATGCATGAGGACTAAACTGGCTAGCCAATCCACTGGCGGTTTCCTTCTTGGCCGGTGGACGAATGAGCCCAAAGATCAACACCATACTCGTTAATATCATCACTAACCAGATAAGCAACTAACTTATGTAGAATCTCCATAGGTAAAAACTTTCAATAGATTCCCAATTCCAGCCTTCACCAGGGGCATAAAAGTCCCAAACATTCTTAAACACGTCCAATTGAGGAACAACCTTTAAAGCAAGAGAGTTTGAGTTGAGTTGGCTTGTAGAATTTAAAAATCTGTTGGCCCATTTTCAAAAATATGGAATAAATGTTATTTGACAAGAAAAATAATTAAAATATTTTCAAAATAAAAATTATAATATATTTTATAGAGTAAAATAATCATTTAATTTTATTTACATTTATTTTATTTTATTTAAAAAAAAAAAATACGAATAGTGATACTTCTAGAAAATCTGAAAGGAATCAATCTAAATTCCAATCCTTCTCATGCTGTCGCAAGTTGCTAAGTCTCGACTTATAATGGCTGACTTAATAAAAGCAGATGTGTCGCACCTCGATTTAAAAGTCAACGGCTTGTCTTGTGGACCGATTACATACTTTCTTTTTTTTCACCTCTTTCCGCGTAAGAGGATTTCAAATTCAACTTGTTCTTCTCTTCCTTTTTTTTTTTTTATTTTTCTGAACGAAATTTAATTTAACCCCTGAATTTATAATATATATTTAAATAAAACATTTAAACTCTTCCCCCTAACATTGTGTTTGGATTAATCAAAGAAAAATAATGAAAAAAAATTAAAAAATAATAATAAGAGAAAAATATATTTTCTCCCTTATATTTGAATAAAAAAAATAAAATATTAGAGATAAAGTTATTTTATAAATAGTAAAATTATAATTTTAACCTTAAGTTAATAAATAAAAACTTATAAAATATGAAGATATATTTGTAATTTTTTATATTTTTCTCTCACTTTCCTTCCATTTTAGAAAGAAAGTAGAAACTCAAATTTCTTTTTCTTTTTTATTTTCTACCAATCCAAACATAAAATAATAGAAAATAAAATTATTTTTCTCTCAAATTTTCTTTTCTTTCTTATTTTTTCTCTATCTAAATACTGTGTAAGTGTTTGTTTAGAGTTTGACAGTTTAGAATTTGGCTGTTTAGGATTCTAGACTTATTTTTGTTGGACCTCTGTTTAGGTTGAGATTTATTTATAATTCTAGATCTTGAGCCTTGAACTCTGTAAGTTTGCCTATTGAGCTTTAATGCAGCACTATTTGAAATTAAATAAAAAAAAAAAAAAGTCAACCCTCTCTTTAAGTGGATTGCGTTGTGGTGAGAAGAGATGGATTTAGAAGAAAGAAGATTGATGGGATCAAATCAAGGGAGAGGGAAGTATTGCCTTAAAAGGCATTAATTTGACAAAAATTTTTTGACATTTCACTTTATTATTCCTATAATGATGTTCTTAATAAGTAAAATGATATTATTAGAAATTTTAAATTTAACAATAATTTATACTAAAATTAAATATAAATTTCTTATTTTAAATATTAATATCCAAATAACATAGCATGAAGGTAATTATATTGATAGAATATATGCATTATATGAGTTTAGTTTTCAAAGAAAAAAATAGAGATATTTGATTAAATGGAGTTTTTGTATTAAAAACTGCAACTAATTTAAATATTTAAATTTTTTATCATTCAAAACTATGTAGTAATAAATAAAGATATAACTCATAAGATCAAAACATGTTAAATGAAATGAAATAGTGAGATGAACCTGTTATACAATTATAAAATTCTTGACAAAGTAATCTAATAAATTATGAACATGCTAACAATGTTATATGAGATTGAATATTAGACATTTAAAATACAATATATTCACAGTATGAATGTGATAAAGATACAAATATTAAGATAAATGCTTGACATTATTATAAATAAAATTAAAAATGGTATATTCATCAGAAAATGCATGCTTTCTAATGCTGTCATGAGTTTATGAAATCCAATCCAAAGTTATGCTAGCCTGCAAAACAAAGAAAAGTAAGGTCAGTGGCCTCTTGGCCAACCACTCTAGCGTTTAAGTTAGAACTCGCAAGATAAAAGTGAAATATGAAATTCTAAAAATATTTGAATTGTAAAATTGATAGAGTTTTTATACTTAATTATTGACTGCTTCTAATATTTATAGATTTAAGTAAAATAACCATTGTAGCTATTTACTACAATCTTGAAAATTAAATTGATATCCCAAGATTGTCTCTTATAAATTAGGGCTTAATTTTAACTTAACAATGTTGCTACTTTGGTATGTGTATTGCTCGGCTTGGCAAGCGAGCATTATCACAGAATTTACTATCATATTGTTACTCCGGTTCGGGCCTACGCCAAACCATCCTTTGCTCGACTCGATTTTCATTGGTCTAGATGTTTGGACAACTTCTCGCTTGATATTACTCATTGACCAAGCATCCTCATTTTAACTGCTGCATTAGTGCTGACTATTTGACTTTGTCTTAATTGTGTAGTATCATTACTTTCTTTCTTTTTTTAATTCCTTTGCCTCCCTCACTTCCTCATTTTCTCATTAAAAAATTTAATAAAAATATGAAATACACTCAATGCCATTACCACTTAATAAATGGATTCTTCTTCTAATACATGAAAAAAATTGAAGATTAATGATTAAATTAATAATTTTATTAATCCAAAATTTATCTCATTTATCATATGGGATCCTGGCATATTTGTTTTCTCAAACGGCAATTAACCAATTCTGCATGGCATTTTCTTGCATGTTCGTTGTCAGATTCCATATGATAATAAGCAAAACATGATTATTTATATATCATATTTATTTTTTTATTTTATTCAAAATTATTTATCACATTTAAAAAAATCAAAGAAAATTAATTATTTTTTTTAATTTTATCATTTATCTCTATAAAATATAATAAATATTTATATAATTTTTTAAAATTAATATTGTCACATTTTCCTTAATTAAATTAACTATTTGACACGTTAATATTTATTTTTTAAAATTTTTAAAAAATTACATAAATTATTAATATTTTTTATATAAAAATAAAATTATTTAATTATTTTTTCAATTATTATGAAAATTTTAAATATGACTATTATTCATAGATTGAGGTAGCATTAAGATAAGGAGTAAGATGATTTCACATTCATTATTTTGATTTTTTTTTTAGATGAGAAAAGTATAGAGATTGAAGACTTTTCCACCGCGCTAAGCTTTCTAGGCTTGACCAAACCTTTCCTTTTCTTATCTGTAAGAAAATTATTTCCATTTGAAAATTCCTCACTTAAAATTCAATTTTTTTTTTAATTTTCTAAGTGTTGAATATTATAATTTTTCGTGTATTTAATATAATTTTAAATTTATATAAGAATGAATTTAAAAATTATTAAATTAAATATTTATATTAAAATATATATAAAATTAATTTATATGTATAAAAAATACATAAATCTATATATAAATATTTAATTAAATAGTTATTAAGTTTATTTTTGCGTGAGTTTGAATTCAAAATAGTGGTAACTTATAGGTTTTCAAGTTTTTAATACTATAACTATCAAACGGAGAAAAAACAAAATTTCTTTGAATTTTCTCTCTTAATTATTAAATTTAAGATTTTATTTATTTTATAAAAAATAATTTATATATAAAAATTATTTTTTATAAAAAATATTTTTTATTGTTTAATTATAATATTAAATTTATGATATATATTTATTTTAAATATGTATAAGTGTTTTGATATTTTAATAAAATTATCAAAATTAAAAAAATAAAAAATAACTTTCTTTTTTAAAAAGTAAAAGTAATTTTTCTTAAAAGTGATTTAATTTTCTTTTTTATCAGGAAAATATTTTTTATTATTAATTTTTTTGAGTGTCTTAAATATTAAAAAATATAAAAAATTTTTTTTAAAAAATATTTTTTATAAAACAAACGAAACTTATATATGAAAGAATTTTCACAATAATTATAAAATTGTGAGTATATATGTAGCCAATTGAAATTTAATTAAACAGAAAAATTACTGATGTGCTCAGCTCGTATTACCTATGAATTTCAATTTCAATATCATAACAACATATTTTAATCTTAGAAAATAAAATGAGTTGATTGATTTATTCATTAAAATATATTACTATATTAAATCACATATCACTCGATTAATCTCTTATACGTTGTCTAACTTAATTTGATCTAATAATTAAAAAAATATAATTCATTTAGTAGATTCAGATTTCAACTCACTCTTTATTAATTATGTAAAAAAATTATTAAAATTAGGCAAACGGCATTTGCTACAAAAATATGCTTAATTCATAGTATTTTTTTACATATCCAAAAATTTTAAAAAAAAATTAATTAATTAACATTACTCCCATAATATTGCATCCAACTTTGTCAATCACATATTAATATATTTTAATTTAAAAAAAAAAAAAGAAATTCCCTAATTTTTAACAGAAATTAAAAAAAAAAAAAGGAAAACAAATCTGAAAATAGAAAATAATAACTATCTCAACTCTCCAATAATAATTAAGCCCATAGACTTTGATTTTTCTGGTTTCAATTTTCTCCACTTTAAGCCAAATTAAGCACATAGAAAGCCTATTTATATTGTCGTCATACAATCCAATAAACGTCGCTCATTCCTCAATGGCCAAAACAACTCCTCCGTTGGCCTTTCTTATTTTTCTTCTCTTCGACCTTTCTTGTTTCTCTTCTTTAACATGCGCTGCCACAGATGATTCAGTCTATGAATCTTTCCTCCAGTGCCTGGAAAACAACACAAATCCACAAGACCAAATCTCAACCCTCGTCTATTCCCAGACTAATGCGTCATACACTTCAGTTCTTCGAGCCTACATTCGAAATGCTCGCATGAATACCTCCACAACCCCTAAACCAGTGATCATTCTAACCCCAAAACAGATTTCCCATGTCCAGGCTGCTGTTATCTGCACCAAGAAGGTTGGTTACCAACTCAAAATCCGCAGCGGCGGCCATGATTATGAAGGGATTTCTTACATCTCTGACGTTCCCTTTTTCGTTCTTGATATGTTCAATCTTCGATCTATTGACATAGATGTTAAAAATGAGTCCGCTTGGGTTCATAGTGGTGCTACTCTTGGTGAAGTTTATTACAGAATCTGGGAGAAAAGCAAAGCTCATGGATTCCCTGCTGGGATTTGTCCTACCGTTGGTGTTGGCGGGCATTTTAGTGGGGGTGGTTATGGGAATATGTTGAGGAAGTATGGTTTGGCGGTGGATAACGTGCTTGATGCTCAAATAGTTGATGTTAATGGCAAGCTTTTGGATAGAAAAGCAATGGGTGAGGATCTCTTTTGGGCTATTCGAGGAGGTGGAGGTGGAAGTTTTGGTGTTATAATCTCTTACAAGATCAGTCTTGTTCCTGTTCCTGAGACTGTTACCGTTTTCAGAGTTGAAAGAACTCTTGATGAGAATGCCACTGATATTGTTTTTAAGTGGCAATTTGTTGCTCCCAAAACAGATAATGGTCTCTTCATGAGAATGCTATTGCAGCCTGTAACGTCCAAGAAAAACAAAACTGAGAAGACCATTAGAGCATCGATTGTGGCTTTATATTTGGGAAACGCTGATACCCTTGTGTCTTTACTGGGGAAGGAATTCCCTGAATTGGGTTTGAAGAAGGAGAATTGCAATGAGACGAGTTGGATTCAGTCTGTTATCTGGTGGGCAAATTACGATATTGGAACATCCCCTGAGGTTCTGCTTGATAGAGATCTTGACTCTGCCAATTTCCTGAAGAGAAAATCAGATTATGTGCAGACTCCAATATCTAAAGACAAGTTGAATTTGATTTGGCAAAGGATGATTGAATTGGGGAAAACTGGATTGGTTTTCAATCCTTACGGTGGAAGAATGAGCGAAATTCCAGCGACAGATGCTCCCTTTCCACATAGGGCTGGGAACTTGTTCAAGGTCCAATATTCAGTGAATTGGGAAGATGCAGGAAGCACAGCAGAGATCGAGTACTTGACACAGGCAAGGAAGCTCTACAGCTATATGACCCCATTTGTATCCAAGAATCCAAGAAGCGCATTTTTGAACTACAGGGATCTTGACATTGGTGTGATGGAAGCTGGTAAAAATAGCTATGAAGAGGGTAGTGTTTATGGGTACAAGTACTTTAACGGAAACTTTGATAGACTGGTGAAAGTGAAGACTGCAGTTGATCCAGAGAATTTCTTCAGGAATGAGCAGAGTATCCCTACGCTTCCAACCAAGGCATAGAAGATTTTAGTGGTGATTCAAGTACACAGAACGCATGATTATGATAAATTATAATTACTTTTAAAAAAAAAATAGTATGATAGCCTATTGAAATGAAACTTGATTAGTTTTTTTCATATTGTTGGTTAATCTAGCATAATATTAAAGTTTTTATTTGTGTTGTTAATTTTTAAATTGCGATAAATATATGGTAAGATATATTTAATGAAGGTTTTGTTTGGCTGGGTAAATGAGTTGAAAATTTTCAAATTTTTAAGAAGCCTAAAATTGATTTATTTGATTAAGAGTAATTGTCTAACTTTATAAAAAATGAAAAGATGTATTTGATATTGTAATTAAAATTACTGTTAAAAAATTATTTTTTAAAATATATTAATTAAAATATTAAAAAATAATTTAAAATTAAATTTAATAAATTTTAATTATAAAATATTAAACTAATAAAATATTTTTTTAAAATATTTTTTTACATCGTTTAAAATAATATTTTTATTAAAAAAATAATTTTAATATCTCAATACCAAACAGATATAAAAATCATCTTTTTTTTATTTTTTAAAAAATAAATTATTTACCCTAAATTAATAATTTACTTTTAAAAAAATTAATTTCTCAAAAGATACTTCCTTTAAACCAAGCAAGTACTAAATTGATAAGTCAATAAAAAAGATGTGCTAAATAAACTGCATGATGGGCGGTGGTCTGCCTTGTGCGTGCAGATTTTGTTTTCCTTTCTTCAATTGATTTTCTTACTCGCAGTTGAAAGAAAATCGTGCTCAGACGAGAATAAGTTTTTTTTTTATGTATATATATAATTTAAAAATTAATTTTAACTATTAATTTAAAATTGATTGGCAAGTTTTTTTTTTTTATTAATGGCTGAGGATTCCTTTTAAAAATTAATTTTAATTGTTAATTTAATATTGATTGATAAGTTTTTTTTTTTTATAATTAATGACTAAGGAATGCTTTTTGACTTAAAAAAATAAAAGAAAAAGAATATTAAAAGAGGACATAATTTTCAACATAGTTTTTGACGATGCAAACGCGTTGAATGAGTCGTGGAATTGGAAATTAATGTTTTTTGTATTTTGGTGATTGAAATGACTGTTTTATTACTCAAGACCATGAGTAGATTTCGCTGAAAGGAAATGCTACTACTATCATGAGAAGGGCTAAATTCAATGCATTTGTAAGAAAATGAAAGAAGATCTTGTAGAGTTCAAATAATTCAAGAAGAGCTGCAAAAAAAAAAGTTGTTGCTGCGATTGCATGTGATGAAGATAATGACAGTGACATTATAAATGTGGATGTTGATGAGGAAAAGACAAAGGATCCATTATAAGATGAGTGGTTAATGGATTCTGTTTGCTCATTTTATATTTTCTCAAAGAATGAGTGGTTTGATAGAATTGAAAAGAAGAAAAGAGAAAAAGTTAAGCTAGCCAATAGAAATAAGATGAAAGTTAAAAGTGTTTCGTAACGCTAATAATATAATTTGATCATGTAAATGTTCTCTGTTTTCATTCCAAGTCTCTTGGATGTTCATAGACTTTGAACTCTTTGATTGCTATTATCGAGATTTTTTAATGCTATGTTTATTTGCATATTATTATATCTATGATACTTCAACAAACAGGTTCAATATTTCAAATTTTGTCCGTCATAACTTGTTTTCATCTTTTTTTTTTTTCTCCCTTTCCTGAATTCAAATAATAATAAAATATGTGATTGTGAGTTAAAAAAATTTGCTATAGTTAAAAATTTTCTTTGAAAATGCATTTCTGTGAGTGGATTTGTTCATTGATAAAGAATTAAAAAGAGCATTCTTCTCTCTCTATCATTGTGGCACATATATAAGCTTCAATTATTCAGCCCAAAATGTATTAAGTTTGTATGTTTTCATTCCCATTACAGGTGTCCCTCAATATTTGCAACTTCACTATTTTACTGCTTATTCTTACTTTCATTTTTCCCTTAGTTGTGCCAATTGCCATATGTTTCAGTGGTGGGGCCTTTTAGCCTATGTTAATGCAAACCCATCCAATGGTATACATGCTTTGGCACCAACTGAGAAGGTGAGTAAGAAAAAGAAGATTGTTGTGCTTGGAACTGGTTGGGCACAAACAAGTTTTTTGAAGAAACTAAATAACCCCTTCACATGATGTGCAAGTGGTATCACCTAGCAACTACTTCGCTTTCACACCCTTGCTACCAAGTGTTACATGTGGTACACTGGAAACTTGCAGCATTGTTGAACCTATTCCTAACATTGTTAGGAAGGTAATAAAAGATCACCATTCACAAATTGCATCTAATCAACTTGTGAAACAGCAACTTAGGAGTGTGCAACTGCTAGCTAGCTTATTGCCACTTGTAAGAATTTCACGTTTCTGGAAAAAAGAGAGAAGAGAGAAAGTTTATGTGGTGTCATGTGGAATCCATATGTTTATAATATAAAAAGCTACCTATCATGACACATAACTGAGGCACACTCTCCTCAATTTTAATTTCAAATGTGGATAAAATTTAACTAAATTTTAAAAATTTGACAAATTGATTCTAAATTAGAAGAATTAAATTAAATGCCTAAACTCCCAGATATTTGGATTTTTAGAGTCATTAAGCCAAATTAGAAAGGAATCAATCTAAATTCTAATCCTTTGTACGAGAGATTATATGATGAAATAGTGATTTCATATAGAATACTATATGAAATGATAACTCAATTAAAGAGAGATACATAAGTTAAAATAGTAGTTATAATTTGAAAAAAAATATTTTAAAAATATGAACGTAACTAAATTTTATGGGACCTATTATTATTTAATTACCATTTTATCATTAGTTTGTCACTTTCAGTTAACAAATCTATATGAAATTATTATTTTATTATAAAATTTTATATAATATAACTGTAATTCTTTATTAGCATTTAATATAAATTAACAGACCAATAATAAATCGATATATAAATAATTATACTTTTTATAAAAAACAAAAACTGTTAAGCGATTATTTTTTATGGGTCCACTGAGACTCACTTTCATTTGCTTATTTCCTTCTAATTAGTTTCCTATTCCACATATGTCAATGGACCGGACCATTTACATGGACCACCGTGTTATTAGGCTCTCTACTCTCAACTAAATGGCCGCCTTGATAAAAGCAGTTGTGGGGCACCACGTTTGAAAAGTCAGCAGCTTGTCTTGTCCAAGAGCCATACGATCTCGGCCAAAATCTTGCATCTTTCCGTCTTGCCTGTGTACTTTTAATTAGGAGTGGTCACGGTTCAAAAATCATCTTTTTGAATCATCGATTTAAATTTAATAAAATTATAAATTTAAATTAAATTATTATAGAATGATTTGAAAGGTTATTCCTAAATCACCGATTTCGATTCAAGTTTTGATTTAAAATAATTTAAATGACAATTTAAAAAATAACAATTCAAGACTATTTGCAGGACGATTTGAAAGTAATTTATGGGCGATTCAAGAGTGATTTAAAGAAAAAAAATTATAGAAAAATTTTATTGATTTAGAATTTAAATTATATTTATAAAAATATTTTAATTTTTTTTAGAAATCTTTCAATCAAAATAAAATAAGAAAAAAAAAGAATGAAAATGACTTATTTTTAAGAAAAATTTAATAAGTAAAGACTTGAACTTATTAAAAAACTAGATATAAAATTAATTTACAGAAAATTAAAAAAAGATGCATAAACTTAATTTTGCCTATGTATCCCTTTAGGATTTAGAGGAATCAAAATTTTCAGTTATAAATTGAGAGAAGAGAGATTGAGGTTGGTCGGTCATGTGAAGCGTAGACATACAAAAGCTCCAGTTAGACAAGTAGAGCACATTGTGGTAGACCTAAACTAACTTGGAGGAGAGTAGTACAACATGATCTAAAAGCATTACACATTTTTTATGATTTAACCTAACACCGTTTAGAGTGGAGAAAGATAATCTATATAGTCGGCCTCAATAAATTTTTAGGATAAAAGTTGAGTTGAGTTGAGTTGAGTTGAGTTGAGTTGAGTATTACTTGCCCTTTTTGAAAAAATTATATGATAATTGATAATTAAAAAGGTATAAAAGAAAAAATAAATAAAATAGAGGGTATTAAAAATTTTATTGAAGATATAAAATAATAAAGTAGGGGAATTGTGAGAGTACTGAGAATTAAAAGGAGTATAGAAAATAATTATTTAGAAAATTTAAGAGAAATTGAAAGAGTATTAAGAATTAAAGAGAGTGCAAAGAATAATTGTGTAGAGAATTAATGATATATATATATATATATATATATATATATATATATATATATATATATATATATATATATATATGAATTAGGAGTGGAGTAAGGTATTTATTGAATTCTTTTGTATTTAAGTCGCCGATTTGATCCGGTATGAAACTATCGGTTCGATTAGGTTAGAAATCGCCGATTCACGATTTCTAAAAAATATGAACCTGAACCAAACCGTAGAATGACGGTTTCAGTCCGGTTCGAAGCCGGTTCTGATTTTGACCCGTTTTGGTCTGGTTTTGATCGAATCGATTTCGGTTCAATTGCAGTTCGAAACCGGACAGTGGCTGTAACACCCTCACTTTAGCAAGTCCGTACATTCTACTATTCCGGTGATCGATATCGGTCCGGACAGCTAGAATGTCTGGAACTATATTTAGACTAGAGTTAGAAGTCATAAATAATTCAAATAAGTATAAAAAAAATTAAGAAAAAATTTTAGAAATAAAATACAACAAAGTTAAATGAGCCGGTGCCCCGGTTATGGGTGACCCTAACAGGAAGTAGCGGTGAAGACAGCTAGTAACCCTAAACCTGAGGAAAATCCCGTGAAATAATTTCTGGGATGCCAGAGAAGAGTTATAGAGCCCTAGGTAGCATTAAAATGCTATGAAAAGGTTAGGAGAATTTTATCAATCAGTACAGACGATTTTTGCTCCTTAAGCCAAACGAAGGGCATTTTGTTCATTTCGCCTTCAGAGACGATTTTTGACCAACTTGTCCATTTAAGTAAGTGAATTATATAACATAAAATATGAATAAATATTGCTAAAAATTAAATTGAAAATGAGTATGAAAGAAAAGAAAAGAAAATGAATAAAAATTGAAATTATGACATAAGATGATGTCATTTAACATGCCTCCACCAATCACAATGCAATAAGCTTTTTTAAAACAATTAAAAGAGATAAAAATCAAAGAAAAAAAAAATCAGATTTTCCTTCTTCTTCTTCAGCTTGCCGAGACACTTCCATGAGCCTTCCACCATTGATGAATTTTTTAGCTTTATTTCCTTCCTTATCTCACCCCAAACCTTCTAGTTGTCTTTACAAAAATTAATCCTAGCACCTTGAACAACCCCTAAGCAGTAAAAAGGAAGGGAAACCAAGAAGTTTATCAAGCTTGGGGTTAGCTTTCAAAGAGGTTAGTGCTATTTCGCTTTACTTTCTCTTTAGATTTCATGTTGGGAGCATGAATTGAGTTGGAAATTTAAGGAATTGGAAGAAAATAATCATGTATGGACCAACTTTAATTTTTGGCAGCCTTGATGATTGAAGTGTTTGATGAGTTTTGAATGAGTTAAAATTGTTTATGGGTGGCTTTGAATGTGAATATGAGACTTATAACATCATTAAGTATGTTGAATTGATGTATGTGCATGAATGGATATTTGAGAATTAGGGTTTGAGGCATGAAGTTAGGGTTTTGCTAATGTGTTGGTGAATGGAAGTCCTAATGGTCAATTAGTGACCATTTGGCTGTGTTTAATGAGAAATTGAAGTAAATTATGGCTTTGAATTTGAGGTTGGGTATGCTGCCACATAGGATCTGCAGGGCTAGATATGAGTCCAGTAAGTTTGGGTAGTTCTAACTTGAGTGCTGTAAGTTCAATTGGTGCAAGGCTAATTGAATATGAAACTAGATACATAATGGCACAACTTTGATGAAGAAACCTTACACAGAAAACAAACTTATAATACCTTAAAAATTGACCAAATTCGGGTAACCAACCTGCTGGTCTTGGAAATTGACCAAATGAACAATGTTTATTCATTTGGCCATAACTCAGTGTAGAAATATCTAATGACCTAAATTTTATATCAATAGAAAGATTAGACAATTTATAACAACTTTCATGAAGAACACAAACTCAAATTCTGAACCTAACCAATTCAAATTGCTAGTCCAAGTTAGGACACCAAATCTGGCAGAACCAAATTTGCCTAGAAAATCTGGGTAAGGACTAATCCGACCAGTTATGGTAAATTGACCATAACTTAAGCTACAAACTCCAAATGAAGTGATTCAAAAAGAAAATTAAAGAAGACACATAAAGGAACAACTTTGATGAAGAGAATTTTATCAAATTTTCACTGTAACAATGACCAATGGAACACTAAATTTAAGGAATGAAATCTGAAAATTTTGAATAACATAAAATAAGCTTTGAAATGGTATTGAAAATTAATGCCAACAAAAATAAAATACAAAATGTGGTATCTTGGTGAACTTAGGCTTAACAAATCTATTATGAATTAAAAAGTCAATTTTTGTGTAGGAATGGCCAAGTAAATAGTAACAACTAAAATTAATGGAGTGAAAGGTACCCCACTTAAATGATTTAATGAATGTTTAAATTATGTAAATGTGTAAATGAGGGTTATATTCTCATCACAAGTAGAACTTAGAGGATATTGTTAATTTAATTTGAATTGTGATTTATAAATGACTATAAATGAAATATTAAAGGTATAAAGGATGTACAAATAATATTTGAGACTTAGGTTTCTTTTATGAATACAAATGAAAATACTTGAATCTAGGTACATATAAATGAAAATGCTTGAACCTAGACACCTGTAAATTGATGTAATAAATTATCTAAATGATAAATAGATAGTGAGGTTGATATCCATGAAATGATCATGGATTACTTGATAATTTATATATAAATAGTGTAATAAATAAATGAATTATGTTAATGTATGAATGAGATATTAGTTCTTATTATTATAGAAAGGAAAAATATTTTGAGTACAATGGTATATGAGAACCATTATTGTAAAATGTGATCAACACAAATGATATAATGAATAAATTTATGAATTATGATGAAGGTAAAATTTATGTAGAAATATATTTTAAAAATTTATACTTCTGTTAGGAATATAATTGAAATGTTATAAATTATAATTGGAATTTGTCATGAAATAATGAAGTCATAAAAAATAATATAATAACATTTAATGGTATTATGTGCCCATGTATTGCCTAGACATGTGTGTCAGATTGGATAGAATGGTATGCCAATAGGGTATTGTTTTAGCAGTACTGTGTAAAGTTTTATGCCTCTATTCATGGCTTTATGCTCGCACTCATGACTTTATGCCCGCACTCATGGCTTTTATGCCCGATTATATGTTATCATGGCTTTTTAGCCGTACTGACTGCATACGTGGTTGACGTTCTGCGTCCCATGATATGACGGCCCGAGGCACCGTGGTGTCCAGTGCCAATGACCCGTTATTCAATTTAGTCAGCCTATCATAGGTTACCTGGGCAGTGTAAATTATTGAAATTATTTAAGAACATTAGTAATTAAAAACATTAGAAAGTATTGAATGAAATGAGGAAAAAGATTAGCAATGGAAACATATCTGAATCAAGTAGTACAAATGAAATTTTCAGAATTGTAGGAACCAAAAATACAATGCTCCTAGAATTAATCTGTATATCGAATTTTATTATTGTATAAACTCAGCACTTCCAAAGAGGGACAAAATAAAATATAAGATAGTTGATATTAGAAATATCATACCAAATTTAATTGATACCCGATGATCTAAATTATACTTTAGAATTATACTTCAGTCTTTCTTATTTGTATATATTATTTTCTTGTTATTGCACCACTAAGCAAAACTGTTTAGCATGATGGATTTATTTCTTTCGCGCAGGTACTGAAGATAAAGCCTAGTGGATATTAGACTGGGATTTTGGAGTCCGGATCTGCAGAAGTGTCAGAAGTGTTCAAGTTGTCACCTCCTCAGCAATGCATCTAGATAGGGCTCACAAAGTTATTTTATGTATTTATAATTAGTTATTAATTGTAATGTAAATTATGGTATTGTAATTAATTTGTACATCATGTAAATTTTAAATTTATGAAATTAGCTTGTAAATCATGTAAATTATGAAGTTTGAGAATTTTGATACATAAATTGAGTATGAATGGATATGTATGCAAATGAGTTGCAAGAATTGAATGTGTGATGAGATGATTATAAAAATAACTGATGAGATTTTATTATAAAAATATTATTGAAATTTCAAGCAGGTGAATAATGAAATGCGCCAAATGGTAATAGAAACAGGGGAAACTTCGCTGGTTTCTCCATAGAAAAATAATTGATATTAAAATATAACGAGAACAAAATTTTTAAAGGAATAAAGTAAGATAAAATAGAGTGTTCCGACACCGAATGTAGCACACCTTGCTTGGCTACACTATAAACGGGTGAGGGGTATTACATTTATTGGTATTAGAGCACGGTTTAGGCATTCCTAATCATCGATAGATAGAATAAGATTGTGTGCATAACATGCATTGCATTCATATGAGTTGAGGTGAAACTAATGCAGATTTGTTTTCTTTGGTTATTTTAGGTTAAGGTATGGACCTAGAATCGCAGAGGGCAGTACAGGAAGAAGTAGTAAGTCATATCCTGACTGGGAGAGATGCTGGAAATCGGGGAGATCCTGCTCCACTAGTGCAAGAGGTGCTTGTACAACCCCAACAGGCCTTGTTTGAGCAAATGACTGAATTCTTTCGACAGATGGCTGGGGCTATTCCACCACCGCCTCAGCAAAAATCACCTTTGGGAAAAATTAGGAAGTACGGAGCTGTAGATTTCAATGATAAAAAGGAGGACGAATCTTCAGCTGCGGAGTATTGGTTAGAAAGGACTGAAAGAGTCCTGCAGTAGCTCCATTACACACCAGAACAGAGTTTAGAGTGTGTAGTTTCACTACTACAAGAAGTTGCATATCGATGGTGGGATGTCGTAACCAAGATAATGCCACCAGCCGAGGTGACTTGGGAATTCTTTCTAATAGAGTTCAGAAAGAAATATATTAGCTGTGTTCATGAAGAGGAACAGAAGAGGAGTGGTGATCAACAAAAGAGGAAATTTGGACAGTCTAGTAATAAGAGGCCGAGAGAACAGTTAAGTCAGACATTTGATTAAAGTAGGAGACCTAAACCTTGGCCTATACCCAGAAGAGGTCAATTAGAGATACTAGTGGTGAGTGAACCAAGACTAGCAAGAAAATGTGGCTATTGTAACAATTGGCATAAAGGTGAATGTAGAGGATTGATTGGAGCCTGTTATAGATATGGGGCTATGGACCATCATCTGAAAGATTGTCCTAAGAGGAATTTACCATACACCCAGACAGAGGTCGTGGAAGGAGTAGGTGCAATAGTAACACCACTTGCAAATGTCACCCAAGCTGGAGAGGAGAAAGATGCCCCAAATGTGAATTTGAGGTAAAGTATCCTTCCTTTATGATATGCCTAAGTGTATAATGATAGATTCGAAAAGACTAAATAATACCATATATATAAAAGGAGTAGACAGTGGGAGCAATAGAAAGGTAAATGAATTATCTCAAATACCTACACCCGGTAAATTTCGAGGACAAAATTTTTGTTAGAAGAGAAGAATTGTAACACCCTCACTTTAGTAAGTTCGTACATTCTACTGTTCCGGTGACTGGTGTCGGTCTGGACAGCTAGAATATCTAGAACTATATTTAGACTAGAGTGAAGAGTCATAAATAATTTAACTAATGTAAGAAAAATTAAGGAAAAATTTTAGAAATTAAATACAATAAAGTTAAATGGGCCGGTGCCCTAGTGATGGGTGACCCTAATGGGAAGTAGCGGTGAAGACAGCTAGTAACCCTAAACCCAAGGAGAATCCCGTGAAATAATTTATGGGATGCCAGAGAAGACTTACGGAGCCCTAGGTAACATTCGAATGCCAAGAAAAGGTTAGGAGAATTTTATCAATCAGTACAGACGATTTTGGCTCCTTAAGCCAAACTAAGGGCATTTTGGTCATTTTACCTTCAGAGATAATAACTGACCAACTTGTCCATTTAAGTAAGTGAATTATATAACATAAAATATGAATAAATATTGCTAAAAATTAAATTGAAAATGAGTAGGAAATAAAAGAAAAGAAAATGAATAAAAATTAGAATTATGACATAAGATGATGTCATTTAACATGCCTCCACAAATCACAATGCAATAAGCTTTCTTAAAATAATTAAAAGAGAAAAAAAATCAAAGAAAAAAAAAATCAGATTTTCCTTCTTCTTCTTCAGCTTGCCGAGACACTTCCATGAGCCTTCCACCATTGATGAATTTTTGAGCTTTATTTCCTTCCTTATCGCACCCCAAACCTACTAGTTGTCTTCACAAAAATTAATCCTAGCACCTTGAACAACCCCTAGGCAGCAAAAAAAAAGAAAGAAAAAGAAGTTTATCAAGCTTTCAAAGAGGTTAGTGCTATTTCTCTTTACTTTGTCTTTTAGATTTCATGTTGGGAGCATGATTTGAGTTGGAATTTTTAAGGAAAAAAAAAAAAATATCATGTACAGATTTCATTTTGGGAGCATGAATTGAGTTGGAAATTAAAGGATTTTTAGGCAGCCTTGATGATTGAAGTTTTTGATGAGTTTTGAATGAATTAAAATTGTTTATGGGTGGCTTTGAATGTGAATATGAGACTTATAACATCATTAAGTATGTTGAATTGATGTATGTGCATAAATGGATATTTGAGAATTAGGATTTGAGGCATGAAGTTAGGTTTTGCTCATGTGTTGGTGAATAAAAGTCCTAATGATCAATTAGTGACCATTTGGCTGTGTTTGATGAGGAATTGAAGTGAATTATGGCTTTGAATTTGAGGTTGGGTATGCTGCCTCATAGGACCTACAAGGCTAGATATGAATCCAGCAAGTTTGGGCAGCTGTAACTTGAGTGCTGTAGGTTTAATTGGTGCAAGGCTAATTGAACATGAAATTAGACACATAATGGCATAACTTTGATGAAGAAACCTTGCCCAGAAAATAAACTTAGAATACCCTAAAAATTGATCAAATCCGAGTAACCAACCTGATGGTCCTAGAAATTGACCAAATGAACAGTATTTATTCATTTAGCCATAACTCAGCGTAGAAATATCCAAATGACATGAATTTTATATCAATAGAAAGATTAGACAATTTAGAACAACTTTCATGAAGAACACAAACTCAAATTCTGAACCTAACCAATTCAAATTGCTAGTCCAAGTTAGAACACTAAATCTGGCAGAACCAAACTTGCCCAGAAAATCTGGGTAAGGACCAATCCGGCCAGTTATGGTAAATTGACCATAACTTGAGCTACAAAACTCCAAATGAAGTGATTCAAAAAGAAAATTAAAGAAGACACATAAAGAAACAACTTTGATGAAGAGAAGTTTATCAAATTTCTACTGTAACAATGACCAATGAATAGTAAACTTAAAGTATGAAATCTGAAAATTTTGAATAACATAAAATAAGCTTTAAAATGGTATTGGAAATCAATGCCAACAAAAAATAAAATGCAAAATGAGGTATCTTGGTGAACTTTGGCTTACCAAATCTATTATCAATTAAAAAGTCAACTTTTATATAGGAATGGCCAAGTGAATAGTAACAATCAAAATTAATGGAGTGAAAGGTATCCCACTTAAATGATTTAATGAATGTTTAAATTATGTAAATGTGTAGATGAGGGTTGTATTCTCATCACAAGTAGAACTTAGGGGATATTGTTAATTTAATTTGAAATGTGATTTATAAATGACTATAAATGAAATATTAAAGATATAAAGGATGTGCAAATAATATTTGAGACTTAGGTTTCTTTTATGAATACAAATGAAAATACTTGAATCAAGGTACATATAAATGAAAATGCTTGAACCTAGGTACCTGTAAATTGATGTAATAAATTAGCTGAATGATAAATAGATAGTGAGGTTGATATCCATGAAATGTTCATGGATTACTTGATAATTTATATATAAATAATGTAATGAATAAATGAATTATGTTAATGTATGAATGAGACATTAGTTCTCATTATTATAGAAAGGAAAAGTATTTTGAGTACAATGGTACATGAGAACCGGTGTTGTGAAATGTGATCAACACAAATGATATAATGAATAAATATATGAATTATGATGAAGGTAAAATTTATGTAGAAATGTATTTTAAAAATTTATACTTCTATTAGGAATAGAATTGAAATGTTATAAATTATAATTGGAATTTGTCATGAAATAATGAAGTCATAAAAAATTAATATATTAACATTTAATGGTACTATGTGCCCATGTATTGCCTAGACACGTGTGTCAGATTGGATAGATTGGCATGCAAATAAGGTATTGTTTTTGCGATATTACGTAAAAACTTTATGCCTGTATTCATGACTTTATGTCTGCACTCATAACTTTATACCCACACTCATGACTTTTATGTCCGATTATATGTTATCATGGCTTTTTAGCCATACTAACTGCATACGTGGTTGACGTTCTGCGTCCCATAGTATGACGGCTCGAGGCACCGCGGTGTCTAGTGCCAACGACCCGTTATCCAGTTTAGTTAGCCTGTCATAGGTTGCCTGAGCAGTGTAAATTATTGAAATTATTTAAGAACATTAGTAATTAAAAATATTAGAAAGTATTGAATGAAATGAGGAAAAAGATTAGCAATGGAAACATAACTGAATCAGGTAGTACAAATAAAATTTTCAGAATTATAGAAACTAAAAATATAATACTCCTAAAATTAATCTGTATATCGAATATTATTACTGTATAAACTCAGCACTTCCAAAGAGGGACAAAATAAAATATAAGATAGTTGATATTAGAAATATCATACCAAATTTAATTGATACCTAAGGATCTAAATTATACTTTAGAATTATAATTCAGTTTTTCTTATTTGTATATATTATTTTCTTGTTATATTATTGCGCCACTAAGCAGAAATGTTTAGCACGATGGATTTGTTTCCTTCGCGCAGGTACTGAAGATAAAGCCCAGTGGATATTAAACTGAGATTTTAGAGTCCGGATCTGCAGAAGTGTCAGAAGTGTTCAAGTTGTCACCTCCTCAGCAATGCATCTAGATAGGGCTCACAAAAGTTATTTTATATATTTATAATTAGTTATTAATTGTAATGTAAATTATGGTATTGTAATTAATTTGTACATCATATAAATTATGAAGTTATGAAATTAGCTTGTAGATCATGTAAATTATGAAGTTTGAGAATTTTGATACATAAATTGAGTATGAATGGATATGTATGCAAATGAGTTGCAAGAATTGAATGTGTGATGAGATGATTATAAAAATAACTAATGAGATTTTATTGTGAAAATATTGATGAAATTTCAAGCAGGTGAATAGTAAAATATGCCAAATGGTAATAGAAACAGAAAAAACTCCGCTAGTTTCTCTATAGAAAAATAATTGATATTAAAATAAAACAAGAACAAAATTTTAAAAAAAATAAAGTAAGATAAAATAGGGTACTCCGGTCAAATGTAGCACACCTTACTCGGTTACACTGTAGACGGGTGAGTGGTGTTACAATGGCCACCCCTACTTCCAATTTGTGTGTATATATATATAATTGAAAATTTTAATTATTTGTATCTATTAAATTTTATTAATTTTTATTTACTTAATTCTATATTTTTATTATGAATGTTGTATATGGATAGACTCACGTTCCCTTTTTTTTTTTCTAATATTACTTTCTCTTTTTACATTTGTTTAAATTATTAAAAATTTTAATTTTAGTGATTAATTTTTTTAATTCGCCTCTAAACTTTTCTCTAAATTTAAAAATAATAATTTTATTTAATTAATATTTGAAATTAGTTTTACCTTAATCATGAAAATAGATTAAATATTAAGCAAAAAAATCTAATTTTTATGATATAAAAATTTATCTCTTTTTTATTTTATACTATAGAGTCAAAATTTTTAATTACTATTTATTATAATAATTATAAATTATTATTTTAAAACAAAAATTAATTTAAAAATATATCTATACATATTTAAACTTTTGAACCTCAAATTTATTATTTTTATAGCACTTTAACTCTTTAATCCTCAAATCCTAAATTAAATTCCCTAAAAATTAATGTCCTAATCAATGGCTAAAATAATATTATAATAAATATTGATTATGATTTATAGACTTTTTTTATTTAGTTATTCTTGATTATTTAAAGCTAATAAAATACATGATTTATAAAAAAATTGTGATTATTATTTAATAAAAGTATAATTTGTAAATTTTTATTAATTATAATAATTATATGACTATTTAATTTTTGTCCTCCTCCATTTTTAATTATGTATCTGCTCCTAATTGTTTATAAAGACTTTCGATCACATCTATATAATATTTTAATAAATATATTTAAATCAGCAAATTACATATATCATTGACAAAAGTCTGAAAAAAAAAATTTTCATTGCTGAAGCCCTTTTTACAATTCTACAAATTTTCTTTTTCTTTAATTAAGTATATTATTAATTTTTTTTTTGTTTGAAGTTTAATTGTAATTTTGCTATGTTTACGTTTCCAAATTGGAATTCAGAAATATGAAATTTTATTAATCAAAATTTAGAGAATTAATATAATTAAAAACCTTTTAAATTGGAATTGTTTTTTTTAAACATGAATTTATGATTTTTGAAGGAAATATGAATTTATTAATTTTTTATAATATTTTGACTCAGGTTACAATGGAAATTTTAGTTAAGTATAATTATAAGCAAAGTTAGAAATTTAAAATTTATAGAAACTCTAAAATTAATATAAATAATTAAAATAATATAATTATAAATAATATAAAATTTAAGGATATTTTTATTCGTCTAAAAGTTGATCCCTTATTTATATATTTATATATATTATAGATTATTATAAATTATTATTATTATTATTTGAAATAAACTTTAAAAGAAAAATTAAGAAAATAAATAAAAGATAATTGTAAAGTAAAGTTTGCTAATTTAAACGAAAAATAAATTAAATTGATAAAATTTATTTACAAATAAATTTTATATAGTTCAGGATTACTTATTAAATTATAATAAAATTATAGTGAAAAAATCTTATTAATAATTATAAATTATTAAAATTTTAATATTACAGTTTTTAATATGAGCGATTGTGATTGCTTTCTTATATCAAAGTCTTTTACACAAATAGGATAGGCACCCTCGTTAGCTTTCTTTTTGGTTATTTTCTATTATTTTCTTTAAAAAAAAAATTTTACTCCCACTCATAAATAGCATGGTTGGAAAAATTAACTGAAAATTTTGATATAATAATTGAGAATCGTAATGAGCAAATTTGGTTATTATGAGATTAAAGTTATATAATTACTAAATAGAAAAGATTAGGTTTGTTTAGGTAAAAAATTATTTAGTAATATAATTCTAATTTAATAGTTAATTTAACTTTAATTTATTATGTTAATTGTTAAAAGCATAAAATAGAAATTAATTATATTGTGGATAAAAATCTTTTAATTTTCAAGTAATTCATTTCAAATATAATTTAATATAACTTGTCTAAATAAGATTGTATTATTTTGGTCATAAAATACTTCTTTTTCTCTTGGTTTAACGCAAAATATAATAAATAATATGATTTTATTTTTTTAAATTATTTTTGTTGTATTATCAAATTTCTAATATTGTAAATAATAAAAAAAATAATATTATTTTTATCCATTCAAAAGTTTACCTCCTTATATATGCACTTATATATACTGAATTTTTCTACTACGGACGTTGTACATAATTGTTATCGTTATACATATTTGTTATTTAATTTTTTATACATAATTTTTTATTATTTTTTTATATATGATATAATATTATTATAGTGTTATCAAAATTATATTTAATTATTTAAATTAAAATATTAATTTTAACATTATTTTAATTGATTATATAGATGTAAATATTTATTAATTTAAAATTATTATACTTTTATTGGATTATATTTTATGAAAGTCATGTGTTGTATAAAATAATAACATAATTATAAATTTAAATGTATAATAATAATAATAATAATAATAATAATAATAAATGAGTGAAGATGTTTAAGAATTAAAATAAATTAATAAAAATGAAAGCTCATTGAATTAAATTTATTTAAATTTTGTTATTTTACTTTTAAAAAAAATTTGATTTATCTATATTATATTTTTGTTTTATGATTTAAAATAATATTAGTTTGCATTCTGAGATTAATGTGAAAAAAATTATTTACAAAATTAAAAAATAAAAAAAATTTAAAATATATTTTGTAGTTTAGTATATTATAATTATAAAATTTTCATTTCATTGATATCTTGAAATTTTATTTTATTATATTGTTTAATATAAATAATTTTAAAACGTATTTAATATATTTAATAAATATTTTTATTTTTTTAATTATAAATTACATTATATATATTATAAATACATTATAGATTAGAATATAAATATAAATTTATTCATGCATTTTTAATTAATTCATGCTAATTATATAATTAATACTCTTGAGTGGTTAAATTGCTTTTTCTTTTTGTATCTTACTCTCATTTTTATTATTTTAAAAGTTTAAAACATAATAATTTAAAATATTGAGAGAAGCATAACTTTTTTATATAAATATGTATATATATAAATATAATTAAATTTTTTTATAATCTTATGGCAAAAATCAACTATTAAAATTGATTAATAAATTAAAAATAAAAAATATATTCATGCACATAAAGATATTAATAAATTATAATTAATCTACATTTAAACTAAATAAATATAAAAAAATTAAAATCTTATAAAATCACATATAAAATATACTTTTTTTATATAAAAATGATATTAATGATATTAACAACAAATACATGATTGCTAAAGGTAAGAAGCGATGGATTTTGGCCACTAATTTATGTATTTAGTATCAATTATTTTTATTAAGAATCTTTTTATTTAAAAAATTTTTATTTTAATTACGATTTTTCTGGCATTATGGTTTTAATATTCAATATAAAAATTTATAAAATAAACATTCAAAAATATCAAGATTTCATAATTTTTTTTTTATAGGCAAAGAGATATTATTATTAATAATCAAAGACAACATCTACAAATATGCAAGCCTAAAAAAGCTGCAACTAAAAACAAGCAAGATGCAAAGAAGAGAACTTAAAACAGGAATCAAAGATGCAAAAGCTGAGAACAAATGAAATAAGGACACAAGACAAGAAACGAAACCATCTTCAAACAAAACAAGCCGATACAAAAACAGATGAAGACTAGGAAACAGTAAGCAAGCAACAGGAACCACAAAATCATGCTTCCGCTTTACACAACCCCGACGAGCACGAAAGCAGTGGTCCACACACAAATGGCTAACAACCCCGCGAACTAACACAACAAAGTCCAAAAACACTAAAAGGCCCTTTAAACCACAACTCATAAGCCGAATCAATCCCAAACAGCAGGACAAAACTGAGTAAGCCACAACCAGAGCAAAGCACTGAACCTCACTAGTAGAACTTGAATAGTTATCAGAGACAAAGGGCAATACGACTATCCCTTAAAACAGAACCTGGTGATACAAGCTAGCCAAATCATAGAAGCTCAATCCCAATGATGCCAAACCCAGCTAAAAGATGAAACGCTGATGAAGCAAACCGAGAAGGCCAAAACAAAAAACACTTGACCACAACAGAGCCAAAAAAACAACTATAAACCAAAATTAAAATCAGGAACACCAAAGCATGCACAAGAAGAATAAACAATTCATTATAATGTTGAGCTGCAAGAGTTTAGTAAAATATATACCTTTCAACTGAAATAATTGAAAGATTCGTATTTATTATTATCAAATAAATGTTATATTATTTTAGTTAATTTAACTTATTGAGTTAATGGTTTTTTTAGAGAATTTATAAAAATACAAATTTCTTGCAAAACTTTTTTTTTATTAAGAATCTTAATTTATTTTAAAAATTTTTATTTTAGTTACGATTTGTTTGATATTATATTTTAATGTTGTAATTTATGAATAAAAAATTTTAAAATTATCAAGATTTTTATATAATGCTAACTGTAGAAGTATAACCTATTTGAATTTCAATTCTAGATATGTAACACCATAATTTTTTAAATAATTATTTTATATGTAAATTATAACATTTTATTTTATTAAATATTATGACAATTAAATTGAAATTTTCTGATCTTTTTTAAAATCGGGTTTGATTTGTTTAGACAATAAATTTTATTGATTTTTAAAAATTAATTTAAAAATCATGTAATAAATTTAAAAAAATATTTGGACTTCACAAATTTTTCTGAGTTTTCTGTAATTTTTTTGAAATTTTCGAGTCTCGTTGTGGGTCCCAAGGTAAAGTAAAAAATCGAATTTCGAGCACTTTGAATCAAACTGAAAAATCAAATTTTAGGTGCCTTGAATCAAACCAATCAAATCAAACCGGATTGAATTGGATCGATTGAATCAAACCGATCCATTTCTTTTTCCTTTCCCCCTCCCTCGCGCATTTGCCCATCTTCCTTCTCTCCCTTTTTTTTTTTTCTCTCTCCTCCGCTTCCCCATGCCAATCGGCCACTACCCCCTGCTCCCCCCAAGGCGGTGCCCCATGGGGTAGCTTCCTGGCCACCAATCGCCTCCCTTAGTGGTCGTAAAAATGCACCAAAGACTGCCTATCGTGGAGCACACCGTTTGGACTTCCGGGCCTGATTTCGATCAATTCGGCTATCAATTGGACCGAGTCCAGTCCCAAACATGTTCTACTCTTCGAGAGCTTTCTAAAGACTCTAAGAATACAAATTTTCATTTAGCGATTTGTCCGAATCAAGCCTGGGAAATTTTAGCTAATTTCGACTTTTGGACTAAATTTCTCTCAAACCGGGAACCCCACGGTAATTCCGAGACTACTGGCACACTTTACTCGGCGAGTGCTTCGTGGTGATGTAAATTTCAAATTTTTTCAATATCAAAATTATGGTGGGTCCCATAAATTTTGCAGTTTTTTTGGGCCTTTATTGAGTTTAATTAATAAAATAAAAATTATATTCTAACTCCTGATATTGTGGGCTTCGCGTAGATACTTTTGTTTTGCAGAAATTCTATCGATGCCCAGATCTGCATTTTCGATCTGGACAGACGAGCTGTTGGACCCATTTTAGAAGTAGGTCAATATTACAATCTATCTCACCATTTTCAGACCCCTTGGACGCATTCCAAGCATTAGAATTGGCATCGATAAACCCGAACTCTTAATTGCCTTATTTACTTAATGCTGAGTTTATAATAAAATTCATAAAATATTCGTGGGTAGTTAGAAAATTGTAATTCCTTTTATAATAGTATTATAACATTGTTGTGGACCGCGGGACATAATTTTAGAATTTTTAGAGCTAGTTTGGATATTTTTGCAAAATATTAGTTTTAAGAATTATAGTTGAATTATTTGAATGCCTGAATTTGGTCTAATTTGGAGGGCCTGAGAGGGGCCATGTGATGTTGATAATATGTGAGCTAGAGGCTTGCGGTCTTAGAAGTGTTGTTTGAATTACTTTGCAGGTTGGGTAAGTCCTAGATACAGGAAAAATTTTGCCGGATTTTCGGCATAAATTAAGGTGTCTTTGCCTCTTTAAATTTTTTATTTGAGTTAGTACTAATAAATTCATAATATAATTATTTAGATGATCAGTGTCAGCTATCTTCCTCCACCTAGTAGTCACAGTAGTCTCTGATTGATCTGTGAGTATATATTGATTTTATTTACAATTTCAATATTATTATATATTTAAGACATGCTCATGCATTCACTTATAAATATATTTATGTAGTTAAATACTAGACATGCCTTGTATTATATTTTTATTTGATGAAACTATTGTAGATGATACCTTAAGGTAATTTGGAGCTGTGTGCGTGTGTCGGCGTGCGTTTAGTGTGATATTGGATATGGGGAGGACAGGTAGAACGGCTGGAGCTTGACTCGTTGGGACTTTATCCTTTTTGTGGATAAGTCAGGATGAGTACGGCTTTGAGTTGATTTCACTAACCCTCGCATTTAGACTATTAAGAGAAAGTCTGGCTTGAGTTGATCTCACTGGCAGGTATTGGACTAAGAGAGCTGTATAGGGGATTAGCTCTCATATTTATATACAGTGATGTGACACACAGGTGTGTGAGTGCTCCAAATTATCTTTTATGCAAGTATTGTTTGAATTTGGTTAAATATGTTTGTATATGTTGCATTTCATACTTAGGGATGCATTAGCCTTAGATGATTATAGAAATTGTATTTAAAATTAATATCTTACTCTATAAGTCGAATGCTCACTCTTGTTTACTCTATTTTTTCAGGTTACAGGAGGGTCTTTTTTTGAGAATAACCTGTCTTCTTTTTCACAGGTTTAGTCAAAGAAGTTTAATTGCATTGCCATCTTTCTTTATTTTCATTCTAAAACTCCGCATGCATCAGTAGTGTAATATTTATTTGGATTTGTAATAACTAAATTCTAGGGTTGTAATATTATTTATATGAATTTGAATGGATACATGAGATAGATTGTGTTTGGAAGACGGAGCTGAGCTCCCATTTGATTATGTGTTTGACTAAGGATTGTGAGGGTGAGTTGAGCTCCCCAATTTGATATATTTTGTATTCACAAGTTGGGTGAGCTAAGAACTTCCCGTTGGATAACCTAATTTATGGTCGGACTCTATCTGTTTGATTTATTAAAATTGGACTATAGTTATGGGTTTCATGGTTGGGCTAGGAACAGTTAGTTGACTACAGGCTTTGGGGGCCTTATGCTGACCCAAGTCTTAGTGCCAGTCAGACACATAGTTTGAGTCGTGACAATATATAACTTCGGTTATTTAAAATTTATTTTATAATTCATTTATATAATTTAGTGTAGACTTCTATTTGAATTGGAATTTTATTTTATAAATAAAACTTAATTTCGAAAATAATATAAATCATAAGCTAATGTCCCCTCTTCATATATATATATATATATATATATATATATATATATATATATATATATATATATATATATATATATATATATATATTGTAGATTAATTATATTTTTTTATTTTTTATTTATTAATTTCTTATTTTATGTAATTACTTCTAATAAAATTTTATATTTAATTAAAATTAAGTATAAGTAGAACTAAAAATTTTAAATTTATATAAATTTTAAAATTAAGAATTTTAAGTTTGTACAAATATTAAAATTAATTTAATAATAAAATGTAATTATAATTAATTTAAAAAATAAATGGCATTTTTGGTAAAATTAATGTTCTCCATTCCCACATTTATATTTAGTATAGATTATAGATTATAAATTTGTAATAAGTTTCCTTAATTATTAAAAAAAAAAACTCTGGAGAAACTTTTTTTTTTTAATTAATACATAACCATTTTAATGAATATATAGGAATACATTTATTTTAGAAGTTCATTTTTTATTTTCTTTATGTTATTTTTTTATATAATATAATTTTTATATAATATAATTTTTATATTATTATATTTTTAATTTTGAAATTGGCGAAAGTGAAGACTGCAGTTTTTATTTTATCGGTAGGCAACGCATATTTATAATGCTTAGAGATAGAATTTGATATTTTAATAAAACTATGATAATTTTATTAAAATTTCTCATTCTAAAATATCAGTCCTAAGCATGTCCAACCCACTCGAGATCCAGAGAATTTCTTCAGGAATAATCAGAGTACCCCTGCACTCCCAACCAAGGCATAGAAGATTTTAGTGGCGATTAAGTACATTAAACACATAATTACACTTAATTATGATTACTTTAAAAAAAGTATAATAGCCTATTGAAATGGAACTTGGTTAATTTTTTATCATATTGTTGGTTGATCCAAAATCATTTAGAATGGAGAAAGAAAATTCATATAATCGACTCTAAATTTTTAAGATAAAAATTTAATTAAGTTGAGTTGAGTCGAGTCGATTAATTTAAGCATAATATTAAAGATTTTATTCTTGTTGTTAATTTCTTTTAAATTGCCATGAATATTTGGTAAGATATTTTTGGTAGGATATACTTAATCAAATATTAATTAGAATTTCACTTCCTAAGAAAAATATTTTTTTTTCTTATTATTGATTTTTTTTATTTTTCTTCATTTTTTTTTTCAATCTAAACACAATGTCAGAGAGCAGTTATTTCATGTGAATATGTAATATGAGGGGACACACTTTAATACTCATTCAAATGTAATTATTAATTTTAGGACTTATTTTTACATATTTATTTATTTATTTATTATCAAATAGTTAAACACATACAAAAACACAAGATTTATTGCTTTGGGTAATTTTCACATATTTATTTATTCATCATTTATTAATATTTTATATAAAATACTATAATATAATTTTTTCAATGGGATTGGAAATTAATGTTTGTTTAATGACCGTACAAGTTTTATTATCAAAACACTTGGGTTGGCGCACAAACTTTGAACTTCCACATGGGAGACGACTCATGCGTCAGTCAACTAATTTATTATTTTATTTCAATTTTTTGTTTTTTTTAATCATTTATTCTATTTATAAATTAGAAAAATAAAGAAATATTTTTGAAGATGTTTTTTTATACATTTAAAGTTTTTGAAAAGAAGAACTCATGGGATATATATAACCTTTTTATGTCAGGAATTAAACATACGGTTATTGAGATATTTCTAAAAAAATAATTTAATTAATAAATAACTTTATCTCAAATAATTTAAGATAGCTTGGGTATTACTTTTTAAGATGACTAATGTTTTTTTGCGTGCGTTATATGTATTTATATTTATTGTGTATAATTATGATTTAAATTATTATAATTTTAAATTTTTTATGTTAATTAATTAATAAACATTAAAATAATTAAATTTTTTCTTTGCATTTCTATTGAATTATTATACAGAACTAGATTAAGAGGATTGTAGTAATGAATCAATGAACTAACACTTTCTGATATACAGGATCCACTAAGAGTGGCAAGTGTAAATCATACTCATGTCTTCGTAGAGGACTATATGGATAAGATAAAATTTTTGGGGGACTATAGTAATGGATTAATGAATTAGCACTTTCTGATACACATGATTCACTAAGAGTGTCAAGTATAGAACATACTCATACATTAATTGAGTATTATATGAATAACATGGAATTTTATATTTTCAAGAGAGGGAGAGAAGTTTAAAAAGTCATAAGATAAAGAAGCTAGAATGTTATTTCTTTGTAAGTCTTATTACAAATAAAACTAAAGCCCCTTTTATATAGAAAGAGAACTGTAACTATTACAACCACTTTTTCATATAGACACCTATCTACCTAATAGTTAGGTAAGTATATCTAACAAGATAAGAACTAGTTATGTAAGCACATGATGCCTTTCTGTATGACTTAGTTAGGTATGGGTCATCTGCCTACTTAACTAGTTCTTATCTTGTTAGATGTATTTACCTAACTATTAGATAGATATGTGTCTATATGGAAAAGTGGTTGTGATAATTCTAGCTCTCTTCCTATATAAAGGGAACTTTGGTTTCAGCTTCCTAATATTCATCAGAATTAGTCTGTAATATCCTTTTTCTTGTGCTAGGGATCTTTAAGGGCGGTGGATGTTGTGCGATTTTCTTTAGTGTTTAGATAGTTGTTGTTTGTGCAGTGCTCTAAGAAGGGGTTCTGTAATATCCATCTGCATTAGTCTGTAATATCCTTTTTCTTATGCTAGGGATCTTTAAGGGCGGTGGATGTTGTGCGATTTTCTTTAGTGTTTAGATAGCTGTTGTTTGTACAGTGCTCTAAGAAGGGGTTCTTCAAGAAGAAACCTTCGACGCAAAACAACATCAATAAATGTTCTATCTATGGAAAGAGAGGTCATTTCTCTAAATAATGTCCTCAAAATCCAAAGAAAGTAGCAAAAATGATTCAACAAATCAATCAAAGCACTCATTTAGTTCTGGAAGATGAAGCTGGTTAAGGTGTGACACAAGCCATAGTTGAAAGGTTCTCCCTACTCATTTCAAATTAAACCTTATTCTTATCTCCCTCTTGAAAACAACAAGGCTCTAATACCACAGCTGGTCGGGAGCCCCCAAACCATAGATAAGCATAATAATACTAATGCGGTGCTAAGATACAACAAGGCTTTGCCCTTTTGTACTGTTATACAGAACTTTATGAGGAGGACTGTAGTAATAGATCAATGAACTAGTACTTTCTGATACACAGGATCCACTAAGAGTGTCAAGTGTAGAGCATACTCATGTTTTAGTAGAGGATTATATGAATAAGATATAATTTTTTATTTTTAGGAGAGGGAGAGAATTTTAGAAAGCTATAAGATAAAGAAGCTGGAATGGTATT
Source organism: Hevea brasiliensis (assembly GCF_030052815.1). Taxonomy (NCBI): domain Eukaryota; kingdom Viridiplantae; phylum Streptophyta; class Magnoliopsida; order Malpighiales; family Euphorbiaceae; genus Hevea; species Hevea brasiliensis. The sequence continues at coordinate 17,573,570 of NC_079509.1, read as the reverse complement.
TCTTGATAAGTCTTGTTATAAATGAAACCAAAGCTCCCTTTATATAGGAAGAGAGCTGAAACTATTACAACCACTTTTCCATACAGACACTTATCTACCTAATAGTTAGGTAAGTACATCTAATAAGATAAGAACTAGTTAGGTAGGCACATGACTCATACCAAACTAAATCATACATGAAGACAAATAATTTATCTTATTAAAATTAATTATAGAGATATATATTTTTTCTAGCTTCAGGGGTACAGTTTGCTGTCAATTCACAAGGAGTTTTGACTTAGACTCATATTATAATTATAATAGTTTGAGTCATCAGAATCATATTTCTTGTCATTCAGACTCTTGTACCAGGAACATGGACTGTTTTCCTGCATAAGAACAAATGCACTCTTGATGGCTTCCTCTTTTTCTGCTTGCTGGGCTCTTAAGAATCTTGCCAGATTAGATTATTATAATCAGGAAGAAGATTTAAAACATTTTCTGGTTGGGCCTTTGGATCGATTGAGGTGAAAGTCACCATATGGGCTTTGGGTTTGTAGTTATTAATTTCACAGAGATGAGCAGTAATTTTTTTTTTTACAGTGTAAGGCTCTATCCTATCTTGATAATTTTGGAATAGGTCTTCCATTCATAGAATTGGTTTTGAGTCCATAACAGTCCTTTTAAATTTCTGAAAAAAGGGCTTATGTAGAATGAACAAAGAGCAGGTTGCTTTGGCTTATGATGGAGGCTTGAGGCAAAGGTTATGGTTCTCACTGGTTGTCCTTAAGTTTTTACGCCATAATGAAGTAAGGGCAAACCATTCAAGGAAGCACCATATTAGGCTCTACTAATTTTTTATGTCTTCGAGGAAATCATAGAGCCCTAGGGTAGGAATTTTAAAAGCAATGGTGTTCAGAGTGACCATGCACCATAAAAACCAAATTTCCTCATAGAGCAAATCTTCTTGGAGGTCTAGACAAAAAGTAGTTAGAAATGAAGCAACTGGACGAAACATAGAGTTTGTTTCTTACTTTTGTCTGAGAACATTGGCAAGGTTTTGGAAATGAAAGATATGATTCTTTACAAATTCAGTGATCTGGCTAAGTTTCTTTGATGTATTGCATTCTGGTAGAAAAATTTCTAGTGCAAGAATTAAGAATGAAAGAGTTTAAAGTCAGAGGGCTTGAAAGAGCTGGCCATGAAGATGAGAGGAATTGAGTAAAGAGAAGTAAGAAGTTGGATACAAGGTGGTCTGGTAAAGAGATCATGAATCAAGTTGAGGTCTCCTTTTATATGTTGGACAGTAAACTCATATTTGGAAAACTAATTTTTTAATCTCAAAAGACGTGGTTTAGGAAGACTCTTATTTTTAAAGTCTAGTAACTTAGGAAAGGATGAGTTGTCCACGATGATCAGGAAGCAATGTCCTATGAGATGAAATTCAAATTTTTTGATTCCATTTTTGATTGCTAGAATTTCTTTCTAGAGCGTATGATAGTGTTTTTCAGAGTCTTTGAACTATCCGCTTGCATGACCATAGATATGTCGTTTTCCTTTTATTTTTTTGAGAAGAACAGCTTCCCAATATTCATCATTATCATTAGTATATAAGATCCTTTTTCCTATGCTAGGGATCTTTAAGGGAGGTGGATCCTATGCGATTTTCTTCAATTTTTGGATAGCTGTCGTTTGCGCAGTGCTCCAAGGAGGGTCCTATTTTTTCAGCATTTTTGACAGGAGGTAAGTGTATTTGAACACGTGGAATAAAATCTCTCAGATAGTTGACAATTCCAAGAAACTGTTAGATTTGTTTGGTAGTCAATGTGAGGCTTAGGATGGTATTTTCCATTTTCAAATTGCATTTCTAAAAATTCAATGTTGGTCCGAGCCAAGCAACTCTTTTTTTCAGACAACATGATCCCACATGGCATAAAGCTTGGAATTGGCTAGAAGTTTCTTATGGGCTGAGACATCTTTTGAGAATAACAGGATGTCATCGTAGATCAAGGAACTGTATAAGATGGGTTCAAAAATCCATATCATGGCCTTTTGAAATAGGAAAGGAGCCAACTTGAACCCAAATGGCATAACAGTCCATTAGTGTTGGGTATTTGGAATGCAAAAAGTTGTTTTGTATTGATCTTCTAGGTCAATACCCTATTACCAAAATCATGTTTAAGATTAAACTTTGAAAAGATGTGAGCCTCCTAGAGATGAGTGAATAGGGAGTTGATTTTGGGCAGAGGAAATTTCTCATCTCTCAAAAAATGATTTAAAGGCCTATAATCAATCACGAGCCTTTTCTTTCCTCTAATTTTTTCTGATATTTTTGCTAAATAAAAGGACTGACATGCCCATACTAAGTTTGTGGGTTCAATGAGGCTTTGTTGAAAGAGCTACTAGCATTTTTGTTGGGCCAAAGAGAGATCTAAAGGAGTCATTCCAAGATCGATTGCCTTTGTGGGATTAATGTCTTCGTTAAGCTTAAAGGGAAGCTTAATAAATAACTTTTCATTTTTCCATAAGGGTGTAGGATGAAAAAAATCTACATGAGAGTCCGCACAATAAGGCATTAGAAGATACCTATACTTTTAAAAGTCTACAGGAGCTTCAGAGAGTGAAAACATCTTCTGAATTATGGTAAAAGGTTTAAAAAACCTTTTATATTTTATCCCAGTGGTTAGAATTTGAAGCTTTTGAGCTTCTTGATATACATCAAAACCAATCAGCAAGTCTTTATCAGGGAGATCTATGCTGATTATCTTTGTCCAGATAATACAGTCAGGGGAAAATTGTATCCCAATGGGTTTTTTTGTAATAAAATCAGTCCTGAATGCCTTTTCATATGTTGCATTAAAATATTCAGAATGAGAAACCCAAACTTTTTCAGGAAGAACCACAGGGTTCATGATGCTTTTATGATCGGTAGTATCAATGAATCCAATGATAGAAATAGGTTGCCCATATTTTGATAGAAGAACATGAATCTGGACTAAAGGAATTGGAGTAGCTAGCTGAGCTAAAGAGCATAAGGAAGCAGTATAAATATTTAGAGATTTTATATTAGAGACATCAGTATCAGTATCATCAGATGATGTAGATTCTAGTTCAGTAATTTCTAGAACAAAGATAGTCTCTTCGTTGGCTTCATCTGGTTCTGAGAATAGGGATTCAATGTCTGCATCTTCTAGATCTAAATGAGTGCTTTGATGGATTTATTGAATCATTTTTGCTGCTTTTTTCAAATTTTGAGGACATTCTTTAGAGAAATGACCTTTCTTTCCTCAAATAAAACATCTGTTTAATTTTGTTTTGCCTCAAATAGGTTTCTTCTTGAACAATATAAAAGATTTCTTTTTGGAGCCTTTCTCTGGGTTTTGCATATACTTCTTTTGATGAAATTTATTATTATTTTTGCAGACACAAGCTTTCTCTTTGAATTTGATCTGAAGATGGGACTTGTTGCAGGTTTTCTGTAAAGACTTAGTCTTATTCATGACTTCTTTGAATAACTTTCTATGCTCACATAGTTTGTCAAGAGTGAATAAGGTCATCTGGTGAATTTCTCCAATAGAAATTCATGTTAGATTCCTGTCAGTTCCTTCAATTATTCTATATAAATCAGACTATATCTACTCAGGGAGAGAGGCAATATATGTGCTTTTAAGATTAACATCATCCAGTCCACCAAGCCTATAAAAGAGCTGGGACATGCATTAATAGTGGAACTCAAGATCTTTCCTTTTCAAGAAACAACACTTCATTTCAAAAAAGTCTTGCCTCTTTTGTTGTTTTGCCAAGTCTATGTTACCAAAAAACTCTGAATGGATAGTTTCTAGCAAAGTTCAAGTGATTGGCATTTCGTAAAATTAAAGCTACCTGTAATATCGTAAGAAGGAGAACCAATCTTGGAGTGATCCAATCATTCTAACAGCAAATTCATCAAGTGTGAACCAAGGTCCACTAATTAGACGAGTATAAGATCCTGTTTGTGAAGTTTGGCCAGGATATGTTTCTTCTTTCATAGTTTCTTTAGGGATTTCATTTGCATTAGACCTAGTGCAAGTAGCCATGAGAAGATTGGTAATATCTGTCAGGTTTGCTTCATGGTCAGAATCAGAATATTCTTCCTTTGAAGATTCAGAAGATTCTTCTGTCTCCAATTGTGGTATTTGGATGTTCATCTGAGGAGGTGGGTCATGAGGAGATGTAGGCTTTTTATTTTTATGGTCTTTTGGCAAAGCTTTTCTTCCTCCATTGATTCAGAAGAAAAAATGCTTTTTGATGGTTGGGATTATAACTAAAAAGGATGAAAAGATGGTTGTTTAGGTGTGGAAGTTTCCTGGAATAGTTTAGAAGTCTATTAAAAATTGAAGGTCCAAAAGATATGGATGGTTTAGGCTGATAAGAAGATAGTCTATAAGATAAAAATATATTATCAACAGGTGTATGGGTTTATTTGTCATAGGCTAGGTCTGCTTCTATTTGAGTAATTTGCGATTTCAATCTTTTGATTTATGACTCTTTTTGCATAAAGTTTTGTCTGAATTTTTTTTTGATAAATCATGGCTCTGAGTTCTTTATCAAGCAAACTGATTTGGGATTAAAGGTTCACATACAATTGATGAACCCGGATTGATAGAGTATCAGCCTTGATTTTTATTAATTGAGCTTGACTAACCACCAAGTCAATCTTTGAATCAATCTTCTTAAGAAAATTATTTTAGGCTTTGGCATTTAAAGTCTGCCAATTCAGCACTTTTTCTGCTTGGGATAGAGGCTTTGACTGGCCTACCAGATCAATAATGGATAACTGGATAAAAGGATGAGAAGTCAGCTTCTGGATGGGATCAATGTTGTGGTGTAAAAGAGAAAAATTTTCTTCAAAGTCTTCTTGAGAGAACATCATGTAAGGAGAAATTAAAGGAAGTGCAGGAGGAAGAGCAATTTCCAACTTATTCTCCTTTTCTCTTTCTTTCCTCAAAATTTCACATGAAGAGAATCTTTTTAGCACTCTTTATCTTTTGTAGCAGCACTCATTATATTCTTCAATTTCATGGATGTAGTTGCAACCTTCATCACACGTTCCAAATCCAGGGACATCCCAAATGAAATGTCCATTGATTTTATCAGTGTAAACAGGGGTTCCATTTGTCATGAATGCATGCACAAGAATCTTGTCTCTCTTTTTTATGATAGGAGAGATCATCATAGTGTGAAAGACTGCTGATGAAGACTCAGAAGACCTTATTAGAGCTTTGAACACTATTTTTATAGTTCCATCATATTATCTATGGAACGAAGGTTCTTTGGCCTATACAGGATGGGAATTATTATGGAGCTTTTTATAGTTGGTTAGCCATTCCGTGGGGATTAGCTTTATCAATTTATCTCTGGATAATTGCCATGGAATTTAAACAATTATGAGAGTGGACTCTATATCTGAAAAGATATACAGAGCATCTGAAGAGACTCCTGATTGAGACAAATCAACAATATAATCTTAGAGGCAATAAATGATTTGGTGGTGCAAAGTTGCTGCCATGGAGGATACCGTCTATTCAACTCCAACTAACTGAACTTGAACTTTTAGAGTTGTGGGAAGATTTGGATCTTGTAGAGACATGTTGTAATTGGGAAAAAAAGGTAAGTACCACGCTTTTAACATGGAGAGTGGAGATGTAAGTGCCAATCATAGCGTGTTCATACTTGAGGAATATAGTATCTAGTAAAGAGAGTCTGGCAGTAACTGGTTGTCCTCTTCGTCCATTTAGAGTAAAGACTATTCTGACCACTATAAAGTATAGATGAGAGTACTATTGTCTTTTCCACTGAGGGATAAAAGGAAAAGGAATTTTTAGAGTGACATATTGTTCAACAGTAGTGGATCCAAGAGATCAATGGTCAAGGTGAGAAGTCTGTACATATTCTTTGGTAACAGACCTTTTTGAAGAGATAAGGGAGTAGATATTTCTGGTAAGAGAATCAGATCTTCTGTATATATTATAAGGGCTTAAAAGGGGAAGAAAAGATTCTTCCACTTCAGCACCTTAAGGGATGTGAGAGATCTTAACAAGATTATCTATTTTGGAGGACAAATTTCTTCTATAATAAGGGGACAAAAAAAGAGAAGCAGTAAATTAACTAAGCTAGCAGAAGGTGAAGGCTCAGATACTAGAGTTAAAGCTAGTTAAGGTGTGACACAAGTCATAACTGGAAGGTTATCCTTACTCATCTTAAATTAAACCTTATTCATATCCCCCTCTTGAAAACAATAAGACTCTGATACCATAGCTAGCCAGGAGCCCTCAAACTTTAGTTAAGCATAATGATACTCATGTTGTGCCAAGATACAATAAGCCACCATAGCCAAACTTCACAGGCAAGATCTTATACTCGACCAACTGGTGGACCCTAGTTCACACTTGATGATGTTCCTTTATCAAAATGGAAAGAAAGGATGCTTGAATTTGGAGCCTGGATTAATCTACAGATAACCAGGCCTAATGCCCATTTATTAATAATTCTTCGAGAATTTACTACTAGAATGATTGGATCACTCCGAGGTTGGTTTTCTTTCTTAGGACATTATAGGCAGCTTTAATTTTACCAAATGCCAGACATTCAAACTTTCTTAGGAACTATCCATTTAGATTCCTTGTTAACATAGACCTGGCAAAACAATAAAAGAGGCAAGACTTTTTTGAAATGAAGTGCTGTTCCTTGAAAAGGAAAGATCTTGAGTTTCACTATCAGCGCATGTCCCATCTCTTTTATAGGCTTGGTGGATTGGATGATGTTAATCTCAAAAGCACATATTGTATCGAACAATTCAAGCAACTGGCAGGGATCTAACATGAATCTCTATTAAAGAAATTCACTAAATGATCCTGTCCACTCTTTACAAATTATGTGAGCATAGAAAGTTGTTCAAAAAACTCATAAATAAGACTAGGTCTTTACTGAAAGCCTGCAACAAGTCCCATCTTCAGATCAAATGCAAAGAGAAAGCTTGTGTATGCAAAAACAAGAAGAAATTTCATCAGAAAAAGTATATGCACAAGCCAGAGGAAGGCCCACAAAAGAAATCTTTTCGGTCTTTTAAGAAGAAACCCGTTCGAAGCAAAACAAAATCAAACAAATGTTTTATCTATGGAAAGAAAGGCTATTTCTGTAAAGAATGTCCTCAAAATCTGAAGAAAGCAGCGAAAATGATTCAAAAAATCCATCAAAGCACTCATTTAGATCTGGAAGATGCAAACATTGAATCCCTCTTCTCAAAACAAGATGAAGCTGACAAAGAGACTATCTTTGCTCTTGAAATTGCTAAACAAGAAACTACATCATCCGATGATACTGACATTGATGTCTCTGATATAGAATTTCTAAATATTCATGCTGCTCTTTATGCTCTTCAACTCAGCCAACTACTCTAATTCTTTAGTCCAGATTCATGTTTTTCCATCAAAATATGAGCGACCAATTTCTGTCATTGGATTCATTGATATCGATACTCATAAAAGCACGATGAACCCTATAGTTCTTCTTGAAGAAGCCTGGATTTCTCATTCTGAATACTTTCGTGCAGCAGATGAAAAGATATTCGGGATAGATCTTATTACAAAAAAATCCACTGAGATGCAATTTATCCCTGAATGTATTATCTAAACAAAGGTAATCAGCACAGATCTCCTTGACAAATACTTGTTGATTGGTTTTGATATATATTAACAAGATCAAAGCTTTAAATTTTATCCACTGGGATGAAATATAAAAGGTTTTTTTAAACCTTTTACTACAATTTAGAAGATGTTTTCACTCTTTGAAGCTTCTCTAGACTTTCAAAAGTATAGGGATATTCTAATGCCTTTTTGGGTGGACTCTTATGCAGATTTTTTTCATCTTACACCATTATGGAAAAATGAAAAGTTCTTTATTAAGCTTCCCTTTAAGCTTAACGAAGACATTGAACCCACAAACTCAACATGGGCATGTCAGGCCTTTTATGTAGAAAAAAGATTAGAAAAAAATTAGAGAAAAGAAAAGGCTCATGATTGATTATAAGCCTTTAAATCATTTTTTGAGAGATGACAAATTTTCTCTGCCCAAAATCAACTCCCTGTTCACTCATCTCTAGGAGGCTCACATCTTTTTAAAGTTTGATCTTAAAGCAGGATTTTGGCAATTGGGTATTGACTCAGAAGATCGATACAAAATAGCTTTTGCATTCCAAATGCTCAGTACCAATGAACTATTATGCCATTTGGACTCAAGGTGGCTTCTTCCCTATTTTAAAAGGCCATGATTCAGATTTTTGAACCCATCTTACATAGTGCCTTAGTCTACATTGATGACATCCTGTTATTCTCAAAAGATGTCTTGGCCTATAAGAAACTTTTGGCCCAGTTCCAAGCTCTAGTCCAGAATTATGGGATCATGTTGTTTGAAAAAAAGAGTCACTTGGCTCGGACCCATATTGAATTTCTAGGAATGCAATTTGAAAATGGAAAATACCATCCTAGACCCCACATTGCTCAGGAGTTATTAAAGTTTACAGATAAGAATCTGACTACTAAACAAATTCAATAGTTTCTTAGAATTGTCAACTATCTGAGAGACTTTATTTCACATGTGTCCAGATGATCAGGATGAGTTATCCATGATGATCAAGAAACAGTGCCCCATGAGATGAAATTTAAATTTTTTTATTCCATTTTTCATTGCCAAGATTTCTTTATAGATCATATGGTAGTGTTTTTCAGAGTCCTTGAACTTTCTGCTTGCATGATCACAGATATGTCATTTTCCTTTTATTTCTTTGAGAAGAATAGCTCCCCAATATTCATCACTAGCATCAGTCTGTAAGATCCTTTTTCCTATGCTAGGGATCTTTAAGGGGTGTGGATCCTATGTGATTTTCTTCAATTTTTGGACAGCTGTAGTTTATGCAGTACTCCAAGGAAGGGGCCAAACTTTTTTTGGTTGGGCCTTTGGACCAACTGAGGTGGAAGTCACCATCTAAGCCTTAGGCTTGTAGTTATTAATTTCACAGAGATAAGCAATAATTTATTTTTGCAGTGCAAGGCTATGTCCTGTCTTTATAATTTTAGAATAGATCTTCCATTCATAGAATTAGTTTTGAGTCCATAACAGTCCTTCTGGATTTTTAAAAAAAGGCCTGTGTAGAATAAACAAAGAGCAGGCTGCTTTGGCTTCTGATGGAGGCTTGAGCCAAAGATTATGGTTCTCACTGGCTCTCCTTAAGTTTTTGCATCACAATGAAGCAGGGGCAAACCATTCAAGGAAGTGTCATATTAGGCTCTGCTAATTTTTTATGCCTCTGAGGAAATCGTAGAGCCCTAGTGTAGGAACTTTAAAGGCGATAGCGTACAAAGTGACCATGCACCATAAAAACCAAAATTTCTCATAAAGCAAATCTTCTTGGAGGTCTAAACAAAAGGTAGTTAGAAATAGAGTATTTGGATAGAACATAGAGTGTGTTTCTTACTTTTGTCTGAGAGTATTGGTGAGGTTTTAAAAATGGAAGAGATGGTTTTTTGCAAATTTAGTGATTTGGTTGAGTGTCATTGATACATTGCATCCCAGTTGAAAACTTTCTAGTGTAGGAATTAAGAATGAAGGAGTTTTAAAGTCAGCGGGCTTGGTGTCTCTGATATAGAATTTCTAAATATTCATGCTACTTCTATATGCTCTTCAGCTCAGCCAGCTACTCCAATTCCTTTAGTCTAGATTCATGTTCTTCCATCAAAATATTAGTGACCTATTTCTGTCATTAGATTCATTGATTTCGGCCCTCATAGAAGCATGATGAACCCTACAGTTCTTCCTGAAGAAGCCTAAGTTCCTCATTCTGAATACTTTAATACAGATGGAAATGTATTCAGGACTGATCTTATTACAAAAAAAACTTATTAGGATACAGTTTTTTCCTGACTGTATTATCTGGACAAAGGTAATCGTCACAGATCTTCTTGATAAAGACTTACTGATTGATTTTGATGTATATCAAAATAAGCTTAAAAGCTTCAAATTGTACTCATTGGAATAAAATATAAAAGGTCTTTTAAACCTTTTACCACAATTCAGAAGATGTTTTCACTCTTTGAAGCTCTTCTAGACTTTTAAAAGTATAAGGATCTTCTAATGCCTATTTGTACGGACTCTCATGCAGATTTTTTTCATCTTACACTATTATGGAAAAATGAAAAGTTCTTTATTAAGCTTCCCTTTAAGCTTAATGAAGACATTAATCCCACAAAGGCAACCCATCCTGGAATGACTCCTTCAAATCTCTCTTTGGCCCAACAAGAATGCCAACAACTCGTTCAACTTGAACCCACAAACCCAGCATGAGCATGTCAGGCCTTTTATGCAGAAAAAAATATAAAAAAAAAAAAATCAAAGGAAAGAAAAGGCTCGTGATTGACTATAAGCCTTTAAATCATTTTTTGAGAGATGACAAATTTCCTTTGCCCAAAATCAACTCTCTGTTCACTCATCTCCAGGAGGCTCACTTCTTTTCAAAATTTGATCTTAAAGCAGGATTTTGGCAATTGGGTATTGGCCCAAAAGATCGATACAAAATAGCTTTTTTTGCATTCCAAATGGATTGTTATGTCATTTGGGCTCAAGGTGGCTCCTTCCCCATTTCAAAAGGCCATGATTCAGATTTTTGAACTCATCTTCACAGTGCCTTGATCTACATTGATGACATCCTATTATTCTCAAAAAATTTATCGGCCCATAAGAAACTTCTAGCCCAGTTTCATGCTCTAGTCTAGAAGTATGGATCATATTGTTTGAAAAAAGAGCCACTTGGCTTGGATCCACCCCTCTTAAAGATCCCTAACACAAGAAAAAGGATCTTACAGACTAATGCTAATGATGAATATTGGGGAGCTGCTCTTATTGAAAAAATAGAACGAAAACAAAATATCTATAATCATGCAAGCGGACAGTTCAAAAATTTTGAAAAACACTACCATACGATCTATAAAGAAATCCTGAAAATCAAAAATGAAATTAAAAAAATTGAATTTCATCTCATATGGCACTGCTTTCTGATCATCATGGACAACTCATCATTTTCCAAGGTACTAGACTTTAAAAATAAGAGTCTTCATAAACTATATCTTTTGAGATTAAAAAATTAGTTTTCTAAATATAAGTTTACTGTCTAACATATCAAAGGAGACCTCAACTTGATTCTTAATCTCCTTACTAGACCATACAATTTAATATATATCGATTAACTATTTTAATTAAATTAAAAAAATTCTCAATATATTTATGTTCTTTATAATAACATATAATATTTTTATTAATATTTAAATATTTTCTTAATATATCTATTAAATAAAGTCTCAAAAATGTTAAAAATATATATTTATATTCTTTATAATAAAATATAATAGTTCTGTTAATATTTAAATATTTTCCTACTTTGTTTAAAAGCCGTTAATATTATATCTATTAAATAAATTCTAAAAAATCATAAAACTATTTTTCCTATCTTGGATTCTTTAAAATTGAATTTGATATCCAATTTCTCAAGTCATACAGTTAAGTGTCATGCCATGTTTTATAACTATGATTTTCTTTTTTTTTAGAATTAGGATTATTTAAGTTGAGAATAAAATTTATAATGGATTAAAATTTTAATTTGTATTATTGATATTAACTAAAATTTATTAAAATATATTAATCAATTTAATTTTTATTAATCCTTTAAAATATTTTATTGTCATATCAAAAAAAAAAAAATTTGTATCTTTGATAGCATAACATGCAATTTTGTAATATCAATGTGGGATGTAAGAAAGTTGCACAAGGATCTAACAATATATCCAAATGAACTCTACTCAATTGAACCTTTTGTTTAGCCTAGCATAGTCCTAGTCACTTGTCCCTTTGCCATCTCTCTCTGTTTGCTTTGATGCGTTTTAGGAATCCCCATATGAAGGGCAAAACATGTAACTGGGGACAATTTAATTGAGTGTGAAATGCAATTTCAAGGTTAATGCTCATATTTTCACAATTGTATATTAAAAGTCTCTAGAAATTGGTTAAGATAATACAATGGTGTTATGAAATATGAAATTGACTCAAAACAGTATGATTAAAGTTGGCCACTTGCAAAACATGAAAATTCCAACACATGGGATCTTTTAGCCAGTTTTGGCCAGCCTTTCCAAACCTTGTAAAATTTATTCACAATCATTAGATATTTTTCATTTACTTATATACTTAAGCAAGAATAGATTAGCAGTTTGTGAGAATATGTAAATGTATAAAAGCATAAATACAAAGAAAGCAAAACCTTAATCCTCCAGTTCTACGTTTTTTTAAAATTTTATATTTAGAATTTTAGTAGTAATAGAATAATTTTTATCTGTAAAACACATAAGCTAAATTAAAGTAAAATTATAGGGATTTTAAATTTGTGTAAACTATGGAATTAATTTAAATAATAAAAATCATTTAAATTTGGGCAATGCCATGTCCTCCCTATATATACATATATCACTTATTAATTTCTTATAGTTAATTACTTCTTATAAAATTTTATATTTAATTAAAGTTAAATATAAGTAGGATCAAGAATTTTAAATTTATATAAACATTAAAATGAATTTAAATAATAAAAATATAATTACAATTAATTTAAAGCATGAAGGTCATTTTTGATAAAATTAATGTTCTCCCCTTTCTATAGTTATATATAATATAGATTATTATAAATATATTATAAATTAATTGTATTTTTTTATTTTTTCACTTATTAATTTCTTATTTTAGTTAATTAATTCTCATAAAATTTTTTATTTAATTGAAGTTTTAGCATAAGTAGGAATAAAAATTTTAAATTTATACGAATTCTTAAAATAAGAATTTTAAATTTTTTTAAATATTAAAATTAATTTAAATAATAAAAATATAATTGTAATTAATACCGATGGCATTTTTGATAAAGCTTTCCCCATTCCCACATTTATATAGTATCTAAATAGATAATAAATTATTCGACAAAACACCCCAAATGTATTGAAATCCTTTTTTAGATTGATAATTTGAGTTTGGTTAAATTTCACTTATTATTTTTTGAATTTAAGGTGTTATAAAAATGCTATTTTTGAAATTTTATTTATAATATAAAATTTCTTTAACATTAATTTGTTGCATATTAAAATTCGTCATACATTTAATAGCCAATTTACGAGTTACTCATTGACATGGCGTGTTGCATGACAAGTAACACTATCTCTTCTCTTTTGTCTATGTTTATTATTCTTCTCTCTCCTCCATGCATAGGGTACCAGTTTTCTCTGTCTATTCTTCCTCTTTCTCTTCCAACTCTTTTCATTTTAAGCAGGGTCTTTATGAACTAGGGTGTGCAATCGTCGAATCAAATTGAACTAAGTGTTGATAAATGAATTCATTACAGTCATAAATATAAATTGTCATAAATATAAATTAGGTATAAATATGGAGAGCATCTCATTTAAGTATGAATTTGAAATAATTTATAAAATGATATTATTTCAATCTTACTTTAAAAAGTTCTTGATAAGTAAAATGATATAATTTGAAATCCATAATTTTTCAATAATTTATACTGACAGCTTTTTTTAAAAGGTGCAATATTGTGCTTATTAAGATTCATCAACTATGTTTATTTATTATTAAGTTTACATAGTTGACCTTAAAATATAATGTAATAATACTTTTATGAAAGAAATTACATAGTTTACAAAGAAATTATCTAATGTAATATACTTTTATAATTAAGAATTATTGGTGATTATATGTATAAATGACTTTTTGATTCAATTATGATTTGATGATTATCATATGGTTTTCATTCGATTATAAATGAAGAATCAAATCAAATGCAAAATAGTAAAATAAGTTAGATTCAGATCGAAACTTTAAAAATGATGCACATCTCGAATGAGCCTCCATATTGAAATCAAATTACTTCACTAATTTATATTTCATTTTTCTCTGCTATATTAGACGTAAATTTTATAATAAAATCTAAAACATGTGTTTCTTATATGAAAATAACTTTTTTTTTTAAAAGAAGACCCTTAAAGCTTTTTATGAATGCAAAAAATGTTTACATTTAATTCAACAATTCACATATAATATTTAAATCATAATAATTTATTTAATTGAACCAAATTAAAAATTCAATTCGGTTTATTAGATAATAAGATTCGGTTCAGTTTTAATTTTGAAAAAAACAATTTAATTAATTTGATACGATTCAATTTTAAGTAAAAAGGAAAAAAATTCAGTTAGACCTAAACCCAATTGAGATAAATAAAATGTGAAAAGGTGTTGTATAACTACGTCAATCAAATTTTAGCCGTTCATTTTAGTTCAAATCATCTGAGCCATTCAAATAAATACTATGTATATTTATAACTTCAACCCTTCACAAACTTTTCCTCTCTATTCTAAACCAACTACTGCCTGCCGTCGATCCCTCTCCTTTTCCCTCTATTTTAAACTAACTATCGCTTGGCATTGATCTTTTTCCTCTCTAAAATAGCTACTGTCGATCCCTCTCCTCTTTAAACTAGCTACCATCGATCACTTTCCTCTCTAAACGTGTTGCCGTCGATTTCTTCCCTCTGTAAACCTGCTGCCGTTGGTCTTTTTCTCTCTAAACCTGCTGCCATATTTCTCTTCTTCATCAATCTTCACCGAAAGCTGCAATGCCACAAAGCATGACCTCCATTTCGCCTCCTTTCTATGCCAAATTCACCTACACTTTGTGCATTCCTTCTTTCTTGCTATTTCCATGTCAAGCAATTGCAATTGTATAGCTTAAAATGTGGTGGATCATCTAGCCACGGCCGAAGATTTTAACCTGTATAGTTGTGCTTAAAATCTGGAAACAATGAAATTATTATTTATTTTTCCTTTTATCCCACCATTCATTTGGCTTGTAGAAGAACAATTGCCACAAGTACAGATGGCGCATTTGTAATTACATTTATTTGTATTTTTTTAATTGATGTAATTAGTTGAAGATTATTGTGTATGTGTAATTGATTTCCCTTTTGTTGAAGATTATTATATCTTCATTTTGTTGCTTTTTCTGAAAATTTTGTAAATATGCTATGAAGTTTTGCTTTGTGATGAATTTTTATCAATGACTCTGTATGAATTTGCGATGAATTTTTTGCTTCTGTTGTAGTCTGTACTGCTTTTCAATTTTAACTTGAAATGAATTTTTTACTTCTATTCTAAATTTTTATTTATTGAGTTATGGAATCGAATTGGATACTTTTTTTTAGTAATTTAGTTCTGCATGCAAATTATCAGGTATCAATATATTTTTTATTTATTTGTAACTTCGATTTATATTTATATTTAAAATTTTAAATTATAACTTTTGATATTATATAATTAATTTATTATATTTTATTTAATAATCACCATAAATTTTCACTATAAATTCAATAATTATATATATATATATATATATATATATATTCCCGATAAAAAAAAATAATCACTATAAATCTTCAAGCCTATATTCAAAATGCTCGCTTGAATACCTCCACAACCCCTAAACCAGTAATCATTCTAACCCCAAAACAGATTTCCCACGTCCAGGCTGCTGTTATCTGCACCAAGAAGGTTGGTTACCAACTCAAAATCCGCAGCGGCGGCCATGACTATGAAGGGATTTCTTACATCTCTGACGTTCCCTCTTTCGTTCTTGATATGTTCCATCTTCGATCTATTGACTTAGATGTTAAAAATGAGTCCGCTTAGGTTCAGAGTGGTGCTACAATTGGTGAAGTTTATTACAGAATCTGGGAGAAAAGCAAAGCTCATGGATTCCCTGCTGGGATTTGTCCTACCATTGGTGTTGGCGGGCATTTTAGGGGGGGTGGTTATGGGAACATGTTGAGGAAGTGTGGTTGGGCAGTAGATAACGTGCTTGATGCTCAAATAGTTGATGCTAGTGGCAAGCTTTTGGATAGAAAAGCAATGGGTAAGGATCTTTTTTGGGGTATTCGAGGACGGGGAGGTGGAAGTTTTGGTGTTATGATCTCTTACAAGATCAAGCTTGTTCCTGTTCCTGAGACTGTTACTGTCTTCAGAGTTGAAAGAACTCTTGATGAGAATGCCACAGATATTGTTTTTAAGTGGTAATTTTTTGCTTCTAAAACAGATAATTAATGATCTCTTCATGAGAAAGCTATTGCAGCCTGTAACATCCAAGAAAAACAAAACTGAGAAGACCATTAGAGCATCGATTGTGGCTTTATATTTAGGAAAAGCTGATACCCTTGTGTCTTTATTGGGCAAGGAATTCCGTGAATTGGGATTGAAGAAGGAGAATTGCAACGAGACGAGTTGGATTTGGTCTGTTAAATGGAACAGCCCCTGAAGTTCTGCTTGATAAAGATCTTCACAATGCCAATTTCCTGAAGAGAAAATCAGATTGTGTGAAGACTCCAATATCTAAAGACAATCTGAATTGGATTTGGCAGAGGATGATTGAATTGGGGAAAACTGGATTGGTTTTCAATCCTTACGGTGGAAGAATGAGCGAAATTCCAGCGACAGATGCTCCCTTTCCACATAGGGCTGGGAACTTGTTCAAAATCCAATATTCAGTGAATTGGGAGGATGCAGGAAGCACAGCAGAGATCGAGTACTTGACACAGGCAAGGAAGCTCTACAGCTATATGACCCCTTTTGTATCCAAGAATCCAAGAAGCGAATTTTTGAACTACAGGGATCTTGATATTGGTGTGATGGAAGCTGGTAAAAATAGCTATGAAGATGGCAGCGTTTATGGGTACAAGTACTTTAATGAAAAATCTGATAGATTGGTGAAGGTGAAGACTGCAGTTGATCCGGGGAATTTCTTCAGGAATGAGCAGAGTATCCCTACTCTTCCAACCCAGGCATAGGAGATTTTAGTGGTGATTTAAGCACAAAGGAATACTAGATTATGATTATAATTGTGATTACTTCTACAAATAAATAAATTAGTGTGATAAAGATCTGTCAATAAAGCAGATTCAACTTGATTCGTGTTTTTTTTTTTAATATATATTATTTGCGCTTAGCCGGTCCCAAGCCCGGATAAAGGAGGAGGGTTGTGGTAGGTGACAACCAGTATAAAAATTTCGTCACATCTTATGATATAGATTCAAATGATATAAACGTTGAGGCGTCCTCTACTTACAACGCGCTACATCGGAGCCCGGGTGTAGTGAAAAATATGCAAGGGTGTAAGGCATTTACCGAAAGCGATGCGCCATGCCGGCGCACAAGTGTGATGTTAAATGAGCAAGAGTTCCCACATCATGGACGGGTGTGGATAAAGAAGTTAGTCCATAGGACAGATAGTAGAATAGATAGTGGAATAGAACATCAGATAGGCATAGAGAACAATAGAATATATCATAGAAGGAGATCAATTAGGAAGGAACATGATAGGAGGAGAATCAGGGTTGGTGCTTGGAATATTGGATCACTTACAGGAAAATTAATGGAGCTTGTAGATACCTTGAAAAGGAGAAGGGTGAATATTGCTTGCATTCAGGAGACTAAATTGGTAGGAGAGAAAAGTAAGAAAGTGGGTAATTCAGAGTACAAACTGTGGTTTACCGGAAAGGAGAGAAATAAGAACGGTGTGGGTATAATCATAAACATGACATTGAAAGATGTTGCGATAGCTATAAAAAGAGTAGGAGATAGAATTATACTAGTAAAGCTAGTACTAGAAGGAGAAACAATAAATGTAGTTAGTGCTTATGCCCCAAAAATATGACTGAATAGTGAGAGTAAACAAAGTTTTTAGAAAGATATGGATGATCTAATGCAAAGTATACCGAATGAAGAGAATGTTTTCATCGGTGGAGATTTAAATAGACATGTAGAAAGTGATAGGCAAGGCTATGAGAATGTTCATGGAGGTTTTGGATTTGGCAATCGAAATGAGGAAGGAAAAAGCATTCTGAATTTTGCAATGGCATATGACCTAATACTAGCAAATACCTACTTTATAAAAAGAGAGTCACATTTAGTGACTTTCAAAAGTGGACAACATAGAAGCCAAATTAACTTCCTCTTAAGCAGGAAGACAAATAGAGCTCTATGCAAGGATTGTAAGGTCATTCCGGGAGAGGCTTTAACAAGTCAACATCAGTTAGTGGTCTTGAATGTCAAGTTTAGGAACAATTCAAGTAAAGTTAGAAGAAATAGTGTAGCTCGAACAAGTGGTGGGAGTTTAAAAGAGTAAAGCAAGTGAAGTTCAAAAATGACCTTCTCGAGTCTGAAGCATGAAAGCTGGATATGGAGGCCAATGGCATGTAGATACAAATGGCATCAAAGATTAGAGAAGTAGCTAGAAAAGTACTTTGAGAGTCTAGAGGACATGGACCACCCTCAAAAGAGAGATGATGGTGGAATGAGAAAGTACAAAAGTTAGTAAAGAGAAAGAGAGAATGGTATAAAAAATTACCTAAGTATGATAATAATGAGGTATATGAACAATATAAGATAGCAAAGAAAGAAGCAAAAAAGGCAGTTAGTCAAGTAATAGCGCAGGCCTTTGAAAAGTTATATGAGAAACTTGAAACTAAATAAGGGGAGAAAGATATTTATAGATTAGCAAAGAGGAGAGAAAAGAAATGTCAAGATCTCAATCAAGTTAGGTGCATTAAGGATAAAGAAGAAAAAATATTAGTGAAAGATGAGGACATTAAAGAAAGATGGAGAAATTATTTTGATGATCTCTTTAATAATAGTCAAAATGGTAATAGAGTGAATATAGACTACAGAGCAATAGAAAAGAATGTGAATTATACTAGAAGGATTAGATCTTTAGAAGTAAAGGAAGTACTTAAGAGAATGAAAGTGGGTAAAGCCTATGGACCCGATGGAATACCAATTGAAGTGTGAAAGTGTTTGGGAGATATGGGAGTAGCATGGTTAACTAAATTATTTAATAAGATTCTAAATTCAAAGAAAATGTCTGATGAATGGAGAAGGAGTATTTTAGTACCTATTTTTAAAAATAAGGGAGACATACAGAGTTACTCAAACTATAGGGGAATTAAACTCATGAGCCATATTATGAAGTTGTGGGAGAGAGTTGTGGAACATCGACTACGTCATGATACTTCTATCTCTCCCAATCAATTTGGCTTCATTCCTGGTCGTTCAACTATGGAAGCTATCTTTCTCATTAGAAGCTTGATGGAGAAATATAGAGATGTGAAGAAATATTAACACATGGTTTTTATTGATTTGGAGAAGGCTTATGATAGTATTCCAAGAGATGTCTTATGGAGAGTGTTAGAATAAAATGGGATATCAATTAGGTATATACAAGTGTTGAAAGACATGTATGGAGTAGTAACTACTATTGTGCGCACAGTGGGAGGGGACACCATAGATTTTCCTATCTCAGTTGGATTATGCCAAGGTTCAGCTGTAAACCCTTACATTTTTACATTAGTTTTAGATGAATTAATAAAACATATATAAGAGAGTATCCCTTGGTACATGATGTTTGTGGATGATATAGTTCTGATAGATGAGACGCAAGAAGGAGTGATGGGTGTCGAATCCACCAGAAATTAAATTAACTGAAATTATCAATTATGAAATACTACTACAGTAAGTAGTAAATTCAAGTCGAACCCTAGAGACTGAATTATTAAATTTCGTGCACTTGTGTAATGAAAAAAGAAACAAAGGTTTGGGGGGGGTTTAATTCACAATCCAAAGAAGAAATCAAAAATCCAAAATTAAGATCTAAAATTAAATAAGAAACTCTCAAATTAAATAAACTTTAGTCCAAGTTAATTTGCATTCCAATGCATTGATTTGATCATAGAAAAAAGAAATATGATTATCTCTTATTGAATACTTAACGTAGATTTACCAAATAGCAAGGTAAACCCCTGACTTCCCTATACTTATTAATTCGAGCCCAGCACTCTTGTTGACTCTAATTATTAACTGAATTGATATTAAGCAATCCTCATCAAATTAATAACTGCTTTACGAATAGGAAGTAGTTAAGCTGAATAACAATTTATGAAGCATAAATCATTTAATTCACCCTATTGTTCCCTTAGGTTATTATCGAAAACTGAGATCATAATTAATAAAACCTAATTGCTACTCATGTTCAATTTTACACAACAATTACGGATTATGAAGATGAACTAGCAATTGATCACATTAAATAATTAACTAATAGGTCTTTTTAGCAAATCATTCAATAGATCAAAGACAATGAAATCAGAAAACAATAGATATTCAAAAAGACATAAATTAAATTAAGAACCTGGTCTCACAAATCAAGCAAAAGAACTTGAATCCCTTGAACTGAATTAAAAACTTAGTCACTCATGTTCATGGCTTACAGAAAATTGCAGAAGAAATCGAAAAAAAAGAATGGAGAATGAAGCTGTTTTTGAGATCGAGAAGCTACTGAATTGTCATCTTTAGCTGCTGCCCAAAGACGCATTTATAATAAAAAACCTAATTCCAAAGATAGGAACCAAACTAGGAAAAGTTTTGAAATTCAAAAGATAGATTTTCAGCCTGCATTCACGTCTTTGAAATTAAGTCTAATTTTTAGCAATTTCCTTTCTGAATCTGTCTTTGCCTTCTTCAAGAAAGTTGTAGCCCTATTTCTTAGCTTTCCAACGGGTACTCATTCGCCCAAATCCAAGGTCTACAGCCAAAGTTATGGCCCAAAAACTGGGACTAGTTCAGACAGACAGTCCAGCCCATTGTAACGACTTCATTGCCATTTTTCACAATTAAAATGGCCTTATCTCGCATCCAGACCTTCATAGAAGTTGTAGAGGTAGCTCTTAAGGTTCAATTGGGCTTGGGCTTGCTTCATTTGGACGTCTGGAACTCCATATACAAAATAAATACTGAAACTGGTCGTGACATATCAAGTCTGAACTTTTGTAATAGATCCATAGCTCATTTTGTCAACATTGGTGACTGATTTGAATTTTGGTCCCTCTTTATCATTTATAGTGCTTTATCTTAGCTTTTCAATGGATTAAACAGCACTCAATTTGGAGACCTACAACTTTAGAAACACCTAAAAAATACAGCAAAGGTCAAATACTGAAAATTTCTCCATTTAACACAATTATTCAAACAACTATTTAAAAATATGCCTAAATGATAAATATATTTTAATCAACTGAATTATGCATAAAAACACACTAGAAACACTAAATGTGATGGGAGTGAAATTAATAAATTATGCACTTATCAAAGAGTCAATAGAAAGCTAGAGCTTTGGAGAAGTACTCTAGAGTCAATGGGCTTTAAGTTAAGTAAAGCGAAGACAATACATGCATTGCAAGTTCAGTGAAGGCCAAACTGGTGATAGGGAAGGAGTTAGTTTGGATGGAGTGATACTGTCTCAAAGTAATTACTTTAAATATCTCAGCTCAGTCCTTTAAGTAGATGGGGGATGTGAGGAGGATGTTAGTCATAGGATTAAAGCCGAATGGTTGAAGTGGAGACGTGCCACGGGAGTTTTATGTGATCGCAAGATTCTCAATAAGTTGAAAGGAAAATTTTACCGTACAACCATACAACCAGTCATGTTATATGGTAGTGAGTGTTAGGCACTGAAGGAGTCGTATGTGTCTAAGATGAGAGTTGCGGAGATGAGAATGTTAAGGTGGATGAGTGGCCATACTAGACTAGATAAACTCCGTAATAAGAGTATTAGAAAAAAGGTAGGAGTGGTACCAATTGAGGATAAGTTGAGAGAATGGAGATTGAGGTGGTTTGGTCATGTGAAGCATAGATATACAGAGACTCCAGTTAGACAAGTAGAGCACATTAGGATAGAGGATAGAAAGAAAAGAAGGAATAGACCTAAACTGACTTGAAGGAGAGCATTACAACATGACTTAAAAGCATTACACATTTCCGAGGATTTAACCCAAAATCGTTTAGAGTGGAGAAAGAAAATTCATATGACCAACCCCAAATTTTTAGTATAAAAATTTAATTGAGTTAAGTTGAGTTGTATTGTTTATGAATCATAATATTAAGATTTTTTAATATATATTTTTTTAATATAATTGTCAATAAAGCATAATATTAAGATTTCGTTTGTGTTATTAATTTTTAAATTTCGATGAATATATTTAGTAAAATACATTTAAATAAAAAATTACATTTTTATTTTTAAAAAAAGCATAATGTTAATGCTATGCATGAGTAATTTATAAATTTTATTTTTTAATTTAATTTTTAATTATATTTTAAATAAGATAAATTATTATTATTAAATTAATTTTAAATTAAAATTTTTATTTTATTTAATTTAATTTAAATAATTTTTATTTGTTATAATAATAAATTTATATATATATATATATATATATATATATATATATATATATATATATATATATTAGTTTCCATGATTATTTCGTTTAAAATGTAATAAAAATACTTTATTCAAAAAATAATTTAAATTTTATGAAATTTTATATTTTATCTCATAATTTATGTAAATTAATATTTATTTTTTATAAATTACGAAAAATATATTAAATTAATGAAATAATAAAATTATTTTAAAAATATATAAATATAATAGTTTTTGTTATTAATATAGTATAAAAATTAAATTACTGATAATAAATTGAGTTATTTAATTTTAATAATAATGAAAATATATAATATTATTATTAATTAAAAATAACATTCTATTACATTATTTTTTAAAAATACTATATCTAAGTGTAAATTTTTTTTTTATTAATCTGAAATATTTTTTATAAAATAATTATTTGATAAAAATGTTATACATTTCATCAAAACTAAAATTTTAATATATCGTCATTTTTTATTAATATAATAAATATTAAAAATACATATTATTTTTTAAAAAATAAATTTCATGATTTTAATAATATAATTTTAATAATTTTTAATTATCTTTATTTATAATTAAATTTTTAATGCAATCATATTTATAATTTATCTTTAAAATTCTGTTTTTATATAAAAATATAGTTAAGAGATAATTTATCCATAAAAATATAAAAATATAGATATTTAATTAAAATTTAAAAATAATTCTATTAAAAATTAATTATAATAAAATATAGATAACCAAAATACTAATTATCATTGCATTTAATATATAATTATAATGAAATAAAACATTCAAAAATTTAAGAAATATTAAATAAGAAATTTATAAAAAATTAATAATTAAATAAATATTAATTAAATATATTTAAATAAAAAAATTTTGAGAATGATAATTAACTTTTGAAAGAAATAATAAAAAAATAGTGCATGTAACACCCCAAAATTTTTAATTTTATGAGCATTTTTAGTATTTTAATTTTATTAAATTTTTGGAATTTTTTTTGAGATTTTTCGGATTTTAAAAATCGGGTTCGATTTTCCGAAAAATATAAACTTTGATGATTTTTAAAAATTAATTTAAAAACCACGTGGCAAAACTAAAAATATATTTGGAGTCTACGTATTTTTCTGAGTTTTCTGGAATTTTTTTGGAATTTTTGGACATCGTTTTCGGTCCCGAGGCAGAGTAAAAATTC
This sequence comes from Hevea brasiliensis, assembly GCF_030052815.1. NCBI lineage: Eukaryota > Viridiplantae > Streptophyta > Magnoliopsida > Malpighiales > Euphorbiaceae > Hevea > Hevea brasiliensis. Next base: position 17,549,949 of record NC_079509.1, on the reverse strand, counting down.
AAAATTTTGTATTCTGAATCGAACCGGCCGAATCGAACTGGACCGGATCGGACCGGTCGAATCGGACCGGCCTTTTTCCTTCTTCCCTTTTTCTTCCCCGCGCGCGTCGTCCCTCTCCCTTTTCTCTCTCTTTTCTCTCTCCTCCCCACCACGGCCGGCCACCGCCACTTGACCCCGTAGGCGGCGCGCCCAGCCCTCCCAAATGGCCGCCCAAACGGCCGAAAACGCGCTACAACGCCCCAGGCGCTGCGCGCGCCGACTTCCCCGGCCAAATCCGGCCGATCCGGCCACCAATTGGACCGGGTCTTGTGTCCAAAATCATCTACTCGACGAGAGCTTTCCATAGACACCAAGAACGCCGAAATCCATCGAGCGGATTGTCCGATTTTTGCTCGGGAAGATTTTAGCCCATTTCGACTTTTGGGCTAGATTTCTCGAAAACCGTGAATCCCACGAGAAAACCGAGGCCACCAGCACGCTCCATTCGTCGAGAGCTTCGCAACGACATAAATTTCGAATTTTTCCGACATCGTTTTTCGGTGGGTCCCACGGAACTTCGCAGTGTTTTTTCGAGCATTTAATGAGCTTAGAAAATTCTGAAAAATTTATGTACTAACCCCCGTGTTATGGGCTTCGTGTAGGTATCCTCGATTCGCGGAAATTCGGCGATTGGCCAAGTTCGCAAATTTCGCCGCATGCACTGCACTGGAAAAGTCCCCGGATTGGATCGAGGTTTTGGCTAGCCCCCCATTGTCAGACGCCCCGAGCGCGTTCCCGAAGTCGGAATCGGCAAAGGTAAACCCGAACCTTGTTTTTACGTAATTTTCTAGTGCTTAAATAGGATTAAAAATCCGTAAGATATTCGTGGTAGCTTAGAAAATTACGATTCTTTTTGCAATAGCTTAGTAATATTGCTAAGGACCGCGGGGCAAAGTTCTAGAATTTTTAGAGCTGATTTGGGCAGTTTTTGCAAAAATGGTCAATTATAGGGACTAAATTGAAATTTTATATATTGTGATGGATGATTGATTTGATGGGCCCAGGAAGGGCTGTGTGATGTGATTGAGTTGTGGATATATGGATTGTGAGTATAGAAGTGTATTTTGAGCCCTTTTGCAGGTTGGGTAGGTCCTAGGTATAGGGGAGACTCTGCCGGATTTTCGGCACGACTTAGGACGTATTTGGTCTTTTTCTTTATTTGTATTGAGTCAAGTTTATTAAATGATTGTAATAAAATTGTCAGGTGAGCCGGGACAGCCTTCTTCCTCCGCCCAGCCGCCACAGTGATTGTCGTCAAGTCTGTGAGTAAAATATTAATTTTAATTGTAATTTCGATATTATTATATGTTCAGCATGCCCATGCATCACTTATATGCATATATTTATGTAGTTAAACTCTAGGCACTATTTATGATGCATTGATAACTGTTAAAGTGCTATGATGTTGTTGTGGTAATTTGGAGCAGTGTGCGTGCGTTGGCGTGCGTGTGATGTGGTGTGGACTATGGATAGGACGGGTAGTCACGGCTTGAGTTCTTCACTGGGAACCCGATCCTTCGAGGGGTAGTCACGGCTTGAGTTCTTTGCTGGGACCCTCGATTTGGTTTATTAAGCGAAAGTCCGGCTTGAGTTCTTCGCTGGCACCAGGTTGGATTTAAGAGAGCTGTATAGGGGATCAGCTCCCATATGTTATGATTGATGCTACAGGGTGCGTGAGTGCTCCAAATTACCTTTTTGATGCTATGATGTGAATTTATTGCTGATGTTGCATTTCATTCCACAGGTTGCATGAGTTTTAGATAGTTATAGAGATTATGGTTAAAATTGATATTTTACTCTCTGAGTCGAACACTCACTCCTGTTCAAAAAATTTTACAGGCCACAGGAGGATATTTTTTGAGGTTAACCTGCTTTCTCCCTCGCAGGTCAATTATTACTGTTTGTATAAACTTGTTAAATCTTAGAATTTCCGCATGTGTTAGAAATGTTTATTTGATTTGGGTCTGTAAACTAAATTATTATTTTGGACCTGTAAACTTAATATTCTATGCATGTTTGATGGATTGGATGAGGGAGCTGAGCTCCCATTTATTTTTATGCTGATGAGTATGTGGAGGGTGAGCTGAGCTCCCCAATGGATTGTTTATTGTGTTTACAGGTCGGGTGAGTCGAAAACTCCCCGTTGGAAAGTCCATTTTATGGCCGGACTCTGTCCATTTGTTTTCTTGAAATTGGGCCCAAATGGGCCTTAGAATTAGGTAAATGAACAGTTAGGCTTACTACGGGCCTCGGGGGCTTTAAGCTGGCCCAGGTCCTAGTGCTGGTCCGGCCCATAGGTTGGGTCGTGACAAATGTGGTATCAGAGCTTAGGCTCCAGATTCTTAGGGAATGTTGTCTAAAGTGTTGGGAAGAGTCTACTAGGAGTCACATGCGGAAATATAGGGTCCACATTCGTCTTGCATTGTCATCTTTGCTTCTAGTTTCTGCTCCATATGTTATGTGTAAATATGAGTCTATAGAGCTGTGTAATGAGCAGTTTTGAATTTTTGTGGGCTAGTGCTGCTGAATTTCAAGAAAATGCGTAGAAGCAGGAGAGCCGCCATCGCACTGAGCAGATGTGCCCGACGAGGTGTCGGCACAGATGAGGCGCCGCCAGGAGGCGGGGTAGGAGGCCTAGAGTCGCTCAAGTAGAAGAGCACCACCCGATCTGAGATCGATCCTTTATGGCACAGGTCCCATGGACCCCATGGCGCCTACTCTAGCCGGTCTGCAGAGAACCATCGACATGATGGCGCGATATGGTCCACCCTCCACAGCGGCAGATCCACCGCACCAAGAGAGGAATCTTACAAACAGATCATAAATTTCAAGAAGTTGGTGCCTGGTACCTATGATGTGTCAGACGATGCATATCGGTTTTTGGATTCCTGCAGACAGGCAGGAACAGAATTACAGTTGACTGATAGAAGATTGATAGAGTGTATGCAGCATGTCATGGGGCCTATGCCTAGACAATGGATGAATGACTACGTGTTACCCAAGATGGAGGGTTTGACATGGGCTCAGTTTGTGGAACTTTTTATCAATCGGTTTGTGCCAGAAAGCTTCAGAGATCAGAAGCAGTGGGCCTTTGAGACCTTAAGACAGAATGGCAGGTCTGTAGACGAATATGCTCTGCACTTACGGAATTGAGCAGATATGCCCCTGCAGCAGTAGCTACAGAAACTATGAAGGTGAATAGATTCCTAAGGGGGCTTGACAGGAGGTATGCAAACCTAGCCATGATGTCTGATCAGTCTTTTGACGTGGTAGTTGATCGACCTAGACAGATAGAGATCAGCTATGCTGCGGATGACAGCGGGAGAGCCAAGAAAAACAGAGCAGAGGGTTCCTCAGGTGTCCCTTCCATGGGTACTCCAGACAGTGGTGGCCAGAATAATTACAGAGGAAGAAGTAGGAACAAGAAGAGTGGTTTTAGACACAAACCTCGAGGATTCGCACTGGTACGGATCCAAAGCGGTGGTCACGATTCAGATACTGGCGATTGGTGCAGTTCAGATCCTCCTTGGCACCTTGTGCACAGTGTGGAAGAGGACATTCAGACCTTGTTTGATGGGATCGAGTATGCTTGTGTGTGGCCAACCCGGTCACTTTGCTAGAGAATGCCCGTTTTGATGAGCCATAGATGGGGTCACGAGGTTCATTGCAAATGTTCCTCGCCATTGTATCCGGTACTTCCAACATGGCAGTGATCGATTCGATGTATGCCGAGGACAAGGGGGACGTGGATTTGGAGGCAGATCAGGAGGTAGAAGTCAGTATCACGGTTCTGTCACTCAGGGTAGGGGTCAAGCTCGTGTTTTCACCCTGACCCACCAGGATGCTCAGGCTTCCAATGCAGTTGTGGCGGTATTCTTCAGTCCATTCTTATGAGGCTCGTGTTTTGATAGATCCGGTGCTACGCACTCATTTGTCTCCCGTGTTTGCCATGAGGTTGGGTAGAAACCCTACAACTTTAGAGTGCCCTTTGTCAAGATGCTACCCCACTTAGTGACAACATAAATGTAGATATGGTTTTTCCGGTAGCCGGTGGTAGTGGATGGAAAGATCCTCCCGTGAGACTTGGTTCCTTTACGTAATGGATTTTGATGTAATCCTGGGATGGATTGTCACAACTCACTATGCCACTTTAGACCGCAGAACAAAAGGTTTATTTCCACATACCTGGTGTGGAAGAGTTTAGCTTTGATGGTGACAGGAGCGTGGCTCCATATAATTTGGTGTCAGCAACTATTGCTCGAAAAATGTTGAGGCGTGGATGCCAAGGGTATTTGGCATTGGTGAGAGATACATCTGTAGAAGGTGTCGGCATGGAAAATGTTCTGTTGTCGAGAATTCATGGATGTCTTCACGAGGAGCTTCGGGGTTGCCACCGGGAAGGGAAATAGAGTTTTGCATTGATATTGTGCCGTACAAACCCCATATCGATGCCACCTTACGAGATGGCACCAGTGATTGAAAGAGAAAGGAGCAACTACAGGAGCTTTTGGACATGGGTTTTATACGTCTGAGCACTTAACCTTGGGGCGCTACTGTTATATTTGTTAGAAAGAAGGATGGGTCATTGAGGTTGTGTATCGACTACGCATAAATGAACAAGGTCACCGTGAAGAACAAGTATCCACTTCCTCGGATCGAAGATTTGTTTGATCAGCTCCAAGGAGCTAGATTCTTTTTCAAGATAGACCTGCGATCAGGCTACCATCAGTTGAGAATCAGGAATGAGGACGTGTCCAAAACGGCATTCAGAACAAGATATGGTCATTATGAGTTCTTGGTGATGTCTTTTGGACTCACTAATGCACCAGCAGCCTTCATGGACTTGATGAACAGGGTGTTCAAGCCATTTTTGAACCGTTTTGTCATCGTATTCATAGATGACATTCTGGTATACTCTCGGACCGAGGAAGAACACGTGTGGCACTTGAGGATGGTATTGCAGACTTTGAGGGAGCACCAGCTATATGCCAAATTTTCAAAATGTGAATTTTGGCTAGAAAGCATCTCATTCTTGGGACACGTGGTTTCTAGTGACGGCATTCAAGTGGATCCCAAGAAAATTGAAGCTGTAACTGATTGGCTTAGGCCTACAACAGTCACTGAGGTGCGAAGTTTTCTGGGTTTAGCTGGCTACTACAAGCGTTTTGTACAAGATTTCTCCAGGATAGCGGCTCCCCTAACTAAGTTGACCAGGAAGAATGTTCCATTCATTTGGACAGATGACTGTGAGGTGAGTTTTCAGAAGCTTAAGGAGTGTCTAACCACCGCCTGTGTTGACACTACCGTGAGTGGTGAAGGATACACCGTGTATTGTGACGCCTCCAGAGTTGGCCTAGGGTGTGTCTTGATGCAGAATGGAAAGGTAGTGGCTTATGCTTCAAGGCAGCTGAAGAGGCATGAGCAGAACTACCCCACCCATGATTTGGAAATGGCGGCTGTAGTCTTTGCACTAAAATTCTGGAGACACTACCTGTATGGTGAAGTGTGCGAGATATACACCGACCATAAGAGTTTGAAGTACATCTTCCAACAGAGGGATTTAAACTTGAGACAGAGGAGATGGATGGAGCTTCTGAAAGACTATGATTGCACCATCCAGTACCACCCTGGAAAGGCCAATGTTGTGGCAGATGCCTTGAGCAGAAAATCTTCTGGCAGTTTGGCGCACATTTCAGTAGAGAAGAGACCATTGATTCAAGAGGTACATGAGTTGATGGATCAAGGTTTAATCCTAGATCTATCAGGAGAGGGGGTATTGTTGGCTCATTTTTCAATGAGGCCAGACTTGAGGGACAGAGTTAGAGTTTCCCAACACAGAGACCAACAATTGATGAAGATCATAGAAAGAGTACAGCAAGGTGAAGGTGGTGAGTTTGGATTTGCCAATGATGGCGCCCTAGTGCAAGGTTCTAGGATATGTGTGCCCGATGTGGACAACCTCAGGAATGAAATCATGCGAGAGGCACACTACACAGCATGCAGATGTCCACCTGTGTTCCACCAAGATGTACCATGATGTGAAAGATAGCTACTGGTGGAATGGTATGAAGAGAGACATAGCAGACTTTGTGTCCAAGTGCTTGACTTGTCAGAAGGTGAAGTTTGAACACCAGAGACCGTCAGGGAAGCTGCAAGAGCTCCCTATCCCAGAATGGAAGTGGGAAATGATCACTATGGATTTTGTGGATCGGTTGCCTCGCATCACGCGAGGATATGATTCGATATGGGTAATTGTAGACCGCTTGACCAAATCAGCTCACTTCTTGCTCAGAAGACTACATACTGTGCACAAGGTATGCTCGGCTCTACATTCGAGAAATAGTCAGATTGCATAGAGTTCCGGCTTCCATAATATCTGACAGAGGGCCCCAGTTCACTTCTCGATTTTGGAGAAAGTTGCAGGAGGCACTTGGCACACAGTTGAACTTCAGTACGACTTTCCACCCTCGCATGCATCAAATTGAAAGGACAATCCAAACATCGAAGACATGCTTCGCATGAGTGTCTTGGATTTTGGAGGTCAATGGGATGAGCGGCTAGCTTTGGTGGAGTTTGCCTACAACAAGCATTACCACTCCAAAGATAGGATGGCACCCTATGAGGCATTATATGGAAGAAAGTGTAGGTCTCCTCTGTGTTGGACAGAAATGGGGAAGCGAAGGTGCATGATGTAGACCTAGTGCAAGACACTTGAGGTAGTTCCTTTAATCGAGGAACGATCGAGGACACTTTTCAAGAGATGTAAGAGTTATGCGGACCCGGATGGAGGGATGTGGAGTTTGCGATGGGCGACTATGTATTCCTGAAGGTTTCTCCAATGAAGGGAGTCATGAGATTTGGAAAGAAGGGCAAGTTGGCACCTCGGTATATTGGACCTTTTGAGGTTACGGATAGAGTTGGAGCAGTTGCCTACCGGTTGGAGCTACCACCCAACCTTTCTCACGTTCATCCCGTGTTTCACATCTCCATGCTCAGGAAATACATTCCCGATCCTTCTCATGTACTGCAGCCGGATGTGATAGAGCTAAAAGAGAACTTGACATTTGAGGAGCAACCTGTAGCCATAGTGGACTACCAAGTGAGACAGCTAAGATCCAAACAGATCCCTATGGTTAAGGTTTTGTGGAGGAGTCAGTCGGTGGAAGAGTGCACCTGAGAGTCAGAACGGGACATGCGTAGCAAGTACCCTTATTTGTTCAATGTATAATCATGTGCTTTATTCTGCCTTGTGTAAAATTCGAGGCCGAATTTTCTGTAAGGGGGAAGAATGTAACACCCCAAAATTTTTAATTTTATGAGCATTTTTAATATTTTAATTTTATTAAATTTTTGGAAGTTTTTTTGAGATTTTTCGGATTTTAAAAATCGGGTTCGATTTTCCGAAAATATAAACTTTGATGATTTTTAAAAATTAATTTAAAAACCACGTGGCAAAACTAAAAATATATTTGGAGTCTACGTATTTTTCTGAGTTTTCTGAAATTTTTTTGGAATTTTTGGACCTCGTTTTCGGTCCCGAGGCAGAGTAAAAATTCAAAATTTTGTATTCTGAATCGAACCGGCCTAATCGAACCGGACCGGATCGGACCGGTCGAATCGGACCGGCCTTTTTCCTTCTTCCCTTTTTCTTCCCCGCGCGCGTCGTCCCTCTCCCTTCTCTCTCTCTTTTCTCTCTCCTCCCCACCCCGGCCCGACCGACCACCGCCTGCTGCGCGCCCTTGACCCTCCCGGTAGTGCCGGCCGCCTAAATCGAAAAAGCAGCGCGAACGCCCCTGCGCGGCTTCGACTTCCGGCCAAATCCGATCCGCCACCAATTGGACCGGGTCTTGTGTCTAAAATCATCTACTCGGCGAGAGCTTTCCATAGACACCAAGAACGCCGAAATCCATCGAGCGGATTGTCCGATTTTTGCTCGGGAAGATTTTAGCCCATTTTGACTTTTGGGCTAGGTTTCTCGAAAACCGTGAATCCCACGAGAAAACCGAGGCCACCAGCACGCTCCATTCGTCGAGAGCTTCGCAATGACATAAATTTCGAATTTTTCCGACATCGTTTTTCGGTGGGTCCCACGGAACTTCGCAGTGTTTTTTCGAGCATTTAATGAGCTTAGAAAATTCTGAAAAATTTATGTACTAACCCCCGTGTTATGGGCTTCGTGTAGGTATCCTCGATTCGCGGAAATTCGACAGTTGACCGGGTTTACAAATTTGGGCGAACGGACACATTCTGGAAAAGTCTCGAATTGGACCGAGGTTTTGGCTAGCCCCCATTGTCGACGCGTCGGCGCGTTCCCGAAGTCGGAATCGGCAAAGGTAAACCCGAACCTTGTTTTTACGTAATTTTCTAGTGCTTAAATAGGATTAAAAATCCGTAAGATATTCGTGGTAGCTTAGAAAATTACGATTCTTTTTGCAATAGCTTAGTAATATTGCTAAGGACCACGGGGCAAAGTTCTAGAATTTTTAGAGCTGATTTGGGCAGTTTTTGCAAAAATGGTCAATTATAGGGACTAAATTGAAATTTTACATATTGTGATGGATGATTGATTTGATGGGCCCAGGAAGGGCTGTGTGATGTGATTGAGTTGTAGATATATGGATTGTGAGTATAGAAGTGTATTTTGAGCCCTTTTGCAAGTTGGGTAGGTCCTAGGTATAGGGGAGACTCTGCCGGATTTTCGGCACGACTTAGGACGTATTTGGTCTTTTTCTTTGTTTGTATTGAGTCAAGTTTATTAAATGATTGTAATAAAATTGTCAGGTGAGCCGGGACAGCCTTCTTCCTCCGCCCAGCCGCCACAGTGATTGTCGTCAAGTCTGTGAGTAAAATATTAATTTTAATTGTAATTTCGATATTATTATATGTTCAGCATGCCCATGCATCACTTATATGCATATATTTATGTAGTTAAACTCTAGGCACGATTTATGATGCATTGATAACTGTTAAAGTGCTATGATGTTGTTGTGGTAATTTGGAGCAGTGTGCGTGCGTTGGCGTGCGTGTGATGTGGTGTGGACTATGGATAGGACGGGTAGTCACGGCTTGAGTTCTTCGCTGGGAACCCGATCCTTCGAGGGGTAGTCACGGCTTGAGTTCTTCGCTGGGACCCTCGATTTGGTTTATTAAGCGAAAGTCCGGCTTGAGTTCTTCACGGCACCAAAGTTGGATTTAAGAGAGTCGTATAGGGATCAGCTCCCATATGTTATGATTGATGCTACAGGGTGCGTGAGTGCTCCAAATTACCTTTTTGATGCTATGATGTGAATTTATTGCTGATGTTGCATTTCATTCCACAGGTTGCATGAGTTTTAGATAGTTATAGAGATTATGGTTAAAATTGATATTTTACTCTCTGAGTCGAACGCTCACTCCTGTTCAAACAGGAGGATATTTTTTGAGGTTAACCTGCTTTCTCCCTCGCAGGTCAATTATTACTGTTTGTATAAACTTGTTAAATCTTAGAATTTCCGCATGTGTTAGAAATGTTTATTTGATTTGGGTCTGTAAACTAAATTATTATTTTGGACCTGTAAACTTAATATTCTATGCATGTTTGATGGATTGGATGAGGGAGCTGAGCTCCTATTTATTTTTATACTGATGAGTATGTGGAGGGTGAGCTGAGCTCCCCAATGGATTGTTTATTGTGTTTACAGGTCGGGTGAGTCGAAAACTCCCCGTTGGAAAGTCCATTTTATGGCCGGACTCTGTCCGTTTGTTTTCTTGAAATTGGGCCCAAATGGGCCTTAGAATTGGGTAAATGAGTGCCGGTCCGGCCTATAGGTTGGGTCGTGACAGTGCAAATCAAAAAAATATTTAAGAACATTTAGGTGAAATGAAAATACTTGATGATAAAAAAGTGTTTAATTTGTATTAAATGTCTCATACGACATACTATATATATACAAACAAATGAAAATTATATAAATAAAAATTAATTTATAATTAAATATTATTTAATTGAAAAAAGATAACAAACATTCAAATTCAATTTTTATAACAGTAAAATATTTTCTATTTACTTAGCTGTTTCAATTAAATCTTCATAAATTGACCATAATGATAATAATAATAATAATAATAATAATAATAATAATAATAATAAGTATTAACTAATATTAGGAAAGTGAAATAAAAAGAATATTAAATTATTAATATAAAAAATAATACACATTAATTATAAATAAGTCAAATCTCTATATTTTATTTTTATAACTTTTTATATAAATTACACTTTTTGTCTCTCAAATTTTTTAATAAAAATTTCATAATAAAAAATATAACAATACAATAAAAATATTTATTAAAGATATGAAATAATTTAAGGTTGATTAAATTATATGATAGTTGATTAAAATATAACAAATTAATGATCAATTTTCTTTAAACTAATAGTCATCAATGATATTTTATTATTATTATTATTATTATTATTATTATTATTATTATTATTATTATTATTATTATGGAGGGTAACATGTGGCAAATAATATTTTTGTATAAATAAATTTATAAAAAAATAATATAAATAATTTTTAAATATTACATTTAATTATAAAATGTCTTAATTTTTTAAAAATTAAATTTAAAAAAAATAATAATTTAAATCATAAATATTAAAGTAGTATTATAAATAATAATAATAATTAAAAGAGAAATAAAAAATTTAAATAATAATTAGTATTTATAAAATAATATAAGTAATTTTTAAATATTATATTTAATTACAAAATGTCTTAATTTTTTTAAAATTAAATTTAAAAAAAATAATTTAAATAATAAATATTAAGATAATACTATAAATAATAATGATGATCAAAAAAGAAATAAAAAATTAAATATAATTAATATTTATAAAATAATATAAATAATTTTTAAATAGTACATTTAATTATAAAATATTTTAATTTTTAAAAATTAAATTTTAAAAAACATAATAATTTAAATAATAAATATTAAGATAGTATTATAAATAATAATAATAATAATTAAAAGATAAAATAAAAAAAATAAATAATAATTAATAAAAAAAATATTTATAAAATATCATACGTAATAAATTTTTTTAAAAAAATATGACATGTTTTTTTTTTAAATATTTCCAATGATCTGACAAGAATAACAATAATGCAAACGAAAAAACACTTGGTGATGTAATAAATCTACTATGGTATAATCGATCTCATATCAGCAAGTTTTGATATACTATTAATCAAGCACTCACAAGTTTCGAACTTGAAAAAAATAAAAAAAGACAAAACTTGCAGACATACCTGCAATTGCTTGCGTTTCTTGAGCATGGAACTGCCATGGGAAAGAGATGAGAGAAATGATGAAGAGCATTCATTGTTTCAAATTTCTTCTATCCGCCAAAGGGGATATGGTTTTAATTATTGGACATAAAATAATAATAATAATAATAATAATAAAAGAAAAAGAATATTAAAAAAGGACATAAATGTTGCACAATTTTCAACGTAGTTGACACGCAAACTTTAAATTTCCACATGGGCCGCAGACGCTAGTCAGTCACCTAATTTATTATTTTAATTTTATTTTAATCATTTTTATCGTTTATTTTGTTTGCAAATTAGAAAAATAAATAAATAAATATTATTTAAAAATCCTTCAAATTTTTGAATTTTTTTTTAATACAGTAGAAGTTTTAAAAAAGTAGAAGAACTCATGGAATTTAATAAATAAACAACTTTTTATCAAATAATTTTCAGATGAACTTGTGGTAAAATTCTCAACATTAATCAATGGACCGCTCTCGATCAATATTGACAATAGAAGTAGGTTGAATGTTCAAAAGGACCGCTCGAGATTTTAGACTGAATTGACTTTAAATTAAACAGGAACTAAATCGAAATTTATTAAAATGTATTGACAAAAGTTAGCTTTGATTTGGCTTAGTTAGATTTCGAGTTAAAATTAATTTAAAAAAAATGAAAGAAAAATTTAATCATTGAGTTTGATCAAAATTAAAATTAAACTGAAACTAGAGGAATTCTATAGATCATTATCTTGTGGGCATGCAATTTTGATTTGAAGTCTGACTAAAATTAAAATTAAATCGAAATTTTATATGATTTTTATTTGATTTTTTAATATTTTAATTATTATTTGATTCTCAGTACCTTAGTTTCAATTTAATTCAATACAGTTATAGTTTAAGTTTGATTCTTGAAAACCATTTTATGTAGTTATTTTCATTAAAAATCATAATTAACTATCATTTAAGTTTTTAACTATTTATTAATTATTTAATATTTAATTATAAGGTATTGCAAAAAAGAATTATAATATATATATATATATATATATAATTAATGATTAAATATGTTATATAATATAATAATGTGATTTAATATATTTATAATTAAAATTATTAAAAAAAGTAAAAGAATAAAAGATAATATTATATATAATTTTAACTATATAAATATATAATTATATTAAAAATATAAATATATTTTTAAAATATTAAAAATATATATATAATTAATTTTTAATTCGATTTTAATTTCAATTTGATGTAATATGATATGATTTGGATTTAAGTTTTAATAAAAAATAAGAATAAAATTAAAATATTAAAATAAATTTAATTTAATATAATTTTAATCAAACCAATATAATTTTAATCAAATCAATATAATTTTTAAATTTAATTTAGAATTAAAAAATCCTGCCAAGTCTTTTGTCATTGAGAATCAACACAATCTAATAATTTAGATTTTATTTGCTGAAACTGAATACATAAAATGATTTTATTATAATTATTAATTATAGTGAACTCATGCAGAATTTAGTATAATGAATAATTATAATGAAATCGTTATATATATATATATATATATATAAGATGTACCATAATTAACTACTTACAATAATATATAAAATTTTTCTAACAATGATTCTCTCTAATTTCTGAAATTTAAAACAATCAAAATTAGTGATTAACCAATTTCTTTGGTTTTCTCCCTTTCTCTCTGAGACACTGGACTCTTCCTTTGCTAGATACGCGATCATCCCCTGCACTTACCGAGCGGGGGATGGCTTTTCCTTCCTCTCGCCTGAATGTGGGTCTCTCCCTCACCACATTTGGATGGGGTTGTATATAAGCTCTGGTTTAACTTTTGTTTCGCACATCTTGAGGATTAACTGAGAGGATTTGCTTTTGATATTATGGGTGTGGTTTCATCTTTTGTATGTACTGATCTTCTCTACAGAGGATGGGTTATCTCGAGGACTGTAACATCCCGAATTTTTTTAATAATTATTTTATGTGTAAATTTTGATATTTTAATGTATTAAATATTATAGTATTTAATTTGAATTTTCTGAGTTTTTAAAATTAGATTTTTATTTTTTAAAATAATTAATTTTAATAATTTTTAAAAATTAATTTAAAGACTACGTGATAAGTTGAAAATATTTTTGAACTCTATAAATTTTTCTGAGTTTTGTATAATTTTTTTCAGAATTTTTTGGCCTCATTTTGGGTTTCAGAGCAGAATAAAAATTGAATTTCGAGTGTTCTGAATCGAACTAGCCAAATCAAATTAGACCAAATTAGACCAATCGAATCAGACCAGCTCTTTTCTTTTTTTTTTTCCTTCTCCTACGCGACTGGCCTCCTCCCCTTCTCTCTTCTTTTTCTCACTCCTCCCCCTTTCCCACAGCTGGCTACCACCTCCCCCACCTTCTCCCATTACCGGTGCATCACTAGCGCCCATCCCTCGCCATTGTTGACCCTTTTTCCAGCCAGAATCATGGCCTAAAACCTCCCTCTCTTCACGCGCGACCTTTCACTCTCCTTCACCGTTTCCGATGATTCCGGCCACCAATCAGACCTGGTCTTGTCCCTATTTTGTTCTACATCTCGAGAGCTTTTCACAGACACTAATTTTACAAATTTTCATTGAGCAGTTTGTGCGAATCGAGCTCAAGAAATTTTAGCCATTTTCTTCTTCTGGGCTAGATTTCCCTCAAACCGTGAACCCCACCAAAATTTCGAGACCACCAACGTATCCTACTCGTTGTGAGCTTTACAATGACACCAATTTAGAATTTTTCTGACATAGAAAATTTAATGGGTCCCATGAATTTATCAATGATTTTTTGGGTTTTTAATAAGTCTTTTTAATTAAATAAAAATTATATTCTAACTCCCGGTATTGTAGACTTTGAGTAGGTGTTTTCGTTTCGAAGAAATTTTATCAGCAACCGGGACTACAATTTCAGAGCAGATATGCGGGCTGTCGGACCCACTTTAGAAATGGGTCAATATTGCAATGTTTCCCATCATTTTCAAATGCCCCAGAAGCGTTTCAGTTGTCAAAATTAGTGCAGGTAAACCCGAACTCTAAATGTCCCTTTTTAAGTAATGTTGAGTTTAAAATAAAAATCTATAAAATATTCATGGGTAGTCAAAAAATTATAATTTCTATTGCAATAGTAAAATAGCATTGTTAAGGACTGCAGGACATAATTAAAGAATTTTTAGGGTTAATTTGGATAGTTTTTGTAAAATGCTAGTTTTAAACTTAATAGCTAAATTGTGTAAATATATAAGGTTTGGCTATTTTAACAGGCCCAGGAGGGGTATTATGTTATTATTGTATTGTGAGCCTGAGGCCTTTGGATTATAAAGTATTATTTGAGTTGTTTTATAGATTAGGTAGGTCCTACATACAGAAAAAACTTTTCTGAGTTTCTGGCAAAAAATTTAGGGTGTCTTTAATTCTTTAGTTTTTTGTTTGTTTCATTATTGATAAATTCATGAATATGATTGTTTAGGTGATCCGAGTCAATATTCTTCCTCTTCTCAGCTGCGCCCTAGTGACTTTTGAAAAATCAGTGAGTTGATATTGATTTTATTTGTAATTTTAATATTATTAATTTATAGGCAAGGCATACTTATGCATTCGCTTATAAATATGTATATAAATAGTTAAATGCTAGGCACGTTCATATGTTGCATATGTTAATGAACTTGATTGTGGATGTCGCCTTAAGGTAATTTGGAGCTCTGTGTGTGTGTGTGTTAGTGTGGGTATGGTATAGATGTGGATATGGCAGGACGGGTTGTCGCAGTTGGAGCTTGACTCGCTAGGACCCGATCCTTACATATAGATAAGTCGGAGTAAGCACGACTTTGAGTTAATCTCGTTACCCCCCGCACTTGGATTATTAAGTGAAAGTCCGGCCTGAGTTGACCTCGCTGGCAGGTATTAGATAAAGAAAGTTGTATAGGGGATCAGCTTCCATACATGTATTGATGCGATACATGGATCTGTGCATGTTTTAAATTATCTTTTGTGCGAATATTGTTTAAATTGTTTGAAACTATGTGAATGTATTACATTTCATACATAGGGATGCATTAGATTTAGATAGTTATAGAAATTATATTTAAAATCAATATCTTACTCTCTGAGTAGAATGCTCACCCTATTCAACTATTTTTCCTCAGGTGACAGGTAGATTTATTGAGATTAACCTACATTTTTTCTTGCAGGTTTAACCAAAAACATTTAAATTTACTTTTATTGCCTTTTGTTTAACTCTAGAACTCCGCATGTACCAATAGTTGTATTTTTCTATATGAAGTTGTAATAACTTAAGTTTTTTAGAGTTGTAAAAGTAATTATGTGAGATTGCATGGATGTATGTAACATTTACTACCGTCGATGGAGGGAATTGAGCTCCTAAATGTTGATTTATCTGTTTTGAGGATTGTAAGAGTGAGCTGAGCTCTCCAGATTTTTAATATTATGTATTACAGGTTGGATGAGTTAATGCTCCCCGTTGGATAATCCAATTTATGGTCGGACTGTATCCGTTTATTTTCTTAGAATTGGACTATTGTATTAGATTTTATGAATGTATTAGAAATAGTTAGGTTTACGACAGGCTTCGGAGGCCTTATGCCAATCCAAGTCCTAGTATCGGTCTGGCCTAAAAATTGAGTTGTGACAAGGACGTTCATGGCACTGTTTTTTATGGTGTCCCAGTCACTTAAAGCCTATATAAGAGTGAGATTGGCTAGAGCACTGCCATCCTCCCTTGCATTTTTGGCTTCCGTGGTTCCAAAACTTTTGTTTTTTTCTTGCTCGATCTACCTTGTTGCTTGTTCTTTGAGGTGTATTTTGACTTGGGCCCTTCTATTTCAGGCATGATAAGTCGTTTGTGGCCCTAGCATTGCTTCAATATTGCTCTGTCTCTTCAGAATGCTTGGTCGATCGATGATAAAGGCAACAACTTTCTATATCCTTTGGGTCTCCTTGACCACTAGAGAGCTCTTAATCTGATTAGTGTGGGAAGTTCCTTTTGTGCCTTATCTGGCCTTTGAACCCTTCCCTTTCATTCCTGGCAATCCTTGGTCGTGGATGATTTGTTTAAGATGGTGGTGATGTGGCGGCATCAAGAAAGCTGTGGGAGTCTCTGTTGTAACCCTAAGTCTTTTCTTTATGCTTCATGAGTTGGGTTTCTTGTTGGGGCTTGATTAGTTTAATAGGGCTAAACTTTTCCTTTATAAAACCGTGCAAGCTTGTTTGTCTATGGGCTTGTATACCTTATTTTTCTAATTAATCTAATATTTCTCTATCTTTTGGGGAAAAAAAAAAAAAAAACACTTTGTAATTCGGTTTTTCCATTTTTCTCCTTGATCCCAAGTTAATAAGTGCTCCCAAGAAGCCCATGCATACTCATATAAACAACAAAACCCCACACCCAGCATAGCACAATGATTCTCTTGTATTACCTCATTAAAGCAATTGCAAATTCTGCAAATCTTTATGCCTTCCTTCTTGTTCTTATCTTAAACCTTTCTTCTTTCCCATCTTTAACATGGGCTGCCACTGATGTTTCAGTTTATGAATCCTTCCTCCAATGCCTGCAAAACAACACAAACCCACAAGACAACATCTCAGAGATTGTCTATTACCAGACAAACGCATCTTACACTTCAGTTCTTGAAGCCTACATTCGAAACGCCCGCTTGATTAACTCCACAACCGCAAAACCAAAACCACTAATCATTTTAACCCCTAAACAGATTTCCCATGTCCAAGCCTCTGTTATCTGCTCCAAAAAGGTTGGTTACCAACTCAAAATCCGCAGTGGCGGCCATGACTATGAAGGGATTTCTTATATCTCAGACCATCCCTTTTTCCTTCTTGATATGTTTAATCTTCGATCTGTTCAAGTAGATGTTAAAAATGAGTCTGCTTGGGTTCAGACTGGCGCTACTCTTGGTGAACTTTATTATACAATCTGGCAGAACAGTAAAGCTCACGGATTCCCTGCTGGGGTTTGTCCTACAGTTGCTGTTGGTGGGCATTTTAGTGGGGGTGGTTATGGGAACATGTTGAGGAAATATGGGTTGGCGGTGGATAACGTGCTTGATGCTCAAATAGTTGATGTGAATGGAAAGCTTTTGGATAGAAAGTCAATGGGTGAGGATCTTTTTTGGGCAATTCGAGGGGGTGGAGGGGCAAGTTTTGGAGTAATAATCTCTTACAAGATCAAGCTTGTTCTTGTTCCTGAGATTGTTACTGTTTTCAAAGTTGAAAGATACATTGAAGAGGATGCTACTGATGTTGCCCATAAATGGCAATTTGTTGCTCCGAAAACAGATAATGATCTCTTCATGAGGATGCTTTTGCAGCCAGTAACCTCCAAGACAAAGAAAAAGGAGAAGACCATTAGAGTATCGATTTATGCTTTTTATTTAGGAAACGCTGATGCTCTTGTGTCTTTATTGGGCAAGGAATTCCCTGAATTGGGGTTGAAGAAGGAGAATTGCAACGAGACGAGTTGGATTCAGTCAGTTGTCTGGTGGGCTAATTCCATCAATATAACATCCCCTAAAGATCTGCTTGATAGAAATCTTAACTCGGCCAATTTCTTGAAGAGGAAATCAGATTATGTGCAGACACCAATATCAAAAGATGGGTTGAATTGGATTTTTCAGAGAATGATTGAATTGGGAAAAACTGGGTTAGTTTTCAATGCTTATGGTGGAAGAATGAATGAAATTCCTGCCACAGATGCTCCATTTCCACATCGGGCTGGGAATTTGTTCAAGATCCAGTATTCAGTAAATTGGCAACAAGCAGGAAGCACAGCAGAGAACGAATACTTAACTCAGATAAGGAAGCTTTACAGCTATATGACCCCATTTGTGTCCAAAAACCCAAGAAGTGCATTCTTGAACTACAGGGATCTTGACATTGGTGTGATGGAATCTGGTAAAAACAGCTACGAAGAGGGTAGTGTTTATGGGTTCAAGTACTTCAAAGGAAACTTCGATAGATTGGTGAAAGCGAAGACTGCAGTTGATCCAGAGAATTTCTTCAGGAATGAGCAGAGCATCCCTACTCTTCCAAGTAAGGCATAGAAGATTTTAGTAGTGATTAACTACTAGAAACACTTGATTATGTTTTGCATTGTAATTCAAGTAATTGTGATATATTTATAGGATGCCTGATATAATATCTTTAATATAGTTTGTTAATCTAGCAAGAATGTGAGCCATAATTATCTTTTATTAATTTTTTTTGTATGTTCTTAATTTATAATAAATTTTAATTTAATAATATTAAAATTATCTGAATTCGAATTTTAATCAGAGCCTAATTCAATATTATCCTGTATAGGCTACGTGGGTCATTTAGTTACAATCTCACTTCCTGCTAGATGAGCTAAATATCCTGCATAATAGGAGATGGAGTGCTTTACGGGTGCAGATTTTTTCTTTCTTATGATAGAAAAGAAAATTTTGGCTTTTTCTTTGGGAAAATTCAACGAATTTCTAAAATTTTCTTAATTTTTAATGTATTTGCAAAAGCGTTTAATAATGAGAATTGGTTGATTTTTTTTTTTTCTCCATTCATTAATGCTACATATCCTACGAGTTGGGCCACACACATCAAGACACCACATGGAAGACAGCCTGTGAGCCAATTTATGCTCACACAAACAACTTGTCTGTCAAATGTACAACCTTTTTATCTCATCAATCGACAGGCAATTGCCTAACGTCAAGTTTTAACCTGAAAACGACAATTGTCATTGCATGTCGATGTCGTCGTCTGCGCGTCCCCTGAGGTTAATGACAACAATTTCCAGTCCCCCTAACTGCGTTTACTGATTGTGCCTGAGGTGTGTGATGCTAATGGAAGAACAGTAATTCTGCCACTCGTCAGTGCTTACTAAGTTCTCTGCCTCAGGAACTTCCATGTAATCCATGAATACAAATGTAATAAATCGGATCTGCTACTGGTTTGGGGTTTGTAATTAGCCTGTAGAAGATGGAATTATAAAGGACTCATGCTTGAAAGAAAAGTGTATTACTCCATTTGTTTGCTGTTCTAGTGATTTTGTGTTTTTGCTTGTGGCAGGAGACTACTCAGGCGTAGACGTGAACAGGCATTCAAGTTCCGTCGTTAAGCTAATAGGAGTAATGATATATTTACTCAGCTTTTCTTGAAGGATTTCATGGTGATGAATTTTTGTCCTGTAAGGACTCCAAAAGGCTTATACATGAAAGCAGGTTTTGTCCTTTTTTATTTTTTTTGGAAAAAACACAAACTGCAAAGAAACAAGCTTAAACTAAGCAGCTTCTGGGAAAAGTCACACCGCAGATATCCTGGAGAAGATGGCTGGACAAACCATGCGGAGGTTCGAAGTTTGCCTTTGTAGAAGGAAAGTAGGTTTTGTCTTTTATAATTTCCATGGGAAAAAAGAAGATAATTTTAAGGAGTTGCTATTTGTAGATGGGAAAATATTCAGCATAAAAAAGAAATGGAAAATTTGCATTATAATTAAAAAAAAATGGAATTATCATTTTTTATTATGGTAATATTCGAAGCAAAATAGACTGCTAGAGATAGTTGTTCGCATGCTTGTGTGCGCCTATCATAAGAGAGGCTTTGTTGGATGTGATTCATGTATGGGTGGATTAAGCTTAGTTTGGACCAAGTGCAATAAGACCTAACTTACAAGGCCGAAGCCTCACACAAGAGAAAGAGATTAAACCCGGGGTTGCTGGGTTGGGTAGGCACGAAGACCCATAATAGTCATGGAGACTAACCCATCACTGCAGATGTTTGTTTCTTTTTGGTTGAAATTAAAATTTAATTATTGTTGTATACTAATTTGAGAATCAAGTCCTAATCATATCCAAAATAAATAAAGAAAACCCCAACAGTTTGTCTCTGCAATCAGTGATCACCATTTTCAAACAAATACCTACTAGGCCTTCCAATGGAGAAGGCAGTTATGCATAAGGCGGACTAAAATCTTATCGAAAATGTGCAATTTCTGAACATTTTGGCACCATTTCTGAATTTGTTACCTAACACCATTGGAATCGTGGAAGCCCCAATAACTTTGATATTTTGGCATTAACTTTGTGCAGTTCTTGACTTTCGTTTTTAATGTTGACCCAACTGCTCTAGTGCCCATCATTATCCCAATACTACGCATTTAAGGTGAGAAAGTATCACTCTCATATCGATAAATTATAATGAAATATCAAGAGAGATAGCTAGTAAAATTTGAACTTTCAATTTAATAAAAATGTTAATTGAGTTTTATTAACTATTTTACTGGGTTGGTAAGATTAGAGTCACATTAATAGAATAGTGTAGTGGTCATCACATGCAATGAACAAACAATTAGTCATATAAGAAAATCATTACTTGTTAATTTTAAGGTAAGTTAATAAAATTCTTTAATGTAGGAGCTAAATGTTAAATTCAACGTGACCTGTGAAATCCATAAACAATTGACAGAGAGTGTGTGATCTTCATGCGTTGGCATTGGGAAAGGAATCTATGACTAAGAAATACTCCCACTTAATTTGAATAAGTGGACATAATTTAAATAAGGGCATAAAAAATTAATCTGGTTGGAACCCTTAAAACTAATCGTTGATACTGCTTGCTTACATAAATGCTAGACTTTGTATGATGTAAGCACATACGTGGATTTGAAAATGGACCACTATATATATGGAATGGAAAGTGGTACACGAAGACCCAAAGGTGGAAGGTTGGATAAATTTTGATAATTGTATCTGAATTTATCTAGTTGTAATATTATAGTTTATAATTTAAAAATATAACATAAAATCTCATTAACTTTCAAATTATATATAGTAAAATCTCTTTAATCTCTAATTATCAATTTTTTAGTTAGACGTTGACCTGTATAGTTTCAGCATGAAATTTAGTCAGTATTTTTTTTTTCTCTCAAGTCATGTGTAAATTAAATCCTTCTTCTCTCAATAGACAGAATAATTTTTAATGCGTAAAAAAAATAATTTTACATTTTATATAAGAGATGAGAGAGAAATATTGACTAAGCGCTATGCGGGAGTTATTCACATCAGTTTTTAACTGAAAAATTAATAATTGAAAGTCATAGGAATTTTACTGTATTAAATTTGAAAGTTTAAGGGGCTTTATGTTACATTTTAAAGTTAAAGGATTATAGTATTATAACTATATAAGTTCAGGAATAATTATTGAAATTTATCCGTAAAAGATTTGAAAATTGATTCACTTCAAAAGATTTCTCAATTGAAGAAAATTTAATCAAATTTTATATCTAATATAATTTTTTTTATCTCACATATTTTCTTACGTATAAACATAAATATTTAAAGTGTGAAATTTATAAATATAAATATATATATCCGGAAATGATCAAATATTAAAATAACATAAATTTTAATGTTAATGCAAAAAATAAATTAATCGAATTTAACTTAATCTCAAAAATTAATTAAGGAGAGAAAAATTATCCAAATAATTTTTTATTTTAAATTAATATGAGATAATAATCGGTGTGTTCCATAAAGTTGGCTAGTGAATGTAATTTGAAATATTATTGTGCATAAGAGATATTAATAATTAATTTTGTATTATTAATTATTATTTATTTATAATAAACTGCACAACATACTATCCACCTGTCATCCACATGATCATTATGCTTCTCTCTTTGTATCTTTCAAAAACGATTAAAAAAAATACTCTCCTTCATATATATATATATATATATATATATATATATATATATATATATATATATATATATATATATATATATTCCTCTTCATCGTCACTTTAAAAGGGTAAACAGCGTACAAAGTAATCAAATCTCTTCTTTAAACCGATCTTTACACCCGTTATGTAACCAAAGTAATAATCTATTTCATTAATCCTTAATAAAATATACAAAAGCTGATACAATGTGATTAATATATATCTTAAAAAAATTACAAAGAAAGGGCAATTTTCAATTGATTGAATGAGGAAAATATACTGAAATTAGAGCCATGCCCATAAGGCTTTTTAATATGAAATTGACACTTACTCCATGCCCCCATACTCATTTTCAATTCAACAAACACCTGCTTGTTAGTTGTTATTCTCTCTTTAGTTTTTTTTTTTTTTTTTTTTTTTTTTACAATGAGCTGAATTTGAATTCGAACTCGAGATTTTATAATATTAAAAACTAAAATTTTAAACTTGGCTCGATCAATGAATCAATGAAAATAAAGTGTTAAGAGTTTAAGGTTCAAACAGAATTGAACAACGATTTAATCAATATAATATTAAGTATATTACAAAATTATTAATTTGTTTAAAATTAATAATAAAATTTATGTATTATTATAATTAATAGTATAATATATTTTATAAATAATAATTAAAATAAATTTATTTAAATTTTAATACATAAGTAATTATTTAAAATTTTTATTTAAATTTTTAAATGATAATATTTTACAATAAAAATACTTAAAATAAAATTTTTATAGTAATAAATTTATTCAAATTAATGTTAATATATTAAAATTTTATAAAACAATAAAAAAGGAAAACTAAAATAAAAAGTAATTCAAGTTAACACATGAATAATACAAATTATTAGTAACATTAATTATTTAAAATAGATTTTTTTTTTCAATTTTCATATATATATATATATATATAGGGAGATGTAACATAAAGACATTGGGTGGCTGAAGTGGTAAATGCTCTAAAAGTTTATTCTCTAATAAAGGATTGAATTCCAATGCTCTAGTTGTCTGTTAAACTGGTTCAATCAATTGATTCAGTCTAATTCTTAAAATCACATTAAAAATTATTTTAATAATATTAAATTAAAATTTATTAGTCTTTTTTTTTCTCCTTTTCTTTTTATTGCTTTAATTAAATCTTTAAATTAAAGTTGCTTCAATCATGATCTACAGTGTATTTATTCTGGATTATTATTTTTATATATTCCTATAAGATACAAATTAACAATGATGAAGGGCAAGCCCGTGAAATATCCACTTCTCTATCACGTTCATAATATATGTTTATCCAAAGGGGTAATTTATTAAAAAAAATATCTATTAACTTATTTATTAAATTTAGTATAGGTACCTAATTTTAATTTATATAAATAAAATCACTTACTTTTCATAATATTAATAATAATATTGAAATAAAAATTAAAATTTTGAATTTTGAAGTTCGTCACCAATCAAAATTGCTAAACTTTTCAAAATTAAAATCGAAAAATTCATGACTGACATTTTAATTATTTTTAGTATTGTGGGAAATTATATTAATGAAATTTAAATCCTAAAGCTAATTTGTAATAAGTATTATTTTGGCCATTGGACATAAAATATTAAATGTTTCAGCGATTTTTTAGTTTTATCCAAACGTTTTAATTTTATATTAAATATTTTAACTTTTCATATTGAGTGTATTTATAACTAAAGTCTAAAATTAATTTTAAAAAACTTATAGTTATGTTAATCAAATATTCTAAACTTAAAAGTATGGCAACGAAATATCGTAAAAAAATTTTATACTTTAATAATTAAGCTGATTAATTATTTTTAAAATTATATAAAAAAATGAGTTTATTTAAAATATATATAAATAAATAAATTTTTATATGTTTAAATAATAAAATTTAAATTTCGGGCATTTAATTATTATAATTTTAATTTAATAAATAAAATTTAAATTTTAAATGAAATTATAAAATCACACAAATATTTTATATTTTATCTCCAATTGTCCTATTATTCTTCATCACTCGAGTGAGTGCGAGGGACCGCGCGGTAAGGTTGACGTTCTAATTAGAATGGCGAAAGCTTGGCCCGTGAAGGATCCACTTCTTAATGACGTTGATGTTATAAAAGCATGTTTGTTTCTTTTTAAATTTTAATGGCTATATTTATCTATTTCTAGATTTTTTGTTACTGTATAATTTCATATAAGAGATTAATATAGTATTAGTGTTTCACTGTATAATTTCTCAATAAAACGGGGTTTGCTTGTGATTGATTTGATGTGGCTCTTTTAGCTGATGTTTCTATTCTGTTTTCCGACGCTTTTCCTTGAATTATCAGTAGGCTCTGATAATTCTTCTACTCAATTACGAATAAAAGCTGCTTTTAATATATTTATTTATTTTATAATAATTAATAATTAAATATATGAATTTTATATATTTTTATTTTAAATATATAATAAATTAAAAAAAAATTATTGTTATGAAAGTGTACATATTCTTGAGATAGAAATCGACGATATACGCAGGATTGGCCTCCTTATTTTACTTTGATTTCAATGTGAAGTTGGCAAAGGATGTGAAGCACAGGAGTTGGGCATGAGTAAGAATTTGAATGAACCAAACTTGGTGCAAACAACTTGCTTGCTGTGTGGTCTTGGTTGAGCTAATGCGTGTAAGCAAAGAAGGAAACATGGTCTGACCAATTTTTATTAGTCCATGACATGAATCTCATCTTTCAAATTATGTCTACCTTATTTGACTTGGAAGTTATTCTTTTACTTATATATCACTCACCCTTTTCAATTTCAATCTCTATACTTACTTAAATATAAGTCAATTTATGCACATAAGTTATATTTACTTAATTTTTTATAAGAAAAATTATTGTTTAAGTTCGTAGACTCAACGTAATATGTATTATAAGATTTATATATAAAATAAATAAAATTTATATATTTTTATATTAGATTCTCGATAAATTATGTCTAAATAAATTTTTCTTTTCTTGTAAACTTTAAAGCACTCTATATATTCTAATATTATGTATAGAAAGAAAATTGTTTCTTGCTGCTTTCTCTAATTCTATTAAAATCCAATGTTGAATTTTAATTAGTCATTGAAATTACATATTTGAACCTTAGTTAGGGTTCAATAAAAAAAAAATTATAAGTACTTCAGTCTTTTCTCGATTTTATTAAATTTCTTGAAGAAAATGAGTCGTTGAAATTGAAATACTTAATTTTTTTTTTAAATTATATGTGACTTACTGCTTCTCAAAAGGTTTCTCATCCTCGTAATGCTTTAATTCGAGCACATTTAATTTGAAAAGTTTTAAACATGTATATTAGAAGTTTTTTAAAAAAAAAAAAATTTAAAGAACCTGAAAGTTGTAAATAAGACAGTACTTGGACGAAAAATGAACTTCTAAGCTGCCTTAACTTGACGTTAGGATTAACTCAGTTACAGGGTCATTAACTGATCTTAGAACCTCTATAAGATCTGTGTAATTCCACTATCTTCAACACAAGCCAAGGCCACAAAGAGCCTTCAAACTCAAGATGGTTCCTTCAATTTCTTTCGTTCTTTCTGTACTTATTATCCTTGTGCTCTCACCTTCCTGTTCACTTTCCTTTCCAATTCGTGATAGTTTTCTCCAATGTCTCATTGTCAATTCTGAAATTGTTATTCCTTTCTCCATTGCCTTTTACACGCCTGACAATTCTTCTTTCTCTTCCTTTTTACAGTCTTCTGCTCAAAATCTCAGGTACTTGTTGCCTTCTGTGCCAAAGCCTGAGTTCATATTCACACCTTTGCATGAAACCCACATCCAGGCTGCTGTTATCTGCTCAAAACAGCTTGGAATCCACCTCAGAGTCCGTAGTGGAGGCCATGACTATGAGGGTCTCTCTTATGCTTCTGAAATTGAAGCACCTTTCATTGTTGTAGACCTTTCAAAGCTTCGTTCTGTTACGGTTGATATTGAAGATAACAGCGCATGGGTTCAGGCTGGTGCCACAATTGGTGAAGCTTACTATAGAATTGCTGAAAAAAGCAAAACTCACGGATTCCCAGCTGGTCTTTGCTCCAGTTTAGGCGTTGGTGGACACATTACAGGCGGTGCTTATGGTTCCATGATGAGGAAGTATGGTCTTGGTGCTGATAATGTCATCGATGCTCGTATAATTGATGTCAATGGCAGAGTTCTTGACCGACAAGCTATGGGAGAAGATCTTTTTTGGGCTATTAGAGGAGGTGGAGGAGCTAGCTTTGGAATCATTGTTTCTTGGAAACTAAATTTGGTTCCTGTACCCGCAACTGTGACAGTTTTTACAGTTACTAAGACCTTGGAAGAAGGTGCCACTAAATTGCTCTACCGGTGGCAGCAAGTTGCACATAAGCTCGATGAGGACCTCTTCATCAGAGTCATAATACAACCGGCTACAGCTGGGAACAGCACTGCAAGAACTGTAACAACTTCCTACAATGCCCTGTTTCTTGGAGATGCCAGCAGACTCCTCCATGTAATGCATAAAAGCTTCCCTGAATTGGGTTTGACAAGAAAAGATTGCACAGAAACAAGCTGGATCAAATCAGTGCTATACATTGCTGGCTACCCAATCACAACACCTCCAGAAGTTTTACTGCAGGGGAAGTCTTTATTCAAGAACTATTTCAAAGCCAAATCAGATTTTGTCAAAGAACCCATTTCTGAGACAGCTCTCAAGGGTCTCTGGAAAAGGTTATTAAAAGAAGAAAGTCCATTGATGATATGGAATCCATATGGTGGAACGATGAGCAAAATTTCCGAATCTGAAATTCCTTTCCCTCACAGAAAGGGAAACCTGTTCAAGATCCAGTACTTGTCAACTTGGCAAGACGGAGAAAAGAGTGCTGCGAAGCATATGGATTGGATTAGGAAGCTTTACAACTACATGGCACCATATGTTTCCATGTCTCCAAGAACTGCATATGTAAATTACAGGGACCTTGATTTGGGCATGAACAAGAAGACAAACACTAGCTTTATTGCAGCTACTGCTTGGGGAAACAAGTACTTCAAGGACAATTTCAACAGACTGGTAAAAGTGAAGACCAGAGTAGATCCTGATAACTTTTTCAGGCATGAACAGAGCATCCCACCACTTCCCGTTTCCCTGAGAAAAAGAAGAGGAAGAGGAGGAGGAATGAAGGACTAGAGATTAAGATTAGCTTGGTTGGAGCAGCGCTTGTCCCCAGATTGCCCAAGGAAAGGGGAATAATAATTTTCACAGAAAATTTATTATTATTATATTATTGTGGTCTAAAGTACTGTTGTTCAAAATTAGCTATTGTAAGGTTTTTGTTGAACAAGATACTTTGCTTTCTCTTGCTCTATTTTTTTGCTTAAAAGCTAATGATTTTCTCCTTTAGATTGTCCTCTTGATTGATAAAAATAAATTTTAAAATTTTAAAGAAAAGTATTGTAATCAAAATTATATGACAAAATATTAAAATTTTCGTAGAACAAAATTTTTTATGGGAACAAGATTGATGATAATGCTAAATTAGACTTTTTAATTTATTTGCTGTGAGCTGAGGGAAGATTAATATTAACTTGTTATTGTTGTTAATTGGAAATTAACTTCAACACTGATACTGAAAATTGAGTAGCAAGTGTTTGCTGGATAGCTTCAACGCACTGGTAGAAGTGAAGTGAGTGTCAAGCATTTGAAGATTGAATATTAAAATTGAATTAATAATTTCATTTAATAACTCAATTTTTTAAATCTTATTTTTAATTTCAAATTCTACCAGTTCCTCTAAGCAGCAATTAAGCATCGAGAAGACTTCCTCCTTGCACAGGAAATCCAACCAGGACGCCATTCTAGGTCTGCTATTCCTATGTGTATATGGACAGTTCCATCTCCCGGAGTTGTCAAAACCAATTTTGATGCAGGATTAAAAAGATCATAGCCATGGATCTTAATGGCCACACTCATTCTCGTCGGGTAAAGGGCATCACTGATCCAATTCTTTTGGAAAACCTTGCATGTAGGGAGGCTGTCCGCTTAGCAAAAGCTAGAGGCTTTAGACATGGGGTGAAGGTGATTGCATCTCAGTAATTCAAGCTGTCTATGGCTCTACACCTCCTTTGGCGATTCAAGGCATCAAAGCAGATGTTCTTAGTTTATCCTCAGGAGCTGAAGACTTTCTATTTCAGTTCATTAAACGTGAATGAAATTTGGCTGCTCACAGCCTAGCTGCCAAAGCACTCAATGCTGAGTCCTTTTTATGTAATCACTTGGCTCGATTCTTGTTTGTATTTTCGGATATGCCTCCCTAAGGTTTTCAATGAAATATCTATTTGACAAAAAAAAAGAAGAGAAAATGACAACTTTCAAACCTGATTGCCAAACGAAATAAAAAACAACACGCACTTGAACTGATAAGATATCATTTTCCTCTTTATTTGTTGAAATCTTCGCCTTCTTGTTTCCATAAAAACTACTATTTAGCAAGAAGCCGGCTTTACAAGATCTCTTCTTGAAAAATTCCTTCTAATCAAAGGCTTTACAAGATCTCTTCTTGAAAAATTCCTTCTAATCAAAGACAAAAACAACTCAAATATATACATATCAAACTTCTTTTCTAAGCATAATCCAAAGTGAGGCATAAAAAGATCGAAATGAATAGCGTTTTCAAAGCATTTCTATCTCTGCTTTTAATTATTTCATGCGCAGATTCTAGTCCAATCCATGAAAACTTTATCAAGTGCATGTCAACCCAATTCAATGCCTACACCAGATCTTTTGAAATCATCTTCACTCCTCGATCCTCTCTATATTCACATCTTTTGCAATCATCTCAACAAAATTTGAGATGGGTAAACTCCACAACTTCAAATAATCCTCTTCTCATTATCACACCATTCCATGAATCAGAAATCCAAGCAGCTGTTCTTTGCAGCAAGAATCAAGGCTTACAAGTTAGAGTCAGAAGCGGTGGCCATGACTATGAAGGCTTATCTTATCTAAGTCAGACCCCATTCATCATTATTGATCTCATGAATTTTCGATCGATAGAAGTTGATATTGCAGATGAAACAGCATGGCTTCAGTCTGGTGCTACACTCGGTGAGCTTTACTATGCTATTGGCAAGGAAAGTAGAGTTCATGCATTCCCAGCAGGGTTATGCCCTACTGTTGGAGTAGGCGGGCATTTCAGTGGAGGGGGGTTTGGTACCTTGCTGAGGAAATATGGACTTGCAGCCGATAATGTCATCGATGCTTTCTTGATCGATGTTAATGGAAGAATTCTTGATAGAGAAGCAATGGGAGAAGAGTTGTTTTGGGCTATTAGAGGAGGTGGTGGAGCAAGTTTTGGAGTCATTCTTTCCTGGAAGATCAAGCTGGTTAAAGTTCCACCAACGGTGACTGTTTTCACTGTTTCGAAAACTATAGAACAAGGTGCTACGAAGCTTGTCCATAGGTGGCAATACATTGCAGACAAGCTACATGAAGATCTCTTTATCAGAATCATCATTCAAAATGTTGGTGGTGATGCAGGTACAAATCTAAAGACAGTCCAAGCTTCCTTTAATTCACTGTTTCTTGGAGGAATTGACAGACTAATACCATTGATGAAAAAGAGTTTCCCTGAATTGGGATTGAAAGCCGGTGATTGCACACAAATGGCTTGGATTGAATCTACCCTATACTTCGCAGGATTCCCCAGAGGAAGCCCCCTGGAGGTCTTACTTGACAAGACTCAACTATACAAAGCCAACTTCAAGGCAAAATCTGACTATGTAACAGAACCTATACCCGAAGGTGTATTCAGAGGTATATGGAAGAGATTCTTGGAGGAAGAGCTAGTGTTCATGATAATGGATCCTTATGGTGGAAGAATGAATGATATATTAGAATCAGAAATTCCATTTCCCCACAGGAAAGGCAACTTGTACAACATACAATACCTGGTGAAGTGGGAAGTGAATGGAGTTGGGGAATCAAACAAGCATGTACGCTGGATCAGGATGCTTCACAGGTATATGACGCCATATGCTTCCAAGTCTCCAAGATCTGCCTATCTTAACTATAGGGACCTTGACTTGGGGAGTAACAAGGATATCAACACAAGCTACTTGGAGGCTAGTGTTTGGGGTGTGAAGTACTTTAAGGGCAATTTCAAGAGGTTGGTCCAAGTGAAAAGCAAAATTGATCCTCACAATTTCTTCAGAAATGAACAGAGTATTCCTTCCCTTCATGAATAAGGGAAATGGAAAATCAAACTCATATGCTGGAGGAAAGTTTTCTTTTCCCTCTCCAGGTTTTTCTTCTAAACTGAATTCAACATGAAGAACACAGTTAACAAGCAAAAAAACAAAACAGTATGAAGGGCAGATGGACATTGAGTTGAGATGGTATTTTGTTTTTCAAGGATAAATCACAAAAATTCAATGTTTGCTAAAACTTACATTTGAATCCTTCAGAAAAAAAAAAAAGAATCTAAATGATTCCAACCTTTTAATTTAGCTAAATTCTAATCTCTGTATTCTCATTGGAGAAAACTCATTAAATAGTAGACCCCATAAAATTTGCTACATTGATAGTTCAAATGTATAATAAATACTTTCTATTGTGAATGCCTCACCCCAGACGGGAAAAACATGGTCAGAGTAGCTTTACATTCACCTTGTAACTACAGCAGCAGACTGTAAGAGGCAGATCGACAAGGACTGTTGCTCCTTGCCTAATGAAGAAAACCAATTTCTTGTAAGATCAGTAAAAACAGATCAACTTGCAACTTCTGGAATCTTCAAATCACTCTGGATAACATCTTCGAAGTTGAGAGACATAAGTCCTAGTAAAGAAGTAACGGCAGCAATTTGAATAGGAAAAGATGCTCTGAAGCTAGCATCCAGCAAAAGATAACCAGATAATTTACATTTCAAATTCACAACTTCCTTATCCTTGTAACCACAAGCAGCAACTCCAAGCCTGAATATAATAACACAGTTGATTAAATAATCAAGTCAAACACAAAAACAATACAAGGTAAACCAATAAGTTCACGAATTTCAATGGTAACAGTGTAAGGCCTAGGATAACAGAAGGTTCCATTATGATCTGCGTTCTATATGTTAGATCAGGAAATTTTGACTAATAATAAGAAGTGGTTTAATCCAAATCACCACGTTTCATAAATTTCCCTTTTTTTTTGGGAGGGGGGAATCTTAAATACTTTGAGATTGTGATCAAGCAGAGACAATCATCTTTCAAAATTGTCTGTCGAAACCATGGTAAGCATCAAAACATACGATACAAATGATCATGACAAACATACCTCCCAAGCTGACCAAGGAGAACAACTACTGCAACAGCAAAGTCATTTAGCCACGATCTTTCCAAAATTTCCAGAAATAAGGGGATAATTTTACCACGTCCACTCACAGCTCTGCATATGGACAAGAGAAAGAAATGCAAAATGTCAGGTAAAATTTATGCTAAGTCTCCCATTACCGTGCAAATCAAAGAAAGCTACAGAAATAGTGGAGAAGAAAATTAAAAAAGCATTGCAATTTCCCAGGATTCATTTTTCTTTGACTGGTAAATTAAATAAAACCATTGCCTAAATCTATGAATATACAGTATAACGTTTTAGATCTTGCACAGAACTTGGTCATTACATAAATTAGGGAACATATTTAAGCTTGTCCTCTCTTAGAAAATAGATTAATAAATAAAATTCAATCATTTGAATTATTCAAAGGAATAATCAGCACTCAGAAGGATCTATGCTCAAGCAAAAGCAGGAATTAAACCAAATGGCCTATAATTAACTCTGAACCAAGATAGTTAAAAATATAATGAAACTGTAGGCAACCATCAGATTGTACTCCAAAAAATAAAAAGGTGCATCTAATATAAACTCGATCTTATTTAAGAACAGGCCTAACAGACCTCAGATCAAATATTTATTTTGAGATCCATGCATAATCAATTAAAGCATGCATATGCACATCAGTGAAATAATTAGTGCACGAATCTCGGTGTAAATATATGATCTAAGAGCTACTAAACTTCTTATACAAGATTGAGCTTATATTAGTTGCAGCCAGAACTTAGGCACCTTACCTAGGAAGCCTCCAGGAACCACAGCTCTGTTTTATGGAAACCAAAGGGAAGACCTGTGCTTTGCCCCAAGGAAAAGAAAACCCAAAGGAAAATGCACCTGCATTTGATCAATAAACTGGTGGAAAACGCTATATGCATAAATAAACCAAAAAAGAACAAAAAAGCCAAATATCCTCAATGAAGTGGCTAGAAAAATACTCAAAAGCATAAGAAGTTGCAATTATAAATTGGATTGAATTAGCAAGAGGAACAGAAGAGAAAGCCAGGAGAAACATAAAGTGGCACTTTTACGCTCAATTTGATTGTAAATTCACAAACAAAAAATACCCTTCAGCTAAAGCATTATATATATATATATATATATATCAGAAAAGCTAAAATCTCCAGTATTAAGGAAATAGGAAAAAGAAGAAGCAACCAGAAAAAAAAAAAAAGTTTCATTCCCTTTTCTAGACAAACAGACGTTTTTACATTTGATTAAAACATACATTTTCTCAGATGATGAAAGGCCCCCAACAGTTTGATTAAAGGAGATGAAACTACTGTATTTCTCATGTTTTCTCAGCAACCAAACAGAGAGTAAAAGACACATACAATAGAAGCACGATAATAAGCACATTACATAATTACCAGATGACGAATTATGCAGGAGTTTATATATATATATATATATATATATATTTTTTTTTTTTTTTTGATAAAAAGGAAAACAGAATTTGTAATCTCACCTAAATCACAATTTGATGTAGAATTGAAATTCCCACACATACACAACTGCCTAATCCATCACTCCATACCCACAAGTGCCACCAGTTGCCTCACATGCCCTGCAGAATTCTTCATTCACTTGCACAGAATATCTCAACGAATCTTGTAAGACCGTCCGCTAGGCCCAGCAACCGCCTATGGTGCAAGACTATAAGCACTGCTATATCCTTCATACTCGAGCTTGCTCAGTTTTATTGGCTTAATAGCCTCAAACGCCAGTGCGGAACACTTCGGCGGCTGGGCGGACCCCAACTTCGAGCCCACCTGCCAGTGACACACTACCATTAAGCGAAGGGAGTCAACTGCAGCGTCAATCCGTTTCAGACCCACCTGTAAAAATGTAAAATAACAGACAATCTTCAGTAACAAAGAGAGGGGAAATGCAAGAAAAGGGCACATAACAATTAAACAAAAATAAAATAAAAAAAATGAAAAAAAAAAAGGAAGGAGCATCTCACCGTTCGAGCTCTGGAGGCATATCTGCCTTTTGAAATCAATAGTCAAAAAAAGAAAGAGTAAATTATAAAGATAGAATATCAACTTAGGTATCTAATTAAATAATTTGTGACTTAAAATTTATGTTTTTTAAGTAATAAAGATTTAAGGGTTTTTATATTATAAATTTAAGTTTATAATATCTATGCAATTTATCCAACAAGAAAAGCAAAGCAAGCATCTGCAACAGGAAGTGGAACAGAAGGGTATAGCAGTGGAAAGGAAGAGGAGGCCTGTAGGAAGAGGAAGGAAGACTAGCGGAAGAAAGCGTGTGTAGAAAGAGAGAGGAAGAAAGTATAGGCACTATTATAGTAGTGCCAATTTCCACATCAAAACTATGAAGATAGCTGAAAACGGCGATTCAAAGGAAAAAAACGATGTCGCATTGCACTCTGGGCGCGTTAAAAGGTAGATAAGAAGACAATTGTGCTTTTGCAAGGAAGAAAAAAAAAAGGGGGGGGGACGACACCGCCACAAGAAAAGAAAAGCGAACCTTTTTTTGTTCATAGACAAACAACCCCTCATCTTTTACAACCACAGAAACACCCTCCAATTCCACTGTACAAACAATAGTGAAATTCTTCTCTAAAAATTATATATTTTAATTGTAAGGATTTTTAAGTCGGGTTGTACGTATGTAAAATTTTATGAGCGGGGTATGCATGTTGATGATTTTGAGTTATGGCATATCAATGCTTCTTGCATTTAGCATATATTGACAGATAGAGGAAATTAAAAGAGTGAAAACTTTCCATTTGCCAGTCGGATGATATTGCCCTTAGCCATGTTTCCTTCTTCCTACAATACAAATTGCACACTTTAACACAACTCC
This sequence comes from Hevea brasiliensis, assembly GCF_030052815.1. NCBI lineage: Eukaryota > Viridiplantae > Streptophyta > Magnoliopsida > Malpighiales > Euphorbiaceae > Hevea > Hevea brasiliensis. Next base: position 17,515,572 of record NC_079509.1, on the reverse strand, counting down.
TACAAGGGACATCCTGCTGGTAACCATGGAAAGAAATAGAATGAAAGCACAAGGCAAATATTGACGAATGGAACTTTTTCTCTTCACCAATAACTGGCAAACTAATTTACACAGGATTTCTCATAGGAAAATGACACCACCAAATTCATAATATCCACAAACATGGTAAAACCCTGGTCTCCATTTTGATTAACATTACTATAAATCAATTGATTGAAGAAGAAATAATGTTTGGGAATCAAGTAATGATGATGCTTCAAATCCACCGACCCTGACCCTCACTAGTAATGCTGCACCTCCAAATTAAATTATCTACTCTTTTCAACCACTTTCACTGGAGGAAGTGTTCCAAACACCTTGTCCCATAGCGACGAAGTAATTCCAAATCCCATATTCTGGATCCTGAAGTGATGATTCAAGTGGTATTTCTGCAAAATACAAGCAGGCAGAACATCCTTATTAAGCACAACCAAGATTTCTTCAATCAAGTAATGAGATCTATCCTTTAGTAAAAATAAATAAGAAAAGTTGACAAAAAGCATTTCGTTGGAGTACATTTAATGTTGATCTCATTCCAACTAAAAATAGACAGCCCCCCAAAAAAAACCACAAAAAAAATCCTTATGAAATTATCTGATTTAAGGCGTCCTCTTACCTTGAGATCTTTTGGTACTCCACTTGAAGGCTGACCATGATGCAAGTAGTAATGAGTGCAATCATACATAACATAACCCAATAAACCACCTCCAAACAGAGCAGGAGCAATTGAGGGAGTGGATATAAGTTGAACCAAGTTCCAGAACTGGCAAGAACACAAAGTATGTAAGCACTCCACAACGCATGATAATTATACAACTCAACAAGGTAGTAAAACCAGCTGTTGCCAATATCAACTTCTAGACTTCAAACATGCATATTGACATTTACAAGCAAGTCAAATGTATCCTTTCAATGCAATTAAAAAAAAAAAAAAAGGAATTCAGTTGGAGAAAAAATTACTAAGGTTGTTAGCTTATGCCTACACAAACAGGTACTTGTCCAACAGTATGTATGTCCACATAATCTTGGACTTTACAAATGACTGGTCTATAATTCAGCTTAAAAATGAATTACTTAAATTCTAACATATCAAAATCATTTGTCCGCATCAATACCCACCCAAGAATTTCTTAATAGCTATTAGCAAACTTCACCTCAGTCCATTCTTTTTATCATATGCAAACCTTTGTATATGAGAAGTAAATATATAACTGCACAAGGGTCATCGTTCATTTGAACCTATTCACTTCTTTATTGTTCCACTAGACAATTTTGGCAATTTCATTATGCTGAACTAACAGGATTTTGACCCTTAGCCAGTATCCACCTGTCATTACAATAAAAATATTTGCCAGGAGTTTCACAAGCACATTGCAATTGTTTAAACAGCTAGATTATCTAAACAAAATCATACTTAAAAAAAAGATCAAGGTGGATACTAATGCTTCTATGATGTTCAATAAAAGAAAGCAAAATACTATGCTTCCACAAAAGAAAATTCTTGCCTAGGTCCAGTCCACATAGACCGAAATGCATATCAAGAGACATATTACATGTGTGATCCACCGATTTTGTATGAAAAATCCATCTGTGTATTGGTCTACATGATCTGGGTCTAGGCAAGAATGACTCACAAAGGAAAATTAAAGCTTTCATCAACTATAATCGTAGGAAGGGAAGGAATAGGTATACATACTGGCACACACAGAACAGCTGTAGCAGCTGGAGGAAAAACAAGCCGCAAACCATCCATAGGGTGCTTATGATGGCAGCCATGAAGAAGATAGTGTATGGTGTTCCACCTAAAGCAAGTACACTAATATCATAACATGTTCCTATAATAGATAATAAAGCAGTCCAATAAAATTTGTGCGAAGGAGAGCTGGCGTCTGCCAGAACATGCGTAGACATACAGAGTACAGACATGCATGAGTGTGTGTGTGTGTGTGTGTGAGAGAGAGAGAGAGAGAGAGAACTAACCAATAACTCTTTGTTTTGATGTGGAAAAGGAAGCGGTGTAAACTGTATTCCAACAATGTCCAGATAAAAATGCCAAAACCCACCATTAAGGCTATCTCAGAAGGTGTGTGGCCCATTTGTACAGACATTGAGATGCACCAGCATACAACTGGCAGCCAAATAACTGGAATTGCCCACCAGACTGTACGAGTCAGGAACTGTTCCAAGCAAAAGAGTCAAAATATCAACAATTCAACCAACTCAACCATATATTCACCATGGACTTGGTTAACGTGCCTAAATAAGAGAATTTTCTACAGGTATGCATTTGCAGGTGATCCATGACTTATAAAGCTGGATAGAAAATGTATGAACAAAAGGGTCATACCTCCCAAAACTCACTCTCAAAAAATCGAGGGCCCTCCTTGCTTACAATGGGCTGGTGAACCCATTCCTCATAAGCTTCTCCCAGATGACCAACCTGTGACAGAACCTCAAGAAATCAAAATCAGCAATACAAATCATAATAACAATATGAAATATGAATAATCACCCAAATTTAAAAGTCATTGACAAATAGTCAAATGCAGAAATGCAAGATTAGAAGAATTATATCCCATTACAATGTTAATAGTAAATATCCAAAAAGAAAAAAACAGGTTACACTTTAATGGTGCATCCTAGTTAAATGATCCCTTTTTTAATCTTAATAATATAAAAAGAGCTTAAGAAAAATAAATAAATAAAAACAAAAATAACTCAAATGCTCATACCTGTGAATTTCAATTCTATAATTTGGGTTTATAAATGATAATACAATGAAATCAAATATATATATATATATATATATATATATATATATAAAAGAGGCTGTGTAACTTTACCTGGAAGACAAGAGGCTTATTGAGATCAACAGTGAAGCCCTGTGCAACCATCCCGGCACTTTATCATGTAACTGGAGGTACATGTAGCCAAAAGAAATGGAACAGAACAAACAATCAAATTGATAACAGTTTAGAAAACACAAAACAGAAACATTTGTTCAGTCTTTAGCACTTAAAAAGTTTATGCAGTTTCACTTTTAAACTTCTTAGTAACTGTCTTTTCCGGACCCCCTTTTCATGCCTCTGTAAATGTTGGTGAAATTATGTCTCAAATTTGCTGATGGGAACCGATGTAATTACTAAAATTTGACAAGAAAGAGCAGGGAACAACACTGCATTGTTTACAAGTATATTAATTAATCAATAAAGAGAAAGAAAGCTTCAAATATTGGATTGCATGATTATAATTTGAATTACGAGTAAAATTCCTGAAAAACAAGAACATTTTGTTGTGAGCAATTTATATGAATGGGAACCCATGTATGATTTCCTCCATCTTTGTATTTAAGAGAAAACATACCAAAGTTTACTAGGATGAAGGAACAATGAAGCAAAAATAGCATTTCTCTCTGTTCTATATGAAAGGACAAAAAAAATGGCAAAAATGAGCAAAAAATGAGCCAACCAAGTTTGGTGTTCCTGTATTATAATTCATAAAAAAAGGCCTTCAATGAATTAAATTTATATTTTTTTAGAGGTTGCCACCATATGCTTACCAATTTTGACCAGACATTCACTATAACAATTTGTTTCGTGAAAGTTTTTTTTTTTTTTTTTTGTCTTGCAGAGGCAATTGATCTTTTAACAATTATATGGACCATAATGTACCAATGCTTAATGACTAAGTTTCCAATCACTATCAAAAACTACGTATGGACTTGAAATTTTCATCATTTAATCCTACCAGGAGGGGAAATCATAATTAAAAGTCACAGGTCCCACATGACAATTAATTCCAGCCAACAAGATCAAGATTTCTACCAAAATAATATATAAGAAAACTCAAGATTTCTACCAAAACAACGAAACTTGCATTCAAGATTTTGAGTTCCTCGAACTTATGAAATTTGAATTTTCAAAAAGAAAAAAAATATAGTTTACACGTGTGGGGCCCATAAAAAAATAAAAAATAAAAAACTAAGTCCCTCGATGCTTGTACATTTTGCAGAAAATTCAATTGCTTGAGCAAAATTCTAGTTTTTATGGAACCCATAACAACATTGGGGACAAATCTAAAAATTATATTCCCACTCCCTTTTCCCGAATTTTCTGAGCAAACAAACAGAAAAAATTAGCAAGAACAAGCAAAAAAACACAATGCTGCGCACAAAATCAGCTCCAAACCACAAATCAACAATTTAGTTTCTCCAAATTCATCATTTATTCAATTTTATGAGATTCATAACAAATCACCAGGCTTTTGCCAAAGTCCGAGCATAAAAAAGAAAAAAAAAAAAAGGAAAAAAAGAAAGCCCCACAATGCAACTAGAAAAACCACAAAAAAAAAAACCCAGATCCTTAAAACAAACACAAAACCAGAGAAACACATAGAAATGAAACAAAAGAGCACGAAAGAGACTAACCCAGGGCAAATGCAAGTGAGATCTAACCGCGAGAAGCTTCCCACTCGCAGAAATGTTATTGGGTCCTTGCGGGATTCTTTATAGAAAAACAAAACCACCACAACCACAGCGGAGTTGCGGTGCTTTTGTTGTTTTCTCTCTTTGGGCTTTTTTGCTTTTCGCGTTCGCTATTGAGAGAGAGACACAAGTAGTGGTCGCAGTGAAGAGATCATATTCTTATGGAACAAGTTGAATATAAATAGCTTAGACAGGACGGGAAAATCTTGACCGTTGATATTATCAACGGGATCAAAGAATCATCCTCGCTTTGAATTCTAACGGTTGCCAACCTGGCACTATAGGTATCCAGCCTAGCAGCTAAAAAGGTTGGCCAAGTGTGAGCTTGGGTGTATCCTGCTTAAACAATATGTTTTGCTCTCAGTGCCAGGTGATTGTTTCAGATATGGCAGAAAAATGTAGATAATTAAAGTTGAGACTTCATGGTTTTAAAAATATTTTAATATTAAAGAATATAAAAATTAAAATATTATTTTTTTCACAAAATTATTTTAATAGCTATTTGAAATTTTTTCTATAAAAATTATACTATCAATAATATTAAATTGAGAAAAAAAATGAAAGTTTCATTTAAAAAATTATGGTAATTATATAAAAATATTATTAATATTTATAAAATATATATATATATATATATATATATATATATATATTATCTATTGCTAGAAAAACTTGTGTCTCACATCGAGAATATAAGATTTCAATGTAGAGTATATATGAACTTAAACTCTCTAACTTAAATATTATATATATATATAAATATATAATTTTATTTTTTTTATCTGTTTTAAATTATAAATCACTTTTCTTTTTAAATTAATAATTTATTTATGTATTAACTTATTAATATTGTACTATTTAATAAGCATTAAAAAATAAAATCTATTAATTAAAAAAATAATTTCCTAACATAAGTTATTTAATGAAAGATATATTTAAAAAAATAAATAAAATTTATTATTTTAATTTTATTAACTATATTTTCTTAATTCATGTGAAAAAAAAAAAGTAAAAATAGAAATATTATTTAAATAAAAGAAATATTAAACTAAATCTCATTATATAAATAAATTTAAAGTATAATCTCTTCAATTTGAATATATTTTACTATACAACAACAACAAAACATTAATCTTAAATTAATTAAGATGATTATATAAATATATTTCACCATTAATTATAATTAAAGTCAATTTCACATAATATCAAAAAAATATATATATAAATTTTTTATGTTACTTTCTTCCGCATCATTTTAAATATCTTTTTATATACTCACTTATTATATCACTAATTTATAACATTTTTTAATAGGTCATTCAATTTTTTATATTTAACATGATCGAACTATTTTAATTAATTATTTTTCATTTTTATGCCTAATATGAACTATATACACTCTCCAATAAATATGGTTATTTTTAATTTTATCTATTATGATAATATTAAACATATATATTGTATTTTTAGCATAATTATTTTGTAAATATATTAAATTTTAAACATTTAACTTTCACATTAAATTTTATATATATATAACAAAAAGTATAAATAAATGAAATTGAAAATGCTAAAAAAATAGTGAATGGTAGTGTGGAGTTTGAAAACCAAATCAGCACACGGAATTGCAAAAGATTTCACAGCTTCAAGTTGGCATTAGAACTAAAATTATAAGGAAAGAAAAATTAGGTAGCTAACTGTTTTTTGTGAGAAGGCAGCTAACGGTCAAGCAGCGCCAACAGATAGAAAGATACTGCGGCCCATTGTTTCCACATGGTCAGCAAGTTGCCTCTTGAATCAGCTTTACATTATTTTAAGTGGACAAAAACATTTCTATCATTTTCTCTCTAAAACATCCCACGTTGCAAATTTTCTCTTATTAGAACTCTATTAGCTTCACGTTTAAAAAATATTTTCCTGATGTTTTAGCGTCTTAAACATTTATAAGATAAGTAAATTAAAAATATTTTCATTAAAAATATTTTTCATATATAAATTATTTTTTACGAAATAAAAATCTCTCAATTATCATCTCAATTTTAATAATTAACCTTTAGAATCGATAATCCCAACTATCCCAATTGCTAAAAACTTTGCCAATTTTTTTGTTGTAATTTAGTGTCTTTCTATTTTATATTTTAAGAGTTTTTTATTTTGATTTCGAATTGATTCTACTTAAAAATGAGAATTGAAAACGGTAATCAATTCTTTGATTTTTTTAAAAAAATAGAATTGAAATTAAATTTTTTATTTTGATTCTAGTTTTGATTCTAAGTAATTTTGTCATGATTCTTATTTTAATTTTGATTATAGTTTGATTCTAAGTAATTTCGTTATAATTCTGATTTTAATTTCGATTTCAATTTCAATTTGAATTTATATATATATATATATATATAAAAGTTATTGTATTCATTTTAAAATAGTGAAAATAATTTTAAATTTCTAATATCAAAACAATGATAAAAATAATAGGAATAACATCAAAATAATAAGAGAAAATTATTATTTAGTTATTTACATTTTAGTAAAATTAATTAATTTATTTATATTTTAAATAATATATTATTTAATTTTTAGTACCATGTTTTTAGTCCCTTGTCTTATGTTTTGTTGCCCAAGCTACTCTAACCTTCTCATTCTTGTTTTTCTCTCATCATGTTTCTTCGCACTTGTTACCTTTTCCTTCTCATTTTCTCTTTACTTTTCTTTTTTTTTTTTAAGAAAACATGATACAAGTTATTTGTGCCAAAAAAGTTAATGAATTCTCGCAAATCTCTAAGTAATTAAGGTGATAATATTAATATAGAAAAAATAGTTTCCAATAGAGAAAAAACAAAATTAATACTAAAAAAATTGAATGAAAAAATATTTGAACAATTGAAAAAATGTAAATTTGCATTTAGTCTCCATATAACAAAATTTTTATTTTCATTCAGGAATATATTTTTAAAAAATAGTATATTTTTTAAAATATAAAAGCTAACTAATTAGTTTAAGTAAAATATAAGAACTAAATAATAATAACTTTCTAAATACAATGATCAATTAATTATTTTTATTAAAATAAAGAGACTAATAGTTATTTATCTATATTAAAACTAGTTAACTACTATAAAATTTGACAGAGGAACTAAATAATTTAATAAAATAAAATATATTTACTAAATAATGTATTTTTTAAAATAAAATTTAAATAGTTAATTTTATTAAAATATATGAACTAAATAATAATATTAATGTAAAAATATTTATTCAATATTATATTTTTTAATCTCTATGATCTTTATTTAAAAGAAAATATACATAATTAAAAATTGAAAGATATATTATATATCTAACATGCAATTTAGTCATATAATCAATGATTATAAAAATGGTTTAATGCATTTATAATTAAAATTATTAAAAAATATTAATTATATACATTTATAATTAAAATTAAATTAAAATATATGCATATATTTTAATCTTAATTATATATAAAAATATATAATTTTATTAAAATTATATAATATATTTAAAATTTTTAAAAATATTTATATAAAATTTATTCTTTTAATTTTTGATTTGATTTAATTTTTGATCAAAAATTAAAATCAAATTTAAATATTAAACATAAGTTGTACTCAATACAATATAATTCTCATGATAACCATTTCTTTTCAGTTTTGATATATGACAACTTGTCACGTTAATTTAATTTAATTTAATTTTATATATTTTGTAATGCATACATATGACCACTTGTCACGTTTTTTTTAATTTAATTTTTCTTAATCTATTTCGCAAAGAGAGATCTTCCCCTATTAAATTAAAAATGCATTAAACAAAACTATGGAAACTGTTAAATTTTTAAAAATTTCAATTTTTTATTTTATAGAAAAAATTAAATTTTCATAGATCTTAATTAACTCATGATATATATGCATAAATTTATATATAATCAATTTTCAACACTAATAAAATCATATTCATTCACATCACATTATAAATGAGTTATACTTATATTTTCACATTTTAAATATATATGATTTGGGTTAATTATTATATACACTGAGATAATTAGAAAATAAGTACTCTTTTCAATGTAATTAATTATTACTAAACGTAAGTTGCACACATATTCTTGTGATTTAATTTGTTTATATATAATTTTTTATTAATTTATTGTATATAATATTTTTTTTACTGTACTATATTTATTTTCAACGATTAATTAAATTTAGTTCTTTATTATTATAATATCAAATTGCTATTACTATATTTTTTTCTTAATTTTAGAATATTCTCATTATGTTTAAAAATATTTTATATTTTTAAATATGCATCATGTAAAATTCTTTTTGTAATATTATATCGTTATTTTCTAATATTTATATTTTATTAAATAGAACAATTAATGATCAACATTATTTAATAAATTAAGTCCAACATTTTTAGTTTGAAATAAGATATATATATATATATATATATATATATATATATATATATATATATATATATATATATATATATATGTTTATGCAATATATAAGAGTTATCAAGATTTTATTTAATAAAAATTTATAAATAATTTATTTTTGCCAATAATTAGCATTTTTTTATTTATAAACAAAAAAAAGGTAGCTTTCTTTTTTTTAATCAAATTATATTTATATAATCCTAATTTTACTAAAATATTACTCAACATTTTTTTTTAAATTACTCAATATCTTATATGTTAAAATAGTAAGAGAAAAATCTAAACATGTGCATGTACCATGGTAATCAAAACAAAGCTAACTCCATTGTCTCATCAACAAATAAGAGAGACGGATAATAACCTAGTCAAGCATCTATAGTAAGATATAAAACAATATCATGAATCTCTTTGTCCTTTTTGTGAGCATAAATCACAATACAATTCCATTCAAAGTCAATTCCAATATCCAATAATTTTTATGCCCATCACAATTCAAAACATAAATTTGTATTTTTCAATGCAAATCCCATTTTAATCACAAATTTTCGAAACTGAACTCATTCAATCCATATCTAAAATAAAATCATAACTGAACCATTTTCCCAAAACTAAAATCATTTATATTATAACAAATTTCCAATAATCATTGAAATAAATTCGATTCTGATAAACATAATAAATAAAGAATATAACGTCAATTAATCATATGAAATATTCAGAATAAAATCGATTAAAAACTAGTTGTGTATAAATCTCTTTGTTGACTAATTTACTCCACCTTTCGTTTCGCCTTCAAAGATCCCTTTTTAACTGAGACACAAATTTAAAGTGTTTCAGTATTCATTTCTAATACATAAATTTTAACAATTTCTTTGCAGACTTATCCTACCTATTACGATTTATAATTTCGGGTCTTTCACAGTTTTGTATATAGTGACACTATTTATGGCACTATTCAAATCAAAATATTGACTTTTCCATACTTAATAGGTTTATTAATTCTAATTGCACTCATATACCACATTTTGGGCATCAGTTTTGTTGGCCTTGGTTGCCATTTCAATTTCTAATTTCTCTAGGTGCAAATCCAAAATTTCAATTTTGGTTCACTGTATTTTACTGTTCCATTGGTCTAATTACTGTAGGAATTTGGCTAAGTCTCCTTCATCAAAGTTGTTCCTTATTTTCTTAGCTTTAATTTCCTTTTTGAATCACTCCATTTGGAGTTTTGTAGCTCAAGTTATGCCTATTTTTCAAAGGCTGGCCGGATTGGTTCAAACCCAGAAATTCTGGGCAATTTCTGGTTCTGGCAGTTTTGGTGACCCAACTTTTGGGTGACAATTCAACTTGGTTATGGGTAGAATTTGGATTGGTATTCATCATGAAAGTTATAGTGCTATATCATAGCTTTCTAATGGTTCAAAAATCAGGTCATTTGAACCTTCCTAGATCAAGTTATGGCCAAATGAACAAATACTATTCATTTGGTCATTTTGGTACAGTGGCAGTGCATATTACCCGGATTTGATCTAATTGTTCACTATCTTAATGTCATTTTCTGGGCATAGTTTCTACACAAAAATTGTGGCATTATGTGTTTACTTTCATATCCAATTGGCCTTACACCAATTAGGGTGGTAGAATTACAGTTTTGGCCCCCTAAGTGGACCAAGGTCAGGCTGTCCATAATTGGACCCTTACCAATCCGAATTTGACTTAACTTCTCACCATTCAAACACACCCCAATTGGTCCTAATTGGCCATTTTGAGCCTCAATTAGGTCAAGTTGCCTCAATTTCAAAAATCCCAAAAATTTTCCCCCAATTTCCCTAAGTCAAGAACCCTAATTTTCTAAATTCCTCAATTCATGCAATTAAGGTGTCCTAATCATCTCTACATGCTTAATTAGGCTTACATACATAATTAATTAAACTAAAATACTTTAATATCTCATAATCCCATGGCTGCCGGAAATTCACACCTCCCATACAACCATGATTTTCATAGTTCTTTGCATAATTTCATCAATTTCCTACTTGATTTAAGTATCTAATTCATAAAAATAGAGAGAAATTGAAGGAATAATCACTAACCTTTTTGTGTAGCTTTTCAATCTTCAAATCTCTTCAATTTTTCCTTCAATTTACTTCTCCAACCTTCTTTTCAAGACTCAAACATAAGATTTAATCAAAGAAACTAGGATAATTATGGTGGAATTTAGGGTTTCATAAGCTTGTATGAGTTTAAAAATGGAGGAAGTTTAGTGAGAGAGTGCTTAAAGAGAGTGGACGGCAACACCTTAGGAGGAAGAAGAAAATATTTCCTTTTTATTTTAATTGGTCACTTTTCTAAGTAATTATCCATAATTTTCAAATTTTAAAATTATAATTTTATCATGTCATGCATTATGTCATGATGATGTCATAATGAGTTATTTTATTTTTTTTCTTTTTTTAATTATGTGTATTTATCTCTTAATTGACTTAGTCAAATAATTTATTAATTGATAATTTATTTATGATCTCATGCTTAGGTCATTAGGGTGATGTCAAAATTTTCTTTTTCCTTTCTATTTCTTCACTTCTTTAATTTAATTCTATATTTCAAAATTTTCATTTCTCAAATTTTATTGGACAGTTAGGTCATGAGCCACCTCTAGGGGTGAATTAACAAATTTGCCCCTCACCGGTTTGATCCGATTTGTAAATAATTCAATGTTTCTTTCAGAACCCTGACATAATTATTTGATCTGGTTCTCTACATTTTTCTGTGATTTTCACATTTTCCCTAGCTTCGCAATTTTTCTTAGGCCTGTGGTGTCACAATGCCCCATACGAAAATAGGGTTACAGTTGACCGCGCAATCATTTCCCGGTATAGTCACCTATCGCTATGACCCCCGGCTCATTTAACCTTTTATGCTCTGTTTTTCTTATTTCAATTTCTTCTTCTGGTAATTGCTATTAATTTTTATTCAGGGCTTTTATAGGTGACTTAAATATGATTCTAATCCTCTTAATTATTCGGACCGACACTGGTCACCGGAACAGTGATTTGCACAAGACTATGCATGTAAGGGTGTTACATCCCTGATAACAAACACAAGGAGGGTTACCTCCGTTAGTTTACATTCATGATGTAAATATCTCATATGTATCAATTTAGGACACTTGGGCAGTTGTACTTATCAAAAAAATATTCACATGCATAGTCAAAACACATTTTAAAACTATGCTCTGATACCACTAAAACATGTAACACCTTACCCCTCCGTAAGGCATAACATGATCCCGTAGTACACTTAATGAATTACCGAACTTTGCCTACCGATAAATCATTAAATACACTACAAGAAATTTTAAAATAATTTTGTCTTCTTTTGAAGGAGGTGAGCACTTTTAACAGGTATTAAAAACTTTTAATTATAGTTTAAATACTAAGTACACATTTTGATAAATTTTATTTTTCCGCAAATTTTGTAAAAATTTTAGCAGAGTACCGTTTATAAATGAGAAAAATAAAAAATTTAAACCTGTAAAAAGCACTTCCAATAAAATCACTTCACAATTCCCAACCTCCAATGGAACTCAAATCCACATAATAAACACAAATTCAATTCAAAATTTCTCATCTGTAAATTTTTCATAAATTCATCTACATTGCATTCAAAATATTTAATTTACATTCACAAGTTAAATTTACAAGCATAAAATCCAAAAAATAATATTATTACAAATTTACTGTACAACTGCTCAAATTACATTAATACATATGAATACTCCTATATTTACATCAAAATCAATACATTGGGTATAAAATAATACCCATATCAAAACGGTCAATGTAGTCCTCTCAATAGCAGCTCACTTTGCTGCTTTCTCCTTACTCTTATATGCGACAGCAAAATAAGCTATCGCTGAATAAAATTTACTCAGTAGTGCACAATAAAAATTTAAAATACTATAAATAAAACATTTATTGACAAATCATAATTCAATCATTTCACAATCTCATTTTACAATTTTCAAATCACATTAATAATACAATTTTGTCAAATAATTTCATAAACACAGTGTTGCCAATCCATACACAACTTAAGTCATGACACAAAATTACTGATCAATGCCGTGTTGTACACCACGATAAAGCAATCTACAACCTCACTAATCGAAATCAATGAGGGAGGTGGCTAGCTAGCTATATGAGTACTCATCCGATCTCGACCTTAACTGGTAAGCCAGAGAGGGAGGAAAAATAATCAATCTCAACCCCATAAATGGAGGAGGAATAATATGGCACTGTCATGCTAAGTGTGAATCCGAAATCAATTTAAAGTAATTTCTTCAAATATTGCATGCAAAATCCAATCAATTTCCAAAGACACATTTTCATTCACAAAGTGGCAAAAAAAAAGTTTTTAAACTCATAATTAACACATAAATTTCATAATGCATACTAAATCAAATTTTCAATGAGAAATTGCTTAAATAAGGTTTATTATGCACAAACCTAGACTGAGTCGCCTTTAGGTCTTGACTCACTTATCCTTATCCTTCTAAGTGTCTTTTTCAACTGAAACACACAGTTTACAGTGTTTTAGTATCACATCTCATAATAAATCTAACAATTTATTTCATGCTTATTTAATGGTACCCTTAAATGTGCTTAAAATGGTATTCTTTAAATTTTGCATTTCGAGGTTACTATTCATGGCACTATTCAAGTCAAAATGTTGACTTTCTCATGGTTAATAGGTATATGAATTCCAATTACACCCACATACCACATTTTGAGTATCTAATTTGTTGGTATTGGTTGCTATTTCCATTTCTAAGTCTCTAAATAGAAATTGCAATTTTTCAGTTTTGATCCCCTATTTTCTACTGTTCCATTGGTCTGGTTACTGTAGGAATTTGGCTAAGTGTCCTCCATCAAAGTTGTTCCTTATTGTCTTAGCTTTAATTACCTTTTTGAATCACTCCATTCGGAGTTTTGTAGCCTAAGTTATGCCTATTTTTCTAAGGCTGGCCAGATTGATAGCTACCCAGAATTCTGGGCACTTTCTTAATTCTGGCAGTTTTGGGCAACCAACTTTGAGTGGAAAATTGACTTGGTTATGGGCAGGATTTAGGTTTGTGTTCTTCACAAAAGTTGTAGTACTATATCATATCTTTCCAATACCACAAAAATCAGGTCATTTGAACCTTCCTAACCCAAGTTATGGCCAAATGAACAAATTTATTTGGTCATTTCTGTATAGTGGCAGTGTGCATTACCCGGATTTGACCTAATTGTTCACTATCTTAATGTCATTTTGTGGGCATAGTTTCTGCATGAAAATTGTATCATTATGTGTCTATTTTCATCCTCAATTGACCTCATACCAATTAGGATGGCAGAATTACAGTTTTGATCCCTCAAATAGACCTAGGTCAAACTGTCCAAAAGTGAACCCTTACCAATCCGAATTGCATTACAATTCTCATCACTCCAACACATCCCAATTGGTCCCAATTGACCATTTATAACCTCAATTAGGTCCAATTGCATCAAATTCCAATTTTTACCAAAATTTTCCCCCAAATTCATCCGCTCAAGAACCCTAATTTTTGCATCTTATTCAATTAGTACAATTAAAATGTATAGCTATCTTCTACACACTAATTTACACTCAATTACACTTTTAAATTCATCAAACTCAAGCAAACCCTAGTTCACTACTTGATGGCCGAAAATTACACTTCTCAAATTCACCCATAATTTCCTTTAATTTCTTACTTATTTGATCATTTATAAGCTAGTTTACAAGGAATACATGAAAATAATAGATTAATGGGCACTAACCTCTCTTAGGGAAAATCTTCAAGCTTGTTACTTCCAATTCCTTTCTTCTTTATTCTTCCAAGTGATTCCTCAAGAGGTAAGGAGAATTTTTTATGAAGACTATTAGGTGTTTTAAGGTGAAGACTTGGGGGAAATCTAGTGAGAAAGATAAAGAAATGTGTAGAGAGAGGGTGCTATTCGGCCATGGAGCTCCAAATGAAAAAGATGCTCTTTTCTTTTTTTTTTCTTTATTTACTTTTAAGGTGTCCAATATAAATTACTTAATTAAATAAAAATTAAATTCCTTTTGTTAGATCATGCTTTCACATGGTTGATGATGGCATAATCCTATTTTCTTTTCTTTTGTTTTTTCCATACTTCTTTAATTTAAATCTATACTTCAAAATTTTCATTTCTCAGATTTTATTGGACAATTAGGTCATGAGTCACCTTTAGAGGTGAATTAACCAATTTGCTCCTTGCCGGTCTGATCTGGTTTGCCAATAATTCAGTATTTCTTTTGGAACCCTGATCTAATTATTTTACCTACTTATCAACTCTTTTATGTGATTTTCTCTTTTCCACTAACTTCGCAATACTTCTTAAGACTGTGGTGTCAGAATGTCCCGTTCAAAATTAGAGTTATAGTTGCCCTCGCAGTCACTTCCCGGTAAGGTCACCCATCGCTGTGACCCCTGGCTCATTTAACCTTTTATGCTTTGTTTTTCTTTTTTATACTTGACCTTCTAGAAATCACCATTTATTTCTTGTTCAGGGCTTTTCTAGGTGACTTAAATATGGTTCTAATTCTCTTAATTGTCCAGATTGACACCGATCACCGGAACAGTAAAATATCCCAGGCTATGCATATAGGGGTGTTACAGCATTAGCTTTAAATAGCTAAAGAAATTGTGGTTAAAATTAGCATTTTATTCTCTGAGTCGAACGCTCACTCCTGTTCATCTATTTTTCTTGGCTACATGAGGATTACTTGTTATGACTAACCTGCTCTTCTTCTTCGTAAGTCAATTAGTAATATCTAATGTATTTTGTACAATTGAGTTAAATTTTAGATTCCGCATGTGTTAGGAGTATTTTAATTAATTTGCGTATGTAATATAATATTGTGTTGAATTTGTAAAAATATTAAATGTATGCATGACTGGATTGGATAAGGGAGCTGAGCTCCCATTAGATTTTATGATATTATGACTATGTGGAGGGTGAGTTGAGCTCCCCAAATTATTATATATTGTGTTTATAGGTCAGGCGAGTCAAAAACTCCCCGTTGAATGGTCCATTTTATGACCGAACTCCATCAGGTTAAATTCTTAAAATTGGGCTCAAATGGGCCTTAGGATTGAGTTGATGAATAATTAAGCTTGCTACGAGCCTCGAGGGCTTTAGGTTGGCCAGGTCCTAGTGTCGGTCCGGCCTATAGGTTGAGTCATGACATTATTTTCTTGGATATATATTATAGAAAACGAATTATTTATTTGTCGCTATAAATACCTTTTTTTATATTTTTATAAATAATAGATAGATTAATAATATTTATTATTTATTATTTATTAATTTCTTATTTTAGTTAATCACTTCTCATAAATTTTATATTTAATTGAAACTAAATATGTGACACCCCTTACCCGTCTACAGTATATCCGAGTAAGTTATGTCACACGGTGTACCGGAACACTCTATTCTATCTTAATTAATTTTTATCATAGTTTTGAATATAACTTGTGAAATATAATTCATTTAAGTCATTTATTGAAATTATAATTTATTTGAGGTTCCGAAAATTTTATAGAAAATCCGGCAGAGTACCGGCTAAAAATGGAGAAAACAGTTCTTCGGAACCTATGAAAAACACTTCCAAAAATCATATTCAATCATCTCAAACTCCAATATCAAAATCTCAACATTTTTCAATTTCATTTCTCAATCATTCATCTCATGTGATAATCATGTATAAATCACAGATAAACATTCACTTTTCCATTCACAAACACAATTCTCATTATTTACATGAACATCAAAATACATTTCATAAGTTAAATTACATATGAGAAAATAAAAATTAGTTACAAAATATCAAAATGAAACCTAGTGTCCTACCAATGCACTGAAGATGGTGAGGTGACACGGACACTATGTAGAGCTGCAAGATGGACTCACCCAGTCTGTGGTCTATTGGGCTCTCGATCAGTATCTCCAGAACCTACGCGTGGCAAAAGCAACGCGCTAAGCAATAATGCTTAGTGGTGCAATAATAAAATAACAGGAAATAGCAGAAAATAAATATGTATTTAATGTATATGTCTTATTTGTTTGTGTTTGTTATATTCATTTATTTCGTTAACTTTGTCCACTTTCATTCTTTTGGTTGCCCAAGTAACCTCTACTGAACGACTGGACTGGATAAACGGGTATACTGGCGCTGGGTATCTAGTACCTCGGGCCGTCACACCATCGGTCACATGTGCATCTCTCGGTGTGCAACAGAACAGCGGATAAGCTGTAATGACAATAGGCACAAGGCCAAATATCAACACAAAGTCAGAATGGCTAAAAGCCATGAAATCACAGAATGGCATAATGCCATGTGCAGTACTGCTAACTGAACCCTATTGGCATGCCAAACTATCCAAACCAATCTTGTTAGGTATACTAGGGCATTTGATACTTTTGAATTCTTCAATTTTTGAATTTCAAGTTTTTGTGTCACTATTCATCTCATTGGTCAACAAAAATGTTGACTTTTGGATAGAAAATAGGTACATTGGTTTTGGAACTCCCAACATACCACATTTTGCATTCAAAACTTGTTGGCATTAATTACCAATACCATTTCTAAGCTTAAACTAAGGGAGCAAAATTTTCAGTTTTTGTACCCTAAATTTACTGTTTCATTAGTGACTGTTACAGTGGGAATTTGAGGAAATGGTAAACATGAAAGTTGTTCCTTATTTTGTCTAGATGAATTTCTTTTTTTGAATCACTCCATTTGGAGTATTGTAGCTTCAGATATGGTCCAAAAACCACAGTTGGCCGGATTGCAAAACTGCAGAATTGACCATATCTACGGTCAGTGAAACGATGGATCGCCACTGCCTTGTTGGATAGGTTCTGGTCATAATTTGGGGTAGGTTTCTTCATGAAAGTTGTTTGTCTATATCTTAACTTGTTGCTGTAAAACTTTCAGGTCAATTGACCCATTCTACAATGAGTTATGGCCAAATAAACAATTACTGTTCATTTGGTCATTCTGCAGATTCTGGTTGCAGGGTATCCGGATTGGGGTCAGTTTTTGGTCCACTTGCTTTGGTCTTTTGGGCATGGTTTCTTCAGTAAAATTGTGCCATTATGTGTCTAGTTTCATGTCCAATTAGTCAAATACCAATTGAACCTACACAGCCAAAGATATGGCAGTCCAAACAGGCTGGACTCACAGTCTCACCTGCTGCTGTCACTAGGCAGCCTACCAATTTGGTTTGTAACACTCTAGTTCACTTCAAATTATGGTCAACTTACCTCAAATGGTCACTAATTGACCATTAGAATGTTCACTTATCATTTCCCAAGCCAAGTCCAAATTTCACTCCCAAAACCCTAATTTCCCATTATGATTCACACCACACACCTTAGTTAACACTTTCATTCCTTATATATATATATATACACTTTAAACACCCTCTCTAATCCACTCTAAGCCCATCTAAACCATCAAAGTCATAACCCTCACTAGGCAGCCGAATTCCATGGTATACACACACATGAGTTTTAGTCCATTTAATTCACAATTTCATATTAATTTCAAGTCCCTAACATGGAATAAAAGAAATATATGCATAAATAAGCACTAACCTCTTGTAGGGCAGAATTTTCCAAACTTAAACTTCACTTTCTTTATTTTTCTAGGCTTCCAAACACTTTCCCAAGAGGTATGGACAAGTTTTAATGAAAGGTGTCTAGGGTTTAGTAGTGAAACAAAGAGAGAAAGGGAGCTTTGGTTGAGAATCAATGGAGGGAAAGGGGAGAAGGGTTTCGGCTGGCTGAAGGAGAAGAAGAAGACCAGAATTTTTTTGGTCTATTTTGACTCTTTTAAGTGTTTTAAGAATGATTGCTAACTTGTGATTGGTTGGGAGTAAGATAATGACATCATGTGATGTCATTATCCCTAATTTTCTTTATTTTTCTTTTCTTTTCATCTCCACTCATTTTCAATTTAATTTTTAGTAAAGTTTATTCATATTTTATGTCATAATAATTATTTACTCAACTGGACAAGTCGGCCAAAAATCGTCTCTGAAGGCGAAATGACCAAAATGCCCTCCGTTTGGCTTAACGGGTCTAAATTGTCTGTACCGATTGAAAAATTTTTCTAAATATTTTCTTGGCATTCTAATGCCATAGGGACCTCAATGACCCTTCTCTGGAGTCCCAAAAATTATTTTATGAATTTTTTCCCGGGTCTAGGGCTCCTAGTTGCGAGAACCGCAACTTCCCTCTGGGTTACCCATCGCTTGGGCACCGGCTCATTTAACTTGATTGTATTTTATTTCTAAAATTTTTTCTAAATTTTTCTTATTAATATTTGAGTTAATTATGGTCCCTCACTTTAGTTTAAATATTTTTCCGGATGTTCTAGTTGTCCGGACCGACATCGTCACACCTAATGAGAATGTACGGAGTTGCTACAGGGAGGGTGTTACAACTCTTCCCCTCTAATTTAAATTTCATCCTCGAAATTTACCTGATGCAAACAGTTGAGGGAACTGTTGCCTCATCGTTTCTTCACTTTCCCAAGTTGCCTCCTCGTTGTTGTGGTGCCTCCAAAGTACTTTTACCAGTGGAATCTGCTTATTCCTCAACTCTTTCATTTCCCAAGCCAGGATCCGTATGGGTTCTTCTTCATATGTCAAATCCGGTTGTATTTCAATTTCTTCCTTGGAGATGACATGTGAAGGATCTGAGCGGTATCTTCTTAGCATAGACACGTGGAACACATTGTGGATCTTATCCAGCTCTGGTGGTAAAGCTAGCCTGTAGGCTACTGGTCCCACACGTTCAATGACTTCATATGGGCCAATGAACCTAGGGCTCAACTTACCTTTTCTTCTAAATCTCAATACCTTCTTCCACGGTGACACCTTGAGGAACACTTTGTCGCCAACCACATATTCTATTTCTTTTCTCTTCAGGTCGGCATAAGATTTCTGTCTGTCTGAGGCAACCTTCATATTAGCTTTGATTAGTTTCACTTTCTCCTCAGTCTGTTTCACAGTGCAGGCCTACCAGCTTGTCTTCGCCAATTCAGTCCAAAGACACCTGGAGTTCTACATTTCCTCCTATACAGTGCTTCATACGGGGCATTTGGATGCTAGCTTGGTAGCTATTGTTGTATGCAAATTCTGCCAGTGGGAGGTATCTATCCCAACTTCCCTCAAACTCAATGACACAACTCCTCAGCATATCCTCAAGGACCTGACATATATTTCATATTATTATTATCATTTTAGTTCAATATTTGTATCAATTCCATTGGTTTCAATTGTTTACCTGGATTACTCTTTATGATTGCCCATCCTTCTGAGGATGGAAAGCTGTGCTGAAGTGGAGTTGTGTACCCAAGGACTCATGTAACTTCTTCCAAAATCTCGATGTAAACCTTGGGTCTCGATCAGATATGATGGAAAGTGGAATTCCATGCAGTCTAACTATCTCACTGATATACAATTCTGCTAACTTCTCCAGTGAGTAGTCAGTCCTAACTGGCAGAAAGTGTGCTGACTTTGTCAATCTATCAACTATCACCCATACTGCATCATGTTTCTTCTGGGTGAGAGGTAGACCACTTACAAAATCCATGGTGACCCGATCCCATTTCCATTCAGGTATGCGTATAGGCTGTAGCAAACCTGATGGAACTTGATGTTCTGCCTTAACTTGCTGACATGTCAAGCATTTAGTCACATAGTCAGCTATGTCCTTCTTCATACCAGGCCACCAATACTGAAGCTTCAGATCATGATACATTTTTGTACTTCATAAATGCATAGCATAAACACTGGTATGTGCCTCTTTCAGAATACTGGCCTTCAATTCCCCATCATCTGGTACACATACTCTTTCTTTGTAGTACAGACACCCATCTGCTTTCACCTCATAGTCAGTTGCTTTTCCCTCTGAGATTTTGCTCATAATAGCCATTAATTTTTCATCTGCCTTTTGCCCATCTAAAATCTGTATGTGAGTTTGGCCTCACTTGCAACTCGGCCAAAATAGCTCCATCTCGAACCAAAGATAGACGGGCATTCAATGATCTCAAAGCTGTGATGGATTTTCTGCTCAAAGCATCAGCAACTACATTTGCCTTCCCAGGATGGTAGTCAATTACACAATCATAGTCCTTCAGGAACTCAATCCATCGTCTCTGTCTAAGGTTGAGCTCCTTCTGGGTTGGCAAGTATTTCAGGTTTTTGTGGTCTGTGTAAATGTAGAACTTTTCACCATACAAGTAATGCCTCCATATCTTCAATGCGAAAATAATTGCTGCAAGCTCTAGATCATGGGTAGGGTAATTTTGTTCATGTGGCCTTAGCTGCCTGGAAGCATAAGTGACCACCTTCCCCTCTTGCATCAATACACACCCTAACCCATTATGAGAGGCATTACTGTAGACCACAAAGTCCTTTCACGACCTTTGTGCTGCTGGTGCCTCTGTCAACATAGCCTTCAACTTCTCAAAACTGGTCTAACACTTGTCATTCCAGTCAAATCTGACATTCTTGTGTAACAACTTGGTCATTGGAGCAGCTATTAAGGAAAATCCCTTCACAAATCTTCTATAATACCCAGCTAGCCCCAAGAAGCTTCTGACCTCAGTTGTATTCCTGGGAGGCTTCCATTCCATCACTGCTTCTATTTTCTTGGGATCCACCCTAATCCCATCCAAGGAATGCAATCTCATTCAACCAGAAGTCACACTTAGACAACTTAGCATACAGCTTTTTTTCTCTCAGGGTTTGCAAAATAATTCTCAAATGTTCATCATGTTCTTCCCTGGTCTTGGAATACACCAAAATTACGAACCGATCTAAGTATGGATGGAAGATACAGTTCATAAGGTCCATGAATGCTGCTGGTGCATTTGTTAGGCCAAAGGGCATCACTAGGAACTCATAATGCCCATACCGGGTCCTGAATGCAGTCTTTGGCACTTCTACATCCTTCACCCTCAACTGATGATACCCTGATCTGAGGTCAATCTTAGAAAATATTCCTGCTCCCTTTAACTGATCAAACAGATCATCAATTCTAGGCAACGGATATTTGTTCTTCACAGTCACTTTATTCAACTGCCGGTAATCAATGCAAAGCCTCAAAGTCCCATCCTTCTTCTTTACAAACAGCACTGGAGCTCCCCATGGTGACACACTGGGGCGTATGAACCCCTTATCAAGCAACTCTTGCAACTGAGTTTTTAACTCCCTCAATTCAGTGGGTGCCATCCTATAAGGAGCAATAGAAATGGGTCTTTGTGCAGCGGTGTCTCAATAGCAAATTCGACTTCCCTTTACGGTGGCAAACCGGGCAATTCTTCAGAAATACATGCAGGAAGTCTCTTCACGTGGGTATGTCACGGATCCGGCTTAGCTTGCCTAGTATCCACCACATGAGCTAGGTAGGCTTCACGACCTTTCGTCATTCTTCTTGCAATCGTGGTTGAGATAACATTGGACAAGAAATCTGTCCTTTCCCCCACAACTGTGATCTCATTACCCTCAGAAGTTTTCAGAGAAATTCTCTTCAATTTGCAATCAACTATTACCTGATGACGTGACAATCAGTCCATTCCCAAAATCACGTCAAACTCATGGAAAGGCAACTCAATCAGGTCTGCCAAGAATTCATACCCCTGAATCCTTAACGGGCAACCCTTGTACACTTTGTTCACTATCACACTATGGCCCAATGGATTAGTGACCAGAATGTCTTGGTCACTCTCCCCTACTAGTATCCCCCTTTCTACGGGTAGATTGATGCAGATGTATGAATGAGTGGATCCTGGATCCACCAATGCATGCACAGGTGTATTGTAGAGGGAGAACGTACCCCTGATGACGTTCGGGGCATCTTGCTTTTCCTGAGTTCTCATGGCATAAGCTCAGGCGGTGTGGTGCATTATCGGGCCTCTCTGGCTCGGTGCGAGCCTCTGTGATGGTCCCATCTGCGTCAGTTGCGATTTCCTACCCCTTTGTGGTGCGGGAGGCAGTGCATGCTTGTGTTTGGCGGTGTAGTAGTTCTGTGTGGACAGTTCTTCAACTGATGCTCTGTTGACCCACACCTTAAGCAGGCACCAGTCACTCTCCAACACTCCCCCTTATGCCATTTTAAACAATGTGGACACGCAGAAGATGCTGGGGCTGGTCCCCTGAACCCCATCCCTGGAGAGCTGCCCACTGATGGTGTGGACTGACCTCTCCTAGGGGTAAACTGTGGCCTGGGCCCCTGAGACTGACCCTGACCTTGTGGTTGACCTGAACTCTATGCAGGTGGACCTTTGAACTTCTTCCCAAATGTAGGAGATGAACTAGACTGACCTGGGCCCCTCTTCTGCTGTCTTTCCCTTCTAGTTTGCTCACTGATTCTTACTTTTTCAACCTTTATTGCAGCTTCCACTAACTTAGTGAAGTCGGTAATTCCCAAGGCAGTGATCATGATCTTTATGTTGTCATTTAGTCCCTCTTCAAATCTCTTACACCTTTCAGCCTCATTAGGGACTATCTCCCTTCCGTAGCGGCTCAATCCAACAAATTCCTTTTCATACTCGGCAACTGACAGCTGTCTCTGCCTCATATTAATGAACTCTCTTCTTCTCTCTTCCAGGTATACACTACCCACATATTTCTTCTTAAATTCGGAGAGAAAGAAGTCCCAAGTTACTATTTCTGGCTGTACTTCACTGGACACAGTATCCCACCATTCATATGCATCATCTTGTAATAGAGATATGGCAGCTTCTAGATTTTGCTCTGGAGTGCAGTGGAGTTGTTTTAAAACTCTACATTACATTCAACCAATTCTACCGCAGAATCATCATCTTCTCTCTTGCCAAAGAAGTCCACTGCTCCAAACTTTCTCAATTTTTCTAGATGTGATTTTGGTTGTGGAGGTGGTGGTGGTAGTGGCATTACCCCAGCCATTTGTTTGAAGAATTCGGCCATTTGTTGGAACACGGCCTGTGGAGGCTGAGCGGACTCTGCTTGAGCTGGCGGAGCAGGTTCTCCCATACCCTCAGTCTCAGCTGCTGCAGGTGGAGCATGACTCTCCACTTCCTCCTCAACTACCCTCTGAGATGTAGGGTCCATATCCTATTCAAAATAACAAAGACAAACAGATCTGCATTAGTGTCACCTCGACTCTTACAAATGCAATGCATGGTATGGACTCAATCTAGGCCCAGAAACGCCTAAACCGTGCTCTGATACCACTAAATGTGACACCCCTTACCCGTCTACAGTATATCCGAGTAAGTTATATCACACGGTGTACCGGAACACTCTATTCTATCTTAATTAATTTTTATCATAGTTTTGAATATAAGTTGTGAAATATAATTCATTTAAGTCATTTATTGAAATTATAATTTATTTGAGGTTCCAAAAATTTTATAGAAAATCCGGCAGAGTACCGGCTAAAAATGGAGAAAATAGTTCTTCGGAACCTATGAAAAACACTTCCAAAAATCATATTCAATCATCTCAAGCTCCAATATCAAAATCTCAACATTTTTCAATTTCATTTCTCAATCATTCATCTCATGTGATAATCATGTATAAATCACAGATAAACATTCAATTTTCCATTCACAAACACAATTCTCATTATTTACATGAACATCAAAATACATTTCATAAGTTCAATTACATATGAGAAAATAAAAATTAGTTACAAAATATCAAAATGAAACCTAGTGTCCTACCAATGTACTGAAGATGGTGAGGTGACACGGACACTATGTAGAGCTGCAAGATGGACTCACCCAGTCTATGGTCTACTGGGCTCTCGATCAGTATCTCCAGAACCTACGCGTGGCAAAAGCAACGCGCTAAGCAATAATGCTTAGTGGTGTAATAATAAAATAACAGGAAATAATAGAAAATAAATATGTATTTAATGTATATGTCTTATTTGTTTGTGTTTGTTATATTCATTTATTTCGTTAACTTTGTCCACTTTCATTCTTTTGGTTGCCCAAGTAACCTATACTGAATGACTGGACTGGATAAACGAGTATACTGGCGCTGGGTATCTAGTACCTCGGGCCGTCACACCATCGGTCACATGTGCATCTCCCGGTGTGCAACAGAACAGCGGATAAGCTGTAATGACAATAGGCACAAGGCCAAATATCAACACAAAGTCAGAATGGCTAAAAGCCATGAAATCACAGAATGGCATAATGCCATGTGCAGTACTGCTAACTGAACCCTATTGGCATGCCAAACTATCCAAACCAATCTTGTTAGGTATACTAGGGCATTTGATACTTTTGAATTCTTCAATTTTTGAATTTCAAGTTTTTGTGTCACTATTCACCTCATTGGTTAACAAAAATGTTGATTTTTGGATAGAAAATAGGTACATTGGTTTTGGCACTCCCAACATACCACATTTTGCATTCAAAACTTGTTGGCATTAATCACCAATACCATTTCTAAGCTTAAACTAAGGGAGCAAAACTTTCAGTTTTTGTACCCTAACTTTACTGTTTCATTAGTGACTGTTAAAGTGGAAATTTGAGGAAATGGTAAACATGAAAGTTGTTCCTTATTTTGTCTAGTTGAATTTCTTTTTTTGAATCACTCCATTTGGAGTTTTGTAGCTCCAGATATGGTCCAAAAACCACAGCTGGCCGGATTGTAAAACTGCAGAATTGACCATATCTACAGTGCAGTGAACAGTGACTGCCACTGCCTTGTTGGATAGGTTCTGATCATAATTTGGGGTAGGTTTCTTCATGAAAGTTGTTTGTCTATATCTTAACTTGTTGCTGTAAAAATTTCAGGTCAATTGACCCATTCTAAAATGAGTTATGGCCAAATGAACAATTACTGTTCATTTAGTCATTCTGCAGATTCTGGTTGCAGGGTATCCAGATTGGGGTCAGTTTTTGGTCCACTTGCTTTGGTCTTTTGGGCATGGTTTCTTTAGCAAAATTGTGCCATTATGTGTCTAGTTTCATGTCCAATTGGCCAAATACCAATTGAACCTACACAGCCAAAGATATAGCAGTCCAAACAGGCTGGACTCACAGTCTTACCTGCTGCTGTCACTAGGCAGCCTACCAATTTGGTTTGTAACACTCTAGTTCACTTCAAATTATGGTCAACTTACCTCAAATGGTCACTAATTGACCATTATAATGTTCACTTATCATTTCCCAAGCCAAGTCCAAATTTCACTCCCAAAACCTTAATTTCCCATTTTGATTCGCACCACACACCTTAGTTAACACTTTCATTCCTTATATATATATATATATATATATATATATATATATATACACTTTAAACACCCTCTCTAATCCACTCTAAGCCCATCTAAACCATCAAAGTCATAACCCTCACTAGGCAGCCGAATTCCATGGTATACACACACATGAGTTTTAGTCCATTTAATTCACAATTTCATATTAATTTCAAGTCCCTAACATGGAATAAAAGAAATATATGCATAAATAAGCACTAACCTCTTGTAGGGCAGAATTTTCCAAACTTAAACTTCACTTTCTTTCCTTTTCTAGGCTACCAAACACTTTCCCAAGAGGTATGGACAAGTTTTAATGAAAGGTGTCTAGGGTTTAGTAGTGAAACAAAGAGAGAAAGGGAGCTTTGGTTGAGAATCAATGGAGGGAGAGGGGAGAAGGGTTTCGGCTGGCTGAAGGAGAAGAAGAAGACCAGAATTTTTTTTGTCTATTTTGACTCTTTTAAGTGTTTTAAGAATGCTTGCTAACTTGTGATTGGTTGGGAGTAAGATAATGACATCATGTGATGTCATTATCCCTAATTTTCTTTATTTTTCTTTTCTTTTCATCTCTACTCATTTTCAATTTAATTTTTAGTAAAGTTTATTCATATTTTATGTCATAATAATTATTTACTCAACTGTACAAGTCGGCCAAAAATCGTCTCTGAAGGCGAAATGACCAAAATGCCCTCCGTTTGGCTTAACGGGTCTAAATTGTCTGTACCGATTGAAAAATTTTTCTAAATATTTTCTTGGCATTCTAATGCCATAGGGACCTCAATGACCCTTCTCTGGAGTCCCAAAAATTATTTTATGAATTTTTCCCCGGGTCTAGGGCTCCTAGTTGCGAGAACCGCAACTTCCCTCTGGATTACCCATCGCTTGGGCACCGGCTCATTTAACTTGATTGTATTTTATTTCTAAAATTTTTTATAAATTTTTCTTATTAATATTTGAGTTAATTATGGTCCCTCACTTTAGTTTAAATATTTTTCCGGACGTTCTAGTTGTCCGGACCGACACTGGTCACTGGAATAGCAGAATGTACGGAGTTGCTACATGGAGGGTGTTACAAAATATAAGTAGAATTGACAATTTTAAATTTATATTAACTTTAAAATTAAGAGTTTTAAAGTTATATAAACTTTAAAATTAATTTAAATAATAAAAATATAATTGTAACTAATTTTAAGTATGAAGGGCAATTTTGGCAAAACTAATATTCTCTCCCCTCCTTCATATATTTCCATATAAAAAATAATATAGATGTAGATAAAACAATTTTTGCTTAATTATAGGAAGTTGGGTTTTAATTTACTAATACATAAAAATCGTAATCAAATCTCACCATTTTTTTTTTTACAATTTCTCATTGATACTTAAACTCAAGACTTTAGTTTTAGAGATAACTTAAATACTATTGAAACTCATTGGTGAAATCTCATTATTAAAAAGGTGAGTTGGTGATGCATTACTAATTCTGTCTGCTTTTATATTTCACTTTTCAAAAATTATTTTTTTAAAAATATTTTTAAATTATCTTTTAGTTTGAGAAGATTACGATGTAGTAATTAATTTTTTTTAAATTTTATCTTTATTTTTACTAAGTACGTAATTATCTCTGTAATATTTTGTAACTCATCTTATCTCTCATTCTTTCGTAATTAAGTGAGATAAAAGATAATTTAGTTAAATTATAAAGAATTTTGTTATAATTTAAATAATTTAGTTATTTTCTTAACTATTATGTAAAAATCTTAAACCACAAATAAAAGAGAATGAGATAGTATTAGAAGAATAAAAAAATAGGAATATATATTATGAAAGAGAAAAGAAAGAAGAAAATGGCAGGCCGATAATTATCATTTGGAGAGGAGTAAGCTATTGTAATATGTATTACAGCCGGCTTACAGCCGGCTAAACCTGAATAAGCCAAACCCTCTTTCCTATGCAAATTATGATTTTCTTGGCCGGCAAACACCTTCATTAAAATGACTTGGCATAGGCCTAGCATCACCAAATTGGTTCTGCAATCCACAAACACAGAGCTTATTTCTCAACTGTTAATTCTCTTCAAAAGCTATATAATATCATGATACTTTCCAATATTTTCTTCTGCTTCTTCGTCATTTTCTTCCTTTTTATTCACAACTAAGATGATCTAATTAGATAGAGAGGGCAGATCTAGGGTAATGGAAATCCCCATTTCTCTATTGAGCTCACAGCCAATTGCCTTGCCCTTTAGGGTTGGCACTTACTTTTGGGACTCTACAGATTCAGGTATTTTCACTGTAATATATCGCCATTTTTTTTTTTGTTTCAATAGATTTGTATGTAATTCGATGTGTGTTTCAATGCTTCATCTTTGCAGTGGAGCTCCAATTCCTGCTATATACATGGTTTTTGCAATGGGCATTAATATTGTCACTGATGCCAATGCTGCTTTGAATCCAGTGAATCAATGATCAAGGGCATAATGTAATCACCATGACAGAACTTATTGGGAGAAATTGTTCTTTGGTGTGGCCATGCAATTTTGGGTTAAAATTTTGTTTACTGTACTGAATAAAATTTCACCTCTCTACCAATGTGTTTGTGCTTGATGGAGTTGTCTCGAATAAAATACGACATTGAATACAATTTAAAATGTCTGATAAATTATTTCATGGATCATATTCTACCAGAAATCTGAATGCTGAATGCCTAGATTGATACATAACCAGTATTAGATAGAGGTGTATTTTTGTAGAGATAAACGTTAAGTGTTGTTACAATAGCTGTATCATAACAAATCTTATCTTGTAAGGGTTATTTATACCCAAGATCACAGTTTAATGAAATACCTTTTCTGAGATTGCCTTTATGCGTATTTTTGTAGAGATAAACGTTAAGTGTTGTTACAATAGCTGTATCATAACAAATCTTATCTTGTAAGGGTTATTTATACCCAAGATCACAGTTTAATGAAATACCTTTTCTGAGATTGCCTTTATGGTATCAGAGCACTCCTAGGGTTTAAACACCTTTCTTGTTAATTCTTTCTTTCTTTTTTTTTTTTTTTTTTCGTTTTTCATCATGTCTACAGAGTCTGCTCTTGATGAGTCTCCTTCTCCTGCTGTTATTTCTTCTTCTTCTTCTTCGATTATCTCAAATTCTTTGACTACTATTCCCAATGTTTCCAATCAGATTCATGTTAAGCTTACTCCTCTCAATTATGTTATTTGGAACACACAGATGCTACCATTATTGCGTGGCTATAATCTTGATAAACATATCGACAAAAATTATGTTCCACCGAATCCTACCCTGCCTGATTCTAATCCCAATCCAGCTTATACTATCTGGTTTTGTGAGGATCAGATCGTCATGAGTTGGATTCACGCTTCTCTTTCTGAAGCTTTGTTATCGAGTTCAGTTGGTGCTACATCTGCATTGGAGATTTGGACGCAATTAGAGCAGAGTTTTGCGGCTGGGAATACTGCCCAGGTGCGTCATTTAAAACACGCAATTCATCATTTGGAACGTGTCTGACTCGATTGAAGTCTATATGCAGCGAGCAAAATCCCTTAGTAATCAACTTCTTGCACTTAATAATCCGATTTCAAGTGATGATCTTGTTGGAGCGATTCTTGATGGGTTGGGACAGGACTATCGTCCTTTTGTGCGTTCCATTGAAGCATGCCCTCTTATGAAGAATTGTATGGTTTATTGTTGTCTCAAGAATTGCGGCAAAAAAATATGAAAATTCTAGTTCTCCAATGCGATGGGGTTTTCTAATTCGAATGGTCGTGGAAGGCGTGGTGGTCGAGGTAATCGAGGCGGTAAGAGTGGTGGTCGGTTTCAGAATTATCAGATGCCTACTGTTCAACCACAGCAATCTCGAGGCCGCTTTTTTTCTTACTTGTTATAAGCGTAATGGTTCGGTCATATTGCGGACAATGTCCAAGTCAACGCCGAACGGGTTTGCCACCACCACAAGCTTATCATACGTTCTGTTGGTTCGGCTCACGCTTGGAATGCCGAGTTCACGGATATCTTGGATTGTTGATGTGCTACACACCATCTTACAGATCTCTTGGAAACTTAACGATTGATTCGAATATACGAGACCGTATGAAGTTAAGCAATGGTAATACAATTCCCATCTCACATGTAAATATTGAACAATAATCATGATTTTCGTTTGAACAATATTTTGTTTTCTGCTCAATCTCCATTTAGTTTTCTAAATTTTACAAATGATAATCAAGTCTCACTTGAGTTCTTTCTTTCTTATCAAGGATATCCCCACGAGGAAGGTTCTTCACAAAAGTCCAGTTGAACAAGGTCTTTATAAACTTTATCTAGTCTTCTATGCATCATATATCTTTCCGTCTTGGCATTCTACTTTGGTCATGCTCATGATGGAGTTATCAACCTTGAAGCATAATAAAATTATTTTTCTTCCAATAAAAAGAACTATGTTCATCTTCTTGTGTTAGTAAATCACATCGTTTACCATTTTCATTGTCTACTTTTAATCTCCACTTGAACTTATTTGTTACGATGTATGGGTCCTTCCTGTTCCTTCTATTAATGGTAATCGTTATTATGTTCTTTTTATGATCATTTCAAATATTCATGGTTATATTGTCTCAAACGAAAATCGATGTAATCTACATTTATTAAGTTTCAAAATTTGTTGAGACTTTCTTTGATCGCAAAATAAAAATGTTTCAATGTGATTGGGGAGGCGAATTTCTCTTGCTACATACTTGGTGATAATGGGATTTCACCGTTTGTCTTGTCCTTATACGCCAAATGGTTGTCAAGCATAGGCACATTGTGGAAACTGGTTTGGCTATGTTGAATTTTGCTACTTTACCATTGGATTACTAGGATTTTGCTTTTGAAATATGTGATTAATAGGATAGTAACTCCTTTAATACATAAATCGCCTTATGAAAAATTGTTTGGAGCTTTGCTGATTTGTCCATCTTCGTACTTTTGGATGTCTTTGCTATCCTTATTTGCGTCCGTACAATAAACATAAGTGGAAAATAGGTCTTCACCATGTATTTTTCTGATTTGGTGCACAAGGGTACAAGTGCTATGATTTTTGGCAAAACGGTTGTATATATCCGGACATGTGGTATTTGATGAGCATAATTTTCCTTTTAAATCTCTTAAAGTGTAGGATAATAATGTTGCACTCAAGCGCGCGTATTCTTGGGCCACCACGGTACATTTACTTCCAAAAGTGTCTTCTCAACGTGAACCGAATGTTGTTTCTAATCGAGATTATTTCTGCATCGAGTTCCTACCGCTCCTATTTCGAATTTGTCGACACGCAATCTCCAATGGTACAACCAGATCGTCGGTTATAGTTCTTCCTCTAGGAATACTCATCCTATGCTTACAAGGTCAAAGACAGTCATTCAAAGCCTAGGACATTGTCGATTACACCACCTCTACAACAAAGCGCTTTAAAGAATGGCGTGAGGCACTTGATAATGAGATTAACTCATTAATTCAGCTTGGGACTTGGGAGCTTGTTGAAAAACCACCACATGCTAATGTAATCCAAATGGGTGTTTAAAGTCAAGGAAAATTCAGATGGTTCTTTGGAACGCTACAAGGCACGCTTGTTGCAAAGGGGTTTCACCAACGACCGGTGTAGATTTTGGTGAAACTTTCTCACCGATTGTTAAACTTAGATTGATCTTGAGTCTTGTAGTCTCTCAAAAATGGTTTGTTAAACAATATGATGTTTCTAATGCCTTTTACATGGTCAATTAGACGAACCGTCTACATGCAAGCTTTATTGATGATACAAAGCCAAACCATGTTTGCATGGTTTAAAACAAGCGCGTCAATGGAATACTTAAAGAAGCTCTTCTTCACTTTGGCAAGCTTGATACCTCTCTATTTATTTTTCGGCAAGGCGTGATGTGCTTTATTGCTTGACATATGTTGATGATTTTCTCATGACGGAACTAGTGAAATGTTGGAAAAGGAGTTGCCTTGAGGTCGAAATTTTTGCTCAAAGACTTGGGACGTCTACACTATTTCGAATACAGCGCATTGGCGTAATGGTTCGTTACTCTTGACTCAAAAAAAATATATTCGATTTATTGAAGAAATGCAAAATGGAAAACTCCAAATCTGTTACACCGTAAGCACCAAGTTCCATTACAATGTTCTTCTTACGGTTTTGGAGATCCCATGCTATACCAAGTACCATTGGCACTTATTGTATCTTCTCTTCACTAGATTTCATTAAATAGATTAGCTATGCATCGACCAACCGAGGAACATTGGCAAGCGGTGAAGCGTGTACTTCGTTATTATATGGCCTACTTCTTCGACCATCATCTGCTTATGAAATCTCTGCATATAGTGATTCGATTGGGCGGCATAGAGGATCGCAAGTCTGATTTGCTATTTATCTTGGAATCTAGTCTCTGGCCCAAGAAAAGTGTTTCGCGTTCATCAACCGCCATTGCAAACACAACTTCTGAGGTACTTTGGATTCGAAACTTGCTACAAGAATTGGGGGTACAAACTAAAATCCCTGTTCTTTGGAGTGATAACTTGGGTGCTACAAACCTTACGGTAAATCCAGTTTATCACAGCAGAATGAAACATGTGCAGATAGATGTACATTTTGTTCGTGATAAAGTTCAGTCTAATGATATTCAGGTTCGATACATCTCTACAAAGGATCAAATCGCTGATGTTTTAACAAAGCCGTTGACTAAAGCTGCGTTCAACAATTACGAACCAAGTTGACTATCTTCCCATATCGATAGTTCAACTTGAGAGGGTGTATTAGATAGAGGTGTATTTTTGTAGAGATAAACGTTAAGTGTTGTTACAATAGCTGTATCATAACAAATCTTATCTTGTAAGGGTTATTTATACCCAAGATCACAGTTTAATGAAATACCTTTTCTGAGATTGCCTTTAACCAGCTGAAGCTCAAAGATTACAATTTCTTCGTCAATGGAACTCAGCTCTACATATAGTCCTGAATTCCCTTCATGTGAACTATTTTCATATGTATCAAATCGATTCCCTTGTGGCATGCGCACTGTAAGATGGTTATAAGTACTTTTCTGGATGATTGAAAAGCCTTTTGCAATATTATCCTTTTGAAACTTACCACAAAATATCAATGGATGAATAATATATTACTAAACTCCATTAATAAGATACAAAGTCTCCAATCAAAAGAAATCAATAATCCACACTCTATTTAGAATTGTCAAAGAGTTCATTTCAAATACTATAAAAAAAATAAACAGAATTTCACTAGGGGAAGAAGAAAAAAAAAACTGAAAGAACAAGACCCCAGTATTGATGGAAAAAACTCAGATTCGTTGTTAACGAACATGAATCGGAGAAGAGCAATCTAGATCTATTCCAAACCTAGATCACTAGCTGCTGTTCAAGAAAAAAAAAATGAGAGGAGAAGAGAAAAAGGAGAGATAGGAAAGTAAATAAGTTAAAATAGTTATTCAGGAATCCTTCCAGAGAGCTTTATTTTGAGAAAGGTCCAATGACTCGAGCAGTGTTAAATTGCTGATGGGTGATGATGGAGTGTGACCAAAAAGAACATTATTGGAAAGATTTAACCTGTGAAGCCCCTGAAATTTTCCAATAGCCTATGAAATTTCTCCTTCAAATTTCTCTTTCAAATTTCTCCTTCAAGTATTATATATAATCTCTTTATATATTGAATTACATTAATTATTTAGTACTTACCCTTTTTTTTTAATTTCAATAAAATCAGAATCCTTTATATTTCTATTTTTACTTTTATTAGTTTTATTATATTATATATATGTATATATTTAAAAGAGAGCAAACTTTCACTATTCTTAAAAATAATGAAAATGCCCCTTTATCCCTATGTATCTTTTGTTCAATTGGTAATTATAAAAGCCTGCACTTTTTTTTTTCTTAATTGCGTCTACACTTTCACCATCAATTTTATGGACTAAACTAAAAATGATGATTAGATGATGGACAAGCGTTTTTTTTACTTTCATTTTTTTATCTATTATCAGTTTTTCTTTTTCTTTTTTATAATAGTTTAAGGTGATAATAAAAATATTATTTTATAAAATTGTAGAGTTTACAAAATTATAATTAATTTTTTTAATTTAAAAAATATATATATATAATTAAAAAATAAAAAATTTATCATATTAGAATATTGAATTCAAAAATTTTCTTCTAGGGTCTCATGCATCATGTAAGATTCATTATGTACCTAATTGATTTCAATGTTCAATTACATATTAAAACACTTTTAATATGTATTAGGATCTATATTTGCCATTTAAGATTTTAGAATTAACAAATTAATTCATTAGAACCCTAGATTAATACAAGAATATGTGCATTAACCTTTTGATGCACTGTAGATGTGATTGGTATCTTTGTGAAGCACCTAGAACTCTAAATATTGTCCCTCTAGCTTGTCCACACCAAAATCATCAATTGCAACCCTTTGAACAGCTTCTCAAGTCTTGCCAACCAATTAGAAATTAGTGATTTGCCTTTAGGAAGGTTGTAGATGTATATAGGACACTAGAAACAATTTCTAGCAATTTTAATTCAAGAGAATATGGGCAATTCTCTTTTGAATTGATGAGAGAAGAAGAAGAGAGGAAGAAGGCCCTATGGGTGGTGGCACCTTTGAGAGAAAATCAGAATGTTATATTTTAGTTTTCATTCTTTCCCTTTTATAATTAGGTCATCACTCAAAACTTTTGCCACATGTCATCTTCTGATTGTATCTTAGTTTAATTGACCTAATCACATTAAGCCAGATGTCAAAGCTAAATTTAATATTGACTTTGATTATCATGCATGATTGGAAGACAAATGGCAACCTTATATGGTGTCATGTGTCACCATCTCATGGTGCCACATGTCACCCTGTGAAATGACCAAATTACCCTTGCGTTGTAATTTTGAGTTCTCAACTCAAAATAATTATTTGTCCTCTTCTAATCAATTTATATCAAATATAAATTAATTACTTAATCTCTATTAATTAATTTCTCATAATTAAGTTCATATTTAAACACTTTAAATATAAATTTAACTTATACTATATATCCAATAACCTATATTTGGTTTCAAGTAATGCTAGGGACTTTGCAATCTTATTGCAAACCAAACCTATTTAATTAATCAATTAAACTCTTTAACTAATTAATTAAATCATATTTAACTGGGTGATTACTTGTGTATGTGTATGACTCACTAGGCTCTCACTAATTAGCAATGAAATATGATATCAACTCTTAATATCATTAGAACTTTTTCTTACCATAAATGATTTCTCTAAATCATTTTAGGCACCTCATAGACCATGGTTAACACCTAGCATAGCAAGCCATGGCCACCCAATCAGTAATAAGGAATACCTTAAAAGAACCTATAATCATATGTTACGATGCACTAGAATCTCTCTGTTACAAAATCCCAATTCGAGCTGGAGTCATGGTTTATGTCAAACCCCATTTGCTATGAATATTATGTTCTCTTTTAATTCTAATTCTTGATTAAAAAAAATTTCTCTTCAGAAACTCTTTTCTGATTAAATCTGTCTGTCCTGGCCCGGAACTTGAAACATCAAGAATAATTAAATGAACATAGGATTTTATCCCTGTTTACTTAGGGTAACAGATTCCATCTTGATCAACACCTACCTCCATATATAACTAGTAGGAGCTAACACATGCCCATATACCCATACACAATATAAGTATGAAAGTTGTATCAAAATCAACCACCTATATACAAGATAATTGTGTTATCTCAGGTCTAAAGATTATATGCACTAATATGATTTATGATAATGTATTGACAAGAGTAAACTCCACGTGCTTGTCATAAGTATTACTAGTTCGGCCTATTTATTATGTATAAGTGCCTATCATGTTTATTATATGGCATGAGACTCACAATTTCATCTTATTTATATCTCATATAAATACCTTGGGAATAAACATAAATATAATTTTTTTGGATAAGTCATGTCCTGTGTGAAGTATCTTCAATTATGAACCAATTTATGATACTTTATGCTAGAAATACTGTCACTCATATTCTTAACA
This sequence comes from Hevea brasiliensis, assembly GCF_030052815.1. Classification (NCBI taxonomy): domain Eukaryota; kingdom Viridiplantae; phylum Streptophyta; class Magnoliopsida; order Malpighiales; family Euphorbiaceae; genus Hevea; species Hevea brasiliensis. The sequence continues at coordinate 17,479,113 of NC_079509.1, read as the reverse complement.
ATTTAAGAATAAAAGTTCTAACAAAATATCAATGGACATTTTCTATTACACATAAATATATTATGTAAATGGAAAAATGAAATTGCCTTTTATTAATAAAATATGTACTAGATACATACTAAATGATATGATCTAGAGCATACTACTAACACATGACTCATTGACAATAATCTTGTGATTTTCAAAAGATGGCCACCGGATAAATCAATCAAATAGATCGATTTCATAACAGATGGCTTCTGGTTTCAAGTACATGGCTTATTTCCGAGTATTTGCAATGAAGAAAGTGTTAGAAAGATAGGAAGTTTATTTGAAGGATTGATTAAAATTTATGATTTTAACAAGCCTAATGATTGGCAAGTGTTTTTTAGAATCAAAGTGTGGGTGAATATGTTGAAGTCGGGTTTCATATGGATAAGGCAGATGGGGGAAAGAGTGGATTAGGATTAAATATGAAAAAAATCCCTTCTGTGATAGAATAAGGCAAATTCTTAAAACTTGTTATATACCTAAATATAATTAATTTTAATATGAAACAAGTAAATATCTTTTTAATTTAACTAATTTTTTTTCAATATGTTTCAATTTATCCATTTTGAGAAATTTTATCCAAAAACAAACAGCCAAAGACAGTGAGAGAGTAGAATCAAATAGTTCAAATTAGGGCTATGCAGTTTTTAGTGTGAATTGAAAAACTGAACCAAATCGAGCAATTTTGGTTTAATAGGTTCGATTTTTTAGTTCTATCAGTTCGGTTCGGTTTGAAAATTTTATTATGTTCGTTTTTTGTTCAGTTTGATTTTTTATCGGTTAAAACCTATAAAACCGATTAAACCGAATAGTAAAATGGCCCAAATAATTTTTCAGTCCAAGATGCATAACCCGGTCCAAGATGCATAACCCGGCCCAAAGAATAATATTTTCGGTTTAATGCAACGGAACCGAACTGAATCGATATTTTTCGATTTGGTTTGATTCGGTTATCCTTATATGATCGGTTCGGTTCAGTTTATATTTTTAAGAGATTCGATTTTTCTATTTTTAATATTCGATTCAATTCGGAATCGAACCGACCAAATGCTCTCCCCTAATTCAAATAATAAAAAAAAATACATAACATAGCAAAGAATACCCAACATCAACAGCAGGCTTAAAATATGGAAAAATTAATCGACTGTTTCATCTGCATTTCACAAAAAGATGATTCGGCTTGGCATGGGCATTAACCTTGCCATGATCTTTCATCTCATGATGACTGAAGTTGGGCATGAAGCCAGAGAAGACGTGTCCCTGGGCAGTGAATGAATTTCGCATTAATATTTCCCAATGCCGCGTATCTCCCAATACCCCAACAGCCATCAAAATCATGATATGCCCCATATGCAATCGGCACTTTCACAATATTCCTCAAACAGAGAACCCATAACGTCAAATTTTTTCTACCAAGTCCGCGCCTAAACCATCACAACTGGTCTCACATTCCCATGCCCATGCCCCCCTCACATGGAACTGTCTTGTTAGAGCTTCCTCCAAAAAGCCCCACGCCCATCAAAGCCCCCCTCTTGTATTCTACAACAGTAATACAGGATCAACACTAACCGATAATTATACCTACCCACTTCGCACTAGCTCTATTCAAGGCTTGTTCGCGTTTACGTTGGATTCCCAAGGGTAAACAGTTGATGCCCATGTGATAAAAACTGGCTTAGACTGATGCACGCCTCTTGTTCGGTACGATGTCCAACAGACGCATTGCTTGCTGGAAATCGCTCACGGGTGCTTACTGTACCGTACCAGTTCCAATTCACTTGCTGAAACTATGGTTTTGTTCAACAAATAAGTAGATATATGAATGTGTTAAGAGAAAAATAAGATCACTTCGGTGATTCTATTGGCAGCTTGTGCACAATTCCAAACAGATAAGCCACTAGATTTTGCTGGCAACATCTCTGAGCAGATCGTTGAAAAGGATGTTGTCAAGTGGAACTTGATGATGCATGCTTATGTCAAGGCAAAAACGTCCAAAAGGATGCCTTGGAACTTTTCAAGAAGAAGAGGGGGGTGATGATGCCAGATGAAGATACATACATAAAGATGGTTAATGGGTACAAAAACACAACGAACAGCATTGATTGTACCTAAGGCAGAGAAAATTTGACCTATCATGAGAACCATACAGATAAAAAGGCTTGAAAGCTTGTCCCTTTCTTTTTCCGACTTTAAGGGATAAAATCATGTTTCATGTGCACAAAGCGTGAATTGCCCCCTCCAGGAAGAACCATGGGAATTAAATATCAAAGGTCAAAATTTATGATGGAGTCTGCAACAAAGTTTGCATGAGAAATCTAGATACTTTTATACAGGAATATCTTTTAACAGTTTATATGTGGATTTGCAAACTCCATGATTATATAATAAGGCACAACTGAAAATCAAAGGTGCCTTGTCAAATTTGTAGAAATGATTGCAGTTCAAGGTTACCTTATTCAGGTTTTAGCATAATGGGTTTCATTCCCATGCCCTGCTTAGGTTATGCAATCAAACAGAAAGTTCAAGGCTAAAAACGGCTAGAAAGAATAGTCATGAATTTCATTGGAGTCTAGCAGAGTAGTGCTGCATACACAGGATTGCAAGGATTGATTCGCTAAGTCGATCAGTGAAGTACTTATAATTTGTGAATATGTGTAAAATTTACATTTCAGGATATAACCCTTCAGGTTTGGAATGCCAACAAGACGATTGGAATTCCATACAATTACCGCATGGAGAACAACCCTCCCGTATGCAGTAGCAAATACCACAACAACACTCAAAAAAGAAGAAAGAAATATCCTCTCTGAACAAATCCTAGCTTGATTCTGATGCAGGGGAAACATTTGCAGGCTTATTTTTTGCATTTCCTACGTCTCCAGACCAACTTTAGCATGGAAAATGATGCAACTGTAATAACAAGGGCTAGCACTCGACCCCCGACAAGTCCAGCAAGAACGATAAGAAAGAGGATCGGATAACCTGAATTGCCTCCCTTTTCAATATCCACCCTTTCCTCCACCACAATCATCCCTGGCTTAGTGTGCAATGTCTGAGTAGAAGTAGAACTTCTAAGTTCAGTCTGCAATGCCTGAGTAGAAGTAGAACTTCTAAGTTCAGTCTGCAATGCCTGAGTAGATATAGAACTTCTATGCTCAAATTCTTCCTTTCCTCCTGTTCTTAATCTTTCTCTTTCTTCTTTTTCTTCTTCCATCAACTGCCATAGCGTTAATTTGCCTTCGCAACCTAAATCTTGTAGATCAAAATTACATTGCCCTTCTGTGTCTTCACCCCTCCATAATTTATCCTCTCCCCAGCAACTAGACTGATCACTGATGAAATTTGCTTCCCTCTCCTTCCCCTCTTTCCCTTTCTTTACAGTACGCAATTTCTTTGGCACCAGTTTCTTGATGAATTTTCTTCTGATTTTATCATTACTCCGTCTATGCTCTTCTGCACAAATCAAAACTCCACCTTCAGAGTCCTCTGCCACCACATCTCCAGCCACACTATCCCATCTCTTATCATAATTCAAAAAATCATAAATAGTTTGACTTTCTGTTCTCTCATTTGCTTCAACTCGTCCAGCCATATTAACTGTTGGATCCACAACTTGAATTTCCTTGACAGGAGTGTTGGATTCAAGACTCTCAACCAAATCAAAGGCATCAGAAGCACTATCATCTTCCTCTACATTGATCAATCCTTTCTTGGAATCTCTCCTAAGTGGAAACAATGAAAACACTCTTCGGATTAAACGTGGAAAGGGCAATAAGCATGTTTTCAACAAACAAAAGGGACGTTGCCCGACATGTTCAAGAAATAAGAGAATAAAAGCGGACATTGTTATCCCAACAGCAATTCTTGTCGTGCTCAAAGCCAAAGCCAACACAACAAACATCTTCAAAACTGAAAATAACAAGCGTTTCTCTTGTGTATTCGAGCCAGGATTACCATCATCAACAACAACAGCACACCCCTTAAGACCCTGATTAGAATCAAGAAATCGATCTTCGCCCGCTAAAACTTCACATCTATCAAAATTTTTATGTTGACGCTCCACATTCTCCGGGCTTTCACACTTTTTATCGATATTAACAGGCTCCACAGTCAATTCTCTATAGTTCGAGAAGCGTACGGGATCGGAGATTGCAACCTCCTCAACCACGCGCGGCTGAATAAACTGTTGCTGCCGATGACTATGGTGTCGTTGCTGTTGCTGCTGCTGCTGCTGCTTCCTCTTTTTGATGGGTTTCTTTAATCGTTCATGGTTCTTGACGAAAAGATCAACAAGAGAAGTAGGGAATCCGGTCTCGACAACAAGTGAATTGGGTTTGGGTGGCTGGAGATCCGCAACAATACGAGAAATTCTTGAAACTTTGGCCTTCTTCCACGGCCAAGGCATGATTGGTTATTGATTGAACAACCCAAAAAACAGGGGGAATATGAGAAAGAATGAGAGATGGGTAAATTTTGTTGGAAGCGAAGGGCGAAGAAGAAGGTGTACAGATATTTGATGGCGTTCGAAAGGAGAAGAGAGTCATTACAAAAGCGAGAAAGAAAGGAAAAGGGCGAGAAGTTTACAGGCAATTGTGGGGAGATGGTGATGGCAATAAATGCGAACAAATTACGGTCAAACGCGTGCGTGAGCTGGTAGGGTGGTTGTAACCCTGAAGCTGGGGAAGATGTGGAGAAATTGCAAGATTTTTTTTTTTTTTTTTGAGGGAGGGAAATTTGTGGGTGAATATGTTTTAACTGTGTTTTCTGTTTTTACCCACCCGGATGTGGCGAGATGTGGTCAATTCAAAGTAAAAAATTACTGTTGGAGAATTGACCTACTTTATCTTTTATATATTAAACCATGGATCAAATAGACAAATTAAAGATTGAAGGATAAATTCATTATATTTTTATCTCATATTCAATTTATTATAATAAAATATCTAATTTTAAAATTTATATATTTTAATCCTTAAATTTTCAAATTATTATTACTAAACATATTTTAATAATCAATATCTAATCATAATAATTAATAAAATAATTAATAATTACTATAACAACTAATTGCTATAGGTCCTTATAGTATAATTGATTAAATGTCATTATGTCCTTATTTTTTAAGCATCAAAACCATGTGTCACACAGTAAATTCCTTAAGGTAAAATCATTTAATAATTAGATATTTTTTGAACTTTGATTAGGCTACCAAAAAAAGGATAGGGAAGATTTTTGGTCATTAATCCATAATATTTGAAATTTCTCAAATAATTGGGAAATAAAAATAAAAAAAAAAGTAGAAAATGACATTACTATAGTTAATTAATTGAATTAATGCGCGCAACTGTGAGAGCGAGTTACGGCAGTCAAGAGTGGGACCCGCGTGGGTTTATTTTTTAAAATTAATAAAATAATAAATTAATAGTAAATTATTAAATATTAATTATTTAATGGAATGTTTATTAATTAACTTGTCTGCCTTTTAATTATCATTATATTTAAATTTTTTTTAAAAAAATCAACGAAAAATCTCGCTCCCTCCCACTTTCGGATAAAGAAGTTATCTTCTCAACCCTAATCTCATGAAGCAATGAGTAAACCTAACTAACTTTTTATTTTTTTTTTTAATTGCATATTTCATTGCGTTAAAATCCAAAGTATATATTATATAAGAAAGGTCATGGCCTAAAACTCAAATATACTTCCCCTATCCAAACAGCAAGCCCAAAAATACAAGCCTGTATCCTAACATCAACCCTAGCTAGCTGAATCTTCCAAGCAAAGAGACCCAAACCACTGTGTCGCCTTCACAGGAACCGAGCAAGAGCAACCCACCATAGCCGGACATTGAGTGACCTTCCTTCAACAGATAGCTGTTATAACAAAACTAGGCTCACCACCAACGCCATACTTACAAATCCAACTCAAAATTTTTATTTTCAGGAAAATTAAGCACAAATGTTCAAATGGCTAAACTCTACAAATCTTACTTTACAAATCCAACTCAAAATTTTTAAAATATATATAAGAGTACTTATATTAACACTAAAAATTAAGACATATATGTCACTAATTTTAAATTATAATATATGTATGATTCAAACTACTAATCTCTGTCTCTAAAAAAAAAAACACTATTCCTCTCTGAAAGTGCTACAAATTTAAATTTTTAATGGTATTTGAAAAAATTAATCATGTAATTAACTAATCCTATCTCCATGTATTGCCCAAATTATTATTATTATTATTATTATTATTATTATTATATATATATATATATATATATATTTTTTTTTTAATGCTGTCTTGAATATTGCTATTATATAAAATGAAAAAACAAATATATATAATTTTTAAATATCGAAGAAATATAACTGAATGATGCGTTTTAGACTGTTAAGTAGAAATTTGATTTATCGAGTAAGAAATGAACTCATTTTTTATTTAAGTGGGAGGAGTTCTCTAAACATAAATGAAATCAATTACAACTCTAAAGTATCACCTCAACGAGTTGTTAAAGTGTAGAGCACTCACTACGCTACCGGACTATGCAACCAGACTTAGTAGTCAACCTATCATTTATTTTATTAGTATTTAATTTTAATTTATATATATATATTTTTTAAATTTTTATAAATAAAAATATTATAATATTTTAAATTTTTATTAATTATTTTAAATTTTATTTTTATTATTTTTACCTCATAAATTTTTTAATAAAAATTTCATAATAAAAATAATTAAAATCTTTTTATATAATAATAATATAAATATATATATTAATATATTATAAGTTGTATTATAATAATGACTGTTTATTATAATATTATAAGAGGTAACTATTAAATAATTTATAACTTAAATTTAATATGAAATATTATATAGTAATACTATGAAAGAGAATGTCACGTATTAGTTATGTGATAATATTATAAAAAAGAATATCATGATTCAAACGAAAATTATCCATATTAATATACGTGGCTATTAATAATTTTAATTTTAATATATAAAATTAATAAAATATTTTGAATTTTTTATTAATTATTTCAAATTTTATTTTTATTACTTTTATCTCTCAAATTTCTTAAAAATATTTCATAATAAAAATAATTAAAATATATATAATATAAATATAAATATAAATATATGTAATTTACGTTATAATAATAGTTATTTATTATAACATTAATAATTAATAGAATTTAGTAGGGTTTTATAAGTAATTTTTAAATAATTAATATAATATATTTTAATTTATTATTATATAAAATTTAATAAAACTGTATTTAGTAGGTCCAATTCTCACAATCATTTATTATAAAATTCAATTGTATAATTCATATGATATACTCAATATAATATATATATATATATATATATATAATTTTTTTTTTTTCAATAACAACTTAAACGGCGATAACTCCAACGGCGGTGTCCACTCGTCTTTGATGATAATTAGTCTCCGATAGCGTGTGTGCGTGTCGCTTGAGTTCATTGACCTTTTAAAAGGGTTTAATCTCACGAATTCAAAAATAGAATTTAGATAAAAATTTATAAATTTTAATTTTATCTTTTTTGTTAATTCGGTTGAATTATTATTTATATAACATTTATTTAGTTTAAATTAATTATTTTTATTAAAAATTAAAAAAATAATCCCTTTATTAGTTGCTTAAAGTTAAGATGAAGAAATAATCCATAAAAAAAAAACTTGTAAATATTGTGAAAATTTTAATTTCCAATTAATTGTTAATTTTTGGGAAAAAAATTTATTTTTTGAATTTTTTTTTCTTCACAGTGAAAAACTAGTTTAATTTATTTTAGAAAAGCATTGTGAGCTTTTTTAAGATTGTTATTGAAATTATTATTGACAAATATATTAAATAATATTAAAATTATATTTAAAATATCTTAATTATAAAATTTTTAGCTCAATTAAACTAAACCTTTATCTAAAAAATTTGAGATCGGCTATACAGATTCGCTTTCTCCACTCTAAACGATTTTGGATTAAATCCTCAGAAATGTGTAATGCTTCTGGTCATATTATACTAGTCTCCTCCAAATCAATTTAGGTCTATCATTTTTTTCTTATATCTTCTAACCTAACCTAATGTGTTCTACTTGTTTAACTGGAGCCTCCGTAATTATAAAATTTTCAATAATATTAAAATTAAATGATATTAAATTTCATATTTTGTATATTTTAATTACAATACTAAAATTAAGTTTAATATATTTTATATTTTGAATTATGAATCAACCAATAATTTCAGAAAAAAAAATTTTTCATTTAATCATTTCCATTTTTATTTTATTGAAACATAAATTTGAAATTTAATTTAAAATAGTGAAATATCATTAATTCATTTTTTATTGAAAATATGTTTTTGGACTCCCCACTTGGAACAATATTAGAAATGTTGATTTTTGCGCTTTTAATTAGAAAAGGGATGGCTAATATATAATAAGAAAAATAACTCTAATATGGATATGGATGTAAGCCCAAGGCCCACTCCAAAAGTTAGCACAATTCTTGGTTGTTCACAACAATTAATTAGCCATTAGTGAATGAATAACACCCTTTCATTGAGCTAATTGTTTTTTCCTTGAGTTAATTTTTTAATAATAAAATAACTTTACATATTAATTATTAAATTTATTATTGTTATCATATATATTACATATGTCTAATTTTAAGTAATTCAAATAATCTGCTTAAAAAAAATAACTACAATAAATACTATATGTTTATTTCATTAGGCCAATGAATTAATTCTCAAATATTTGTCTTGTAGTGCAAGAAATTCAAATATTAATAATATATATAAATAATAATAATAATAATAATAATAAAATAATTTTGCATATTAATTATTAAATTTATTATTGTTATCATATATATATTGCATATAAAAAATATTCTTTAACACTTGCAGTTGCATTATATAATATTAACATCAATTTGATAACCAATAAATTAATTATTAATTTATGATAAAAGAGATAAAATTAATTAGATGGTTATGCCACGTGTATTCTCCATTAATAAAGTAGTTAGACTCAAGTTATACTTTTTGCCTGCATGGATTGCTAATGTTAATTTATTACTGTTATTATTATTATTAAACTATTAAATTTATTTTTTTAGAGAATTAAGTTCTTAAATTTTAATTAACCTCCATGATATGCAAGTATGTGTTATATTTATATATAGGATTAAATTATATTTATATTGAATATAATTCAACTTTATCCCAATCCCATAATTGAAATTTGAATAATTATATATTCTACATATAAGGCAAGGCTGAGCAGAATTTGGTTTAAATTAAAAAATTGAACCGAATCGAGTTAATTCAGTTCAATCGGTTTGATTTTAAAATTAAATCGGTTCGGTTTGATTTTACATTATAAAAATTTCGATTATTTCGGTTCGGTTTAGTTTTAAAGAGAAAAAATTAGGTTAAACCGAACCGAACCGAATAGTAATTTATATAGTCAAATCAAACTAAATCGAACCGAATCGATTTTTAAATTGATTTATTTTTATGAAAAATTTATTAATTATATTTAATTATATATATATTAATTATTTAATTTCATTGATTAATGGTTATTAGGTTAAAACTAAAGTTAAAATTAGACCAAATAATTTAAAAATCAAATCTAAATTAAAAAATCAATAAAAAAATCAAACCGATTGATTTAAACCTAATCGAACTGAAATAGAACGGTTTCGTTTGATTCTGTTTGTCACCCATTTCGGTTCGGTTCGATTTCTAAAATTTACAATTCGATTTTTATAATTTAATTTAATTCGGTTTGGTTTGATTTGGTTTGAACCGAATGCTAAATTTTACATATAAGGTATATATTATGTTTAAGATATTTTTTTAATAATAGTTTCATGAACGTGTTTCTTCCCATATTATATATCCTTTCTTTTTTAGAAAAAAAATAATTATATCGAAGTAATCGTGTGACATCGTAAACGTTTGTTGTGTTTTCATGATGTAAATCTATTGATATTTGTTTGATCATTAATATCCTTTCCTTGGCTGTATAGAAAACCAAAAGCAATTCTCCTTGTTCGTCTGTTTAATTGGATTTAGACTGACCATGTGGATTTCAATTTTTCAAATTTATTTTGTATATTAATTTACATTTTTAATCTAAATTTGAGTTATATTACTATTTTATTTAATTTTCATGTGAAAATATTCATATGATATTTTCTTTTTAAATTTAAAATATTATAATAAATTTATTTTTATACCACTCATAATTACACTATTTGATTGAAAAAACCCATTGACAAAGGAGCTTATGATCCCTGTTGAAAACGGTCGAGGACAATAAAAAAGGACTTCTCTTGAAACTTGAAAGGGAGGGGAAAAAAGCCAAAGAAAAAGCTCCCTTGATTCTTGAATTAAGATAATTAAGACTTGAATTTAAATTTATTAACTGAATGATATATTTTCGATTACTAAATAAGTCAAATTTTAAATTTGTTTATAAATTTAAAAAATAAATTAATTTATTTATTTATAATATTTTTTAAATTTATAAGAAAATTTTTTTGAAGAGGTTAATTTTTTATTTTAATATTTATAAATTAATTTAATTAAATATTACACCACTCTTATTTGATTTTAAAATTTTATGACGTATCTTATTTAATATTATTTTTAATAATTTTAATAATAAATTTTTATATATTTATAAAATATTAATATTTATAAATAAATTTTCATAAATTAAATAAGACTCTTGTAAATGATTAATAGAATTATAATTATTGAGGTAATCATTTATTAAAAAAAAAAAAAGAGATAATCAAATATAGTCAATAATTTGTTTTGTTTTATCTAGTTGTTTGCACTATGATCAATAGATATCAAAAACTCATCATGCAAACCCAAAAATAATTATAATTTTATTGTCCTTGCAAACAAAAAAAATCCCTATCCACAAAACAATCAAGTTCAAATGTTGGGTCTAACATTAGACAATTTGATCCCATAAAAGCCCAAACTCAGATACTTCCTTTCTTCCAGAATCCTCTTTTACAACTCACTGCCCCAAAATTATTTCATTTTACAGGTAGACGCCCAAAAAAAAATTCCACCTTTTATATACCATCCATTCCCTCTTTCTTTCCCCCACCCTTCTATTCTACTCGATTCCTCCATCTCCTCACTTTCCCTCGCTTTCCCAGGAAATTAAGGGAGAACCCAATTCGAGAACACAAGAAAACATACTTCCCAGGTGGAAATGAGAGAAATTCTTCACATCCAGGGCGGCCAATGCGGCAACCAGATTGGAGCTAAGTTCTGGGAGGTGATATGCGACGAGCATGGTATTGATAACACCGGAAAGTATAGCGGTGACTCTGAACTCCAGCTTGAGCGTATCAATGTCTATTACAACGAGGCCAGTGGTGGCAGATACGTGCCTCGTGCTGTTCTTATGGATCTGGAGCCTGGTACCATGGATTCCGTTAGATCTGGACCGTTTGGGCAGATCTTTAGGCCTGATAACTTCGTTTTCGGCCAGTCTGGCGCTGGGAATAACTGGGCTAAAGGCCATTACACTGAAGGAGCTGAATTGATCGATTCTGTGCTTGATGTTGTCAGGAAAGAGGCTGAGAATTGTGATTGCTTACAGGGTAATGATTGAGTTTTGGTATTTTCGTGTTATTTGCTTAATTCGTTTGGTTTGACCCTGATGGCTTTGGTGTGGGTTAAGTATATTTGGTTTTGTTATTAATTTTATCTTTGCATTGGCTGGGGTATGAGGTTTGTTTCTTACATGGGTTTTCGTTGTTTTCTGAAAATGTTCAAGGGTTTGATTAAATTCCTTTTATTAAGGACCAACTTTATTCTTTTTCCTTTACTTTTTTTATGTATATCTTGTGGAATTTGTGTCTACATAGATTTTGTCTGGTGTTAGAAATTTGCTGTTTGTTTTATCAAATCCTGCAGTGTGTGACAAATTAATGTAGAATCTGTTCATTTACTTATATACGGTGCAGCTAAATGCATACGTAGATCGATGAATTTTTTTTGAACTCTATTTTGGTTTTGGTACTCTTAGTTGCAGGGTTTTGACGGCATTTATATGAATTGAGTTCACGTTGTTGGATTCGTTTCTCTGTTTATGAATCTTTCATAACATTTTGGTCCATTGCTTGGTAATGTCCTTGTTTTAATTGTTCTTTACAAATCATTCCTTCACTTCGGATTGGTTGATTTTTAGCTGTGCACCTTCGTTATCTTTCTCTTAGTTTCTAATGGCTTATTTGGGAGTTTCAAAAGGATTCCAATTTCATATGTTATTTGTTAGTCTATGGTGTAGGCTTATGGATTCAAGGCCTTTCTTGCTGAATCATTTTGGTTCTGATTCTTGTTTGTCTTTCTATTTAAAGAATTTGGGTTTATATTCATTTTGATAATACTACAAATTGTTGTTAAAGTTTGATTCATTGTAGCCTGCAATTCATTTTCTTTGTATCTTCCACAAGCTTTCTTCACGTGAGATCCAGACATTTGTGGATAACCTTTTAAAATTGAATTCTATAAGGGAACATACATATTGAGCGCTTATGCCAGGTTTTCCAATAAACTTTTTTGACTTGAAACTTGAGTTTTGTAATTTTCAAAAATTGGTGACAATATGAAGTAAAATATATTCTGAGACTTTTATAAGTATCTAGAATAATCTGATGAGGCCGAAACTATAATCTAATGTTCACTTTTAAAGTTGGAGTTTCTTTGCTTTTGTTGATCCTGGTTTTTCCCTTGCTATTTTATTGCACATCTCTCAGTTCATTATTTTTTATCATTTAATTGGATTAATGTTTTTACTTGGTGCTTCCAAAGGAGTTTTTCACCTTAAGCAATCATGTAGCAGAATATTTTCACAGTTTCTATTTCTTAAATTCTTTCTGACTATTAGTGCTATGATTTTAATATTCCTATCTGTTTCAATTATCGTTATTATATTTTTTACCAGGATTTCAAGTTTGTCATTCATTGGGTGGAGGCACTGGTTCTGGCATGGGAACTCTTCTTATTTCCAAGATTAGGGAGGAGTATCCTGATCGGATGATGTTGACATTTTCGGTCTTTCCTTCTCCTAAGGTATCTGACACAGTTGTTGAACCATACAATGCCACTCTATCTGTTCATCAGCTTGTGGAAAATGCCGATGAATGTATGGTTTTGGACAATGAGGCTTTGTATGACATCTGCTTCCGCACTCTGAAGCTTGCTACTCCAACTTGTAAGTTGACTCAAAATGCTTATTTAATATTTGGAATATTTGTCCAGTTAGTTCTAGATATTGTTTATCTTTGAATTTAAGAAATAAAAAAAGAGTGGGGTTTTCCGTCCATTAAGGTTAAGAATGAAAATTGATAAAAATAATAAAATTTTCTGCCAGCCTGTTTGATATAGATTGATGAGATGTGTGATCTAACTTTGGTTGGTCATTAGTCTTTCTCATTGGTGGCTAACAGTGGTTATCTTGTGTTGCTTTTTTACACTCATTGGTTATTGGTGGCATTCACATGCGCTAGTATGGTTGCAAATGCACACAGACACAAATTGACACATCTAGACAAATGAACAATTTGCTTCGGCCCCTACAATAAATATGACAATGACATGTATTCTGAATGGTACTGTTCACTACATATATATCCATCTTTTTGGTGAATATATAACCCCTCTCTCTCTCTCTCTCTCTCTCTCTCGTGTCTTGATTTAGATTACATTCTTACAACACGTACGTGGATATTTATATTTATATCAATATGACAACATACATGTTCACACATCACAAGTGCCCATATATACATATATATACATATGATGTGGAATTTTTTTTGAAGGACATTATCTGACCATCGTCTTATATGTTTCTTTGTTTTGTCATGTTCCCAGTTGGTGATCTTAACCACCTCATATCTGCTACAATGAGTGGTGTTACTTGCTGCCTCCGGTTCCCTGGACAGCTTAACTCTGATCTTCGAAAGCTTGCAGTTAATCTTATTCCATTTCCTCGCCTGCATTTCTTCATGGTTGGGTTTGCACCTTTGACTTCTAGAGGATCACAACAGTATCGGGCTTTGACTGTCCCTGAACTAACCCAGCAGATGTGGGATGCCAAGAACATGATGTGTGCTGCTGACCCACGTCATGGTCGCTATCTAACTGCTTCAGCCATGTTCCGTGGTAAAATGAGCACTAAAGAGGTTGATGAGCAAATGATAAATGTCCAGAACAAGAACTCTTCATACTTTGTTGAGTGGATACCCAACAATGTTAAATCCAGTGTCTGTGATATCCCACCTAAGGGTCTCAAGATGGCATCGACTTTTATTGGGAATTCAACTTCAATCCAAGAAATGTTCAGGCGTGTCAGCGAGCAATTCACAGCAATGTTCAGGCGCAAGGCTTTCTTGCACTGGTATACTGGTGAGGGTATGGATGAAATGGAATTTACTGAGGCAGAGAGTAACATGAATGATCTGGTGGCCGAGTACCAGCAGTATCAAGATGCAACAGCTGATGATGAGTATGAAGAAGAAGAAGAAGAGGAGATTGCTGGTTGAAGTGGGTTTAAAATCTTTTTCAGTTTGTCTGAAGTTTTTATTGTGTTGGCTCTGGAAATGAGTGATTCTATTTCTGTTGTTGAAGTGTAAAACCAGATTGACATGTTGATATGTATTATTGTGGGTCCTTGTATCAGAAATGGGTACTTTTGTTTTAAATTTAAAATTATGGATGGATGTTTTTGTATCTAATAGATGAATATGTGAATTGAAACTATTGATGTTGAAAACGATTTTTTAAGTGGAATGGGCATAGCTTTGTGATTGTGGTGACCATGCGGGTTTTTTGTTTTTTTAATCATCAACATTATTACGAGGTAATGCTAGTGATTCTGAACTCGTGGCTCAGTTTCTCAAATTCAACGATTAAGGTTGTTTTTAAAATTCTTAATTAAAAAGGAAAAATGCACAACCCCAGATATGTTCTTCCTTAAAATAAAATTTACCCAGATGCAGAGGAGCAAACCCAGGATAGTGTGTGTGTTTAAAATTTTAATTAAGAAAAAAAATCAAACACAGGCACTAACTGTTCTTTCTAAGCACAGTAGATCCAAGCATGCATGCAGAGGAAAAGAGGGGAATAGTTGAATGCAATTGTGTAACGCGATTGTCCCGGTTGCAGGTTGACGGCAGGCGGATCCCAGCTCCTCTTCCTCCTATTCTTAGTTCTACATCTTCTATGTTCTATCAGCATTCATACCCAATTTTTTTTTCTGAAAGATAAAAGGGGCTTTAGGCCCAGATACAAAAGTTTACGAAAAGCTTGATCATAAAAGGCCTATGGCCCAAAAAAACAAAACCCCAAAACTAATTTATAACCTAAATTCATAAAATTAAATCCATGACAAATATTTAACCCTAATTTAAAAGGATAAATATCAATAGTTCATCGTCACTGCCATTCAATATTTCAGCACAACTAGAATTGATCACCGGTTGTAAGTAAAGTAGGAAGTCATCTTCATAATAAAACAGAGAGTCATAGATTGAGCATTCATACCCAATCGACAAAACATGGGCAGATTATGCACATTATCATATGGAAAAATGACCAAAACCAAAATTAAAGCAATATTTACCCACAATTAATGAACAAAATTTCCTTAATTTTTATTAATTATATTATTATTATTAATTGAAAGTTTTTTCTTTGGTCAGACTTCATTTAATTTCATTACAAATACAATTAACAAAAAAATTTTCTTAATTAATTTAGTTATTTTTTAATTATTTTATGATTAAAGAAAATTTTTCTAAATATTATACAATTAATTTGATGAAAAACTTTTTCCCTTCAATAATGTAATTAGATTTTCTTAATTGTGTTATTATAATTAATTAAAAACTTTCTTCGAACAATTTACTCAAAAATTTAAATTATTTTATAATTATAATAAAAATTTCTTAAATAGTTTGATTAAATTTTCTTAATTTTTTTTTTAATTTTGACAATTGATTCGAGTCGAATTGATCAACGATTTTTATTTTTATTTTTTTAAATTGATTTAAGAAAAGACAGAACATGAACTGTGGAGAGCAATGTCATTAAACTCGGTTTGGCCCGTCAGATTGACTTGGTGAATCGGGTTCTAAATCAAACTAGATTTTCAATTGAATTGATTAAGAAAGTGAATGATCCAACCAATTAAACTAGTAATCCATGTGACCTAACCAGTTGAAGTGTTGAACCATTGATTCGGTCCATGCAAAGTGAACTGGATCATAATTTATAGGCCATAAATCAAACCCAATCCTTATACAATGAACTAATTTATGAAATAATTGAGCCCAAAAGTAAATAACATATTAAAACCTTTTTATTTATATGATAAATTTTATAAAATAATATATTTATTTATTTTAATATATTTTTAATATTTTATAAAAATCAAAATAATTATTATTTAATAGAAATATTTTTATGCATTAATTATTAATATTAGGAGATATTTAATAATAATATTTAAAATTTGAATACTTTTATATATAAAATTTAAAAACACAAAATAATATCTAATTAATACTAAAAGTTTAATTTTAAATAATTGAAAATTAGTAAATTAAATTTATTTATTTTATATTATTAAATGTTATATATAATTAATTTTATATTTTAATAATTCATTAACTGAATTACTAATTCATTTAGCTAAACTTGTAGAATTCATTTTGAGTTTGAGTTCAACCGGCCCATTTCTAATTTAATTTCAATTTTAGATGTGGTCTACCTCCAATTGAATAACTAAAGATTTTTCTTATTTAAATTTAATTTGTCATAAATTCAAAATACATTATATATGATGAGACCAACCACCATGATTTCAAAACATATAATATATAATGCGATCCTTTATATCTTGAGTCTAAGGGTGCCCAGTTCTATTTCAATTTAGGATCTATCTATAAATTGGAACTAAACCAAAATTTCAATATAATTCTAGTTTAGTTATTCATTGTTTTGATTCCAGTTCAGTATGGTTTTTAATTCTTCAATTTCAGTTCAATTTGGTATAATTTCGATCATTTTCTCGATTCTTAAAATAATTTTATATAATTATTTCTTAAAAAAATCATATTTCAATTAATATTTAAGTTATAAATTGAGTTATTAATATATAATATATCAATTCATATATATATATATATATATATATATATATATATATTACATTTATAATTAAAAATTATAAGGTGATTTACTATATTTATAATTAAAATTATTAAGAAAATATAAAAAATAAAATATAATATTAGGTTGTATTTAATTAATAATTAAATATACATATATAAATATATATAATTATATTAAAAATATATAATACATCTAAAAAACTATATATATATAAATTCGATTTTCAGTTCAGTTTTGATTTTGTACGGTTTTAGTTTGGTTTTAGTATAATCTTGATTTTATTCTTATTAAAAAATTAGAACCGAATCAAAATATCAAATAACTTCTTGATTTTATTCTTATTAAAAAATTAGAATCGAATCAAAATATCAAATAACTTCGATTTAATACGATTTCTATTAGTTTGATACGGTTTTTTAGTTCAATTGGAGACTCATAGTGGACTGAGTATAGGTTTCCTACTTTCAAACCCTCCATAAGTACTGACAAAGGATTCTTCTAAACGGCAGAAGAAAAAAGAAATTAAAGAAAATGATGAAGGTATACCAAGTCAATCATATTTAAATACCTTGGAAGCTTTTATTTTTTTAAAGAACCCAACAGAAGAGTCGGCAATGCACTTCTGGTCATCGATATTGTGACAAGGATATATAAGATGATGAATCTTTGAACTCCATGGACGGCTGCCTCCTATTTCTCTCACTATAAAAGAATAAAATGCACACGAATGATTCCCCATCAATCTCTGAACATAAATATTAGAATCTTTTCCCTTCTTATGAAAGAAGACTGCATTTAGATAATTTGAAATAATGGCTTCTAATAAAATTCTTCTATTAGGGCTTCTTGCATTCGCCTGCTCTCTTGCCATGGCTGATCATAGTCCTCTTCAAGATTTCTGTGTGGCTGACCCCAGCAACGCAGGTATAGTACTACTAATATATATGAGTACAAATCACTCTAATATATAGTGTGGTGACTTTTGTTTCTTGCTTCAATGGCAGTTGTAGTGAATGGCTTGGCATGCAAGGACCCAAAGCAGGTTCAAGCCAGTGATTTCTTCTTTAGTGGGCTTCACCTAACAGGCGACACATCGAACCCCGTGGGTTCAAAGGTGACCCCAGTCACAGTAGCTCAATTACCAGGGCTAAACACTCTAGGCATCTCCATGGCTCGCATAGACTTTGCACCATGGGGTATCAATCCTCCACACACTCACCCAAGGGCTACTGAAATCTTGACTGTTCTGGAGGGTAGCCTTGAAGTGGGGTTTGTGACTTCTAACCCAGAAAATCGTCTCATTACAAAAGTAGTTAATAAGGGTGATGTGTTTGTGTTCCCTGTGGGTCTCATTCACTTCCAGAGAAACGTTGGCTATGGGAAAGCTGTTGCCATTGCTGGACTCAGCAGCCAAAACCCTGGTGTCATCACCATTGCCAATGCGGTGTTTGGGTCGAAGCCTGACATTTCCGGTGATATTCTTGCCAAGGCTTTCCAAGTTGATAACAATGTTATTTCTCAAATCCAAGCTAAGTTCTAAACAGTCTTCTAGATGACAAATTCAAAGAATCAATTGATCTCGAATTGTGATTGATTAATTTGAGTATGCACGTCGTTGTTTTCTTATGGTGCCTATTGTGTATTCACCAGGGTACGCATCAATGAATTAGTTATTTCATGTTGAATATTGGGTATAATTGTGCTTATTTTGTCAACTCTCATCGCTTTCAGAGAATATATATATATATATAACATCACAACACACCACATATTGTTTCTTCACTGTACAGTCAATACAACACGAAGTGTGTCTTCGTTACATTGGCAATAATCCCTAAGGGTATATTTCTCAAGGAATTATTAGGTGTACCCAATGCACATATACCTTCTCTCACAATCACGTGGGACTCACTTTCTATATAATAAGAAGGACTCACTTCCTATATAATAAAAAAGACCCACTTTCTGTGAGAGAGGGAGCACTATTTTTTAGTGCTGCTAGTGTACCTAATAATTAGCCATATTTCTCTTGAGCCCTATGATCTTTTTTTATAAATAAGCTAAAACCGAATAATCTCTGCTACAATGTTCTTATTATAATTCTTTAAACAATTGAACGATATTTCTGCAAGTCAAATTAGGAAAAATCATTCCAAATTCAAAGTGATTTTGAGTTATACTCTACCAAATCTCCATAATAACTCAAAATTTATTAACCATACATATCTTAAATTTTTTAATGTCTTTATTAATCAAATCTTCTTTATCTTTAACCTTCAATCCTCAACTCATCTTGGCTGTATTTACTTTTTCCTTTAAATTAATTTTCACTTTATCAACTTGTTTGATTTTGGATCTATAGTTTCTCCTCAATTTCAACTCTCCATAAAGCCTTGAGATTAAATCATTAATATTGCACGTGTGACTTTCTTCATGTTACAATAACATCACCTTTGACTAAATAACTGGGATCATCTCTACAACTCTAATATCAATTGTTATGACTAAAATCCATATTATCTATTTTAACCATACAAAATGATTGGTAATTTGATAATAAGTATTAAGTAAGGATTATAATTATTGCCTATCCTGAATTGATCCATTTCACATCTGATATATATATATTTTTTAAAAGTTGCTTCACCTTCGATATTGCTTGGGGTAGAGACGAAGAGAAAGTCTCCCAACCCCAAATTCCCCATATCCACCTCAGTAATAATATATTATTATTTTATTAAAAAATTAATTTATTTTTATATATTTAAGTATTATAATTTTGAGAAAAAAAAAATATATATATATATATTATTAAGATTATGTTTCAAATTTATATTTCTAATTTTAATTTTTATTTTCAATAAATAAATTTATATTTTATAATGATAAATTAAAATAAAAATAAAAGAAAAATAATTCTTGCTGATAAATTATATATTGAACAGAGAAAAATTTGTATTATCAAAATAAGAATGACAATGAATATACCAATCCATTAACACAGCCATGAAAAGAGACAGATGGAACAACAGACTAATGGGTTGAGTGGCAATTTATTGTTCCAATTAGGTTAAATTATTTCATTGAATGTCATCTAGAATTTAGTTTGCAGATAATTGATGACACTCTTGTCTACTTGGAAAGCCTTCGCAAGAATATCACTAGGAATCTCTGGGGTAGACCCAAACACAGCATTTGCAATCGTCATAACACCTGGATTTTGGCTGCTTAGACTTGATATGGCAACTGCATGACCATTTCCCAAATTTCTTTGGAAGTGGATGAGACCAACTGGGAATACAAACACATCGCCTTGGTGCAGAATTTTTGTAATGAAACGATTTTCAGGGTTAGATGTAACAAATCCAACTGCGAGACTGCCTTGTATGACTGTGAAGATTTCAGAGGCACGAGGGTGAAAGTGTGGAGGGTTTATACCCCAAGGTGCATAGTCGATGCGGGCAAGAGAGATACCAAGAGTGTTGAGTCCTGCTATTTTGGCTACATTAATTAGGGTGACCTTAGAACCCACTGGATTTGATGTATTGCCCGGCAAGTGAAGTCCACTGAAGGAGAAATCATCAGCTTGAACCATCTTGGGATCTTTGCAAGCAAAACCATTCACAAGAGCTGCCATGAAATACAAATTAAATGTATCAGAAATGATATCAGTATTGTATTTGTGGTAAACTGGCTAATAATTAACAATGAAAAAGAGATACAAGCGATAACCACCAACTAGCCACAGCTAGCTTTAGGAGATTCATGCAGAGGGTGCAAACGTACCAGTGTTATTATCTGCCACACAGAAATCTTGAAGTGAGCTTGGATCAGAGGCAAGTACAGAAGATAAGGAAAAGACCAGAAATGATAAGAAAAGAATAATGCGAGAAGCCATTTCGTCAAAATCCCAAATCAATGTATATAGTATAGCTTTCAAACAAGTTGAGAAGGAGTTTTCTGAATTGTGGAGGAAATGTAGGACACGCCTTCAGTATAAATACACACGGGCAAAAGAGAGGTGACAGGCAACAAGCCATAGCTGTAGAGCACAAGTATAAAATTAAGCCGTCCAATTTGAAAGGGTCATGGTGACCAGGGGAGGGGAGTTACGTAGTCGCATGTACGCCGGCCGTAATTTGTTAATGGAGGAGGAGAATGACACAAAGAACCAGTCAATATATATATATAGTCTTTAGTTTTCCCAATCCATTATTTGTTACAATTAGAAGATATTTATTAATCTTATTCATCATTTAATATAATAATAAGATGATTTTTAATTATAACGATAAAATTACTCCGTTTATGACCACTTACTTATAGCTGAAATAAGATTATATACATCAATTATATTCAGATACCTATAACAGCATAATCAAAATCAGAAAACCAAACATGCTTAGTCATCTTATCATGTATATGTAAAAAGAAATGCATCCAAGTGGCCATTTCAAATAAAGATGACATCTGCAAGCAGATCATTTCAACGATAGGCCGTTCAAGCCGAAAATTTTATTATTATTATTATTTTTTAGATATTAGCCGAAAATTTTATTTGATGGAACGATGTCGTTTTACTCATGCTCCACCATCGTTCTTACCCCGCAGACTAACCATGGGAAGGAGCGGAACATGAACACCACATCAAAGGCAGCGTCTGATTGCTCATCACTGCTTCCTCCAACCCCTAATTTCCCTGAATCGCAATTTCTCATTTCATACATATTTATTCAATTCCATTTTCTGATAAATTATTTCTCAATGTCTTCTTCTACATTCAGCAACAACAGTATTGCTATCACCGTCTCAGATGAGGAGTCTGATGAACTTAGTCGGATGCGGGCGCGAGTCCGTAGAAAGAGCAAGAAACAGCGGGGGCTCCGAGTTAAGAACAAGCTGTCTCAGCGTGTTCCAAGGTTTCTCTTGAAATATTGGATGGTTTTGATTTTCCTGCCCGCTGCTGGGTTACTCGTGTTCGAAGCATCGAGCATTGGTAAAAAACCGAGCTTGGATTTGGGATTGGAACGGGATGGAAGCTACACATCGGATTTGAAAGTTAACCAGACAATTGGTGAATCAAACAAGAATTTGGATCGGCTTGATCCACCACGTGAGTGATTGACGAAAAGCTCAAAAGAATTAGCCTGGTGATGTGTGTTTTTACATCATTGCTATACACATTTGCATTAGATCTTTACGTAATCTCTGTTTAAGAGACCAGTCATTTGATTCTCAAAAACAATAAGCATATGATATATATATGTATATATATATATGTGTGTGTGTGTGCGCGTGTTTTTTTTTTTTTGGTGTTTAGTGATGTTTGGTTAAGTTTCTTGAGGCTTTGAGTGGTGAGTATTGGAGTGTCTGAATGAGAGAAATGGAAGATAGCTCTTTTATCATTTTATTGAGCATGCTTAGTGGAAATATGTTTCCTGTAAGCACTTTAAAGTTGCATATCACCTGAAACTCAATTGTGTACTGGTTGTGAAATTTGGTTTTTTGTAATTTTGAGCAGCTGTGTGGGGTATTCAATATTTAATCATGTGTGTGTGTGTGTGTGTGTGTGTGTGTGTGTGTATAAATCTAGTGGATGTGAAACTGTGGAACTGAAAATCCATCAATATGTGATATGCATTTGTGGATGGTATCAGGTTGCTTGAAGCTACTACCTCCTGAAGAACTTCAACGTCTGGAAATTCCTATGCATGATGAATCTAGTCCTGTTAAAAATGTATTATACATA